>NW_011494951.1:209980-210514 GCF_000754665.1 Bison bison bison | reverse complement strand
ATGTATAATATCATATAAGAAATGAATCGCCAGTCCAGGTTTGATGCAGGATACAGGAAGCTTGGGACTTGTGCACTGGGATGACCCAGAGGGATGGTATGGGGAGGGAGGTGGGAGGGGGATTCAGGAGGGGGAACACGTGTACACCCGTGGCAGATGCATGTTGATGTATGGCAAAACCAATACAGTATTGTAAAGTTAAAAAATAATAATAATAAAAATTAAAAAAAATAAAAGATTCACACAGATATATGTCTTTATACGAATTTTTAAAAAATTTTGAGGATGGGGAATAATTCTATTCACTAACCAACCTAGAAAAAGGTTAAAACAAAACAACAAATTAAAACAAATTCTGTAAACTGCAACCAAACAAAAACTCTGGCCCAACTGCAAAGGAAAAAAATAAATCGGGAAGTTCTGTGTCTATAAGATGGAGTAGGCAGGCTTTTCCTTTTCTTCCCACTAATTAACTAAATAACTAAAAACCCTAGATTGTACTCATCAAAGAAACATAAAATTCTGAAAGGTGGG
>NW_011494951.1:201803-209880 GCF_000754665.1 Bison bison bison | reverse complement strand
ACTGGGATGACCCAGAGGGTATGAGGTGGGAGGTGGGAGGGGGATTCAGGAGGGGGAACACGTGTATACCCGTGGCAGATGCATGTTGATGTATGGCAAAACCAATACAGTATTGTAAAGTAAAATAATAATAATAAATTAAAAAAATAAAAGATTCACACAGACATTGTCTTTATATGAATTTTTTAAAAATTTTGAGGATGGGGAATAATTCTATTCACTAACCAACATGGCAAAAGATTAAAACAAAACAACAAATTAAAACAATTCTGTAAACTGCAACCAAACAAAAACTCTGGCCCAACTGCAAAGGAAAAAAATAAATCAGGAAGTTCTGTGTCTATAAGATGGAGTAGGCAGGCTTTTCCTTTTCCTTCCCACTAATTAACTAAATAACTAAAAACCCTAGATAGTACTCATCAAAGAAACATAAAATTCTGAAAGGTGGGGATCATATACATCAGCAGGTGTTTAAACATGTTATAATGTTACCATATGATATGATATTTCCTCATAGTATTACAATATTTTATTATGTTTATTTGTGAATGCTTTGAAGACTATCACTCTAGGCACATAACTGAAACAGAATGAATCCCTGGACCAATGCATATATAAACAGCTCTGGGGCAACTCGAGGGGAAAATAAATGTTATATTCTTACATTAAATAACAGAATAAAATATACCCAACATGGAAAATGACTTAAATGTAAATATGAAGCTTTAACTGAATTGAAGAAGATATAGGTAACTATTTACTTTAGCTTTCTGAAGTTCTTTCTCAGCATGTATGCTAAAGCAGAATCCAGAAAAGAAAATATTCATTGATTTTAACATATAAAAATCAAATAATTTTAAACACTAATAGTTTAACATAGAAATTAAAAGATACATTTTAACAGAGACAATGTGTACAAGATAAATGCCAACATATTGTTACAAATTACCCAAGGGAAAACTAGATAAATCTATAATCATTCAGTTCACATCATCAGAAATCAAATGCCAGAAGAGAAAAACAGTTCAAAGTCAACAAAAATTAAGTACAATTTTTTAAAGGAGATCATTTTTTTCTTAAAAAATTTTAAACATGGTATTTATTTTGGATAAATGTGAAATATAAATATTCAAACACTATAGGTCCAAACAATAAGTGGATTTTACACTATGTATCAGAGATTCTTTGAACTAGCAATTTTTGAACTGCAAATTTTATATACCAGGATGCTCCTCTCAGCTTTATTTATAACAGTGTAATTAAAACAAATAAATGATAAAGAACAATCTAACTATATAAAAATAGATTGTGAAATAAACTTACATCTACACATCTATATTATGAATACTATGAAGTAATTAAAATGTATGCTATAAGAATAACAAATGACATGAGAAAATATTCAGTAAGTTTTTGCTAAGTTGATAAAATGTGCTGCAAGATAGTATATTTAATATAAAACATTTATTTTAAATAGGAATTATATATATATATTACATAATACATATAGAATGCCTTCAGTTCTGTTTCTTCATTAACATCTTAGTGGTATAATTCCAAGAGTTTTAAATTTCTTCTTCACATTTTATATTTTTTACATTATCCACAGTGAAAATGTATTTTTTTAAATTTGAAGAACAAATACTTGAATATTATTAAGAACAAGACACTTATAACACAAAACAACCCATACACAAAAGGGAAAACTTAATGACAAGCTGGGAAAATATTTGTAATAATGGCAACAAATAATAAAAAGTGTTTGGCTACCTAATATATAATAAGCTATAGAAATCCCTTTTAAAATGACACAATCTCCTTAAAAGAAGATTACAAGACACAAAGATTTATTTCACCAAAAAGTTCCAATGGCCAGTAAGCATATGAAAATTACTCTATTTTGCTAATAATAAAGTTAAAAATTAAGATAGAAATTAAATTTCTTTTCAATTTGAAATATTGAAAAATACAATAGTGCTAGTAAGGGTTGGTTAGTAAGCAATATCTTATTCTGTTTGAGGCTATGCAAATTAGCCTCAGTTTGTCACAAATTGTGTGAGGATCCTATAATGTTCATACATTTTGGTTCAAGAACTCCTCTGGTAGAAGAATTGGAGGCAATGATTTTACGTGTATGTTCAATGTTAATCATTACAGTGATACTTTGAAAATGATCATTAATAGATAGGTGAATGAAAGGTTCACTTATACAGCATGAATTTAAGGAAACTCAGGCAATCATTTAAATAATTGCTCAGACGGTAAAGCGTCTGCCTGCAATGCGGGAGACCTGAGTTTGATCCCTGGGTCGGGAATATCCCCTGGAGAAGGAAATGGCAACCTACTCCAGTACTCTTGTCTGGAAAATTCCATGGATGGAGGAGCCTGGTAGGCTACAGTCCGTGGGCTCGCAAAGCGTCGGACACGACTGAGCAACTTCAGAACTTCACTTAATAGGGTAATGCAATAATCACAGTATTGCTATTGCTAAGTCACTTCGGTCGTGTCCGACTCTGTGTGACCCCATAGACGGCAGCCCACCAGGCTTCCCCGTCCCTGGGATTCTCCAGGCAAGAACACTGGAGTGGGTTGCCATTTCCTTCTCCAATGCATGAAAGTGAAAAGTGAAAGTGAAGTCGCTCAGTCGTGTCCGACCCTCAGCGACCCCATGGACTGCAGCCTTCCATGCTCCTCCATCCATGGGATTTTCCAGGCAAGACTACTGGAGTGGGGTGCCATTGCCTTCCCCTAATCACAGTATAATATTAATGAAAAAATAAGTTGCCAAAATTGCACATATATGCTAAATTTCTAATTTTGTAAATACATTTTTTGTATAAAAAGGCTGAAAGGTTATAATCAAAATTTTAAAGTGATCTATTTCCAAGTTTTGTAAAAAGGTGCTTTCTTATTTCTATTTTTATGGATTACTAAATTTTCTACAATGAGCTACACTTATTATATGATAGTAATAACATTAAAAATGAAAATGATGATGATCATAATGATGATGAAACTGCAATATTTACTAAAAATATAATAGATTTATGCTTTATGCTTTACATTCATTCTCTCATTTTCTTCCCACAACTGTGATTTAAATACCATCATTATCCTCCCCATACTGGAGGTGAATGCAGAATTTTAATGCAGATACATAATTTTGAGGTTGAGAAACTTTGTAATCACATGGAAATTACATGGAAATGACTGAACCTGCACTTAAAACCATAATCAGAAAAATTTGTAATAAAAATAACACTTGGGTTTTTGACAAAGTGTATAAAATGAACCCATCCTAAACATTTCAGTGTCAACCTTTGACACCAGAACTTGTATATACTGGGAAGAAGAGACACAGCCTGACTTGAGGTGGGGCACACAGCAGACAGTCTCCTTGTTAGTCCCTCCAGAACTTCCAGAGCAAGAGAGGACAGTTAAGACTTGGAGGAGGTAAATGTTTTGTCAAAATCCACAGAGAGTGAGATTTTTCTGACCCAGAAAGCTTTAGAGGACAGAATTGGAAGTTACACACACATACACACACACACACATACACACACCTCTGGGTAATCACAATCTTCTTGCAGTTTCAGATCTCACTCATGCTATAGAAAGGCGAAACTAAGGCCCAGAGAGATTGATGTCTTCTCAGTGTGGAATAGGAATAGAATTAGATGCCACACCAAACCCTGCCAAACCTTGTCTAGTTGAGCACCTGAACCTCGAGAAGGGCCTGGGTTGACTCGACACTTGACAGGAACCTTACCTGTGCCCAATAGGAAGGTCTGCCTTGTTCAGCTCTGCCTGATACCTATGCTTTGTGCAGGCTCCTGAGAGTTTGACAAACTCTGGCTCTGCTGTCAGAAGAACCAGAAAAAGAATTAGGGAGGTCCTACTCCCCCATTAATGACTGGACCTGAAGCCAGGCCGCTGCAGCCTTCTGCGTCAGGTGTGAGTGAGCAGTCTAGATGGGTTGGCCCTGCTCCCAGCCCTGATTTAGGCGATCTGTTCCTAGCTGTGCCTCTCTGGTCCTCAGGGCCACATGAAGGGCTGGCACATGTATTTTCCGCCAGGTTTTTCTGGGCTCAACTTAGCTTCTCTTCCTGCCCTTCCTCAAGGGTACCTGACCTTTTTGATTCCACTGTCCTTTGGGACCCTAAGGAATGTCAGATGCCAATAGGATGAAGTTCAAGAAAGGAAAACCATTCTCTAGGAATGTGGTATTGTGCAGAGAAAAGCACACATGTTTTGGATTCTGAGGGACCTAAATTTAATCCCAGCACTAGACCTTTCTGTTTTGTGATGCTTAGCAATTTAAAAAGTTTACTTAAAAAGTCAAGGTGAACAAGATCAATAATATCCATTAAAGAATCTTCAGGACTTTGCTTGTCAACTTCTTGAAATGACCACTTAAAATAACAGATTCTGTTTTGTGGACAGTGTTTGGAGTTGGTTCTAATATCCTAACTTCTTCATATGTGTAAGACCAATGGACAATGTAGAAGCTATGCTTTTGAATTTAAAAAACCAAGGTAGAGAACATGATACATTATACCATGTAAACTGCATTTATTTTATATAAAGAAAATTTCAATATATAAAATGAAATTATATATAATGAAATATATAAAATTTATAAATGAAATTATTTATTAGAAAATTTGCTGTAAGGATATAAAAAATTGATAATAGTTGCCACTAGGCAATGAATTTGGGTAACAGAGGGAATTATAGTTTTGGTTGTATATAATTTTATGTTTCTTGAATTTTTATGTAAAACACTTTAAGTTTTAAAATAATTTTAGACTTAGAGTCAGAAATAATAATTATTTCTATACCCCATCCATTTTCTCCCATCCAATTGTAAAACACCTTACATGAACATGGTTCATTTGTCAGAACTAAAAAATTAACATTGGTACAATACTATTAACTACACTGCAGGCCTTAGCTGAATTCACTCTACTCACAAATGTCTGGCTTCTGTACCAAGACTCATTCTAAAATACTATGTTGTATTTAGTCATCATATATTCTCATTTTTTCCAATCTGTGATGTTTTTTCTCAGTATTCCCTTATTTTTCATTTTTGAATAGCAACTGGTAAGGTATTTTGCAGAGTCACCCTCAATTATGGTTTATATGCTGTTTTTTTCATGATTAGGCTTTTTGGGGGAAAGAGGTGGGGACCATATCACAGGAGTAAAGCATTCTTCTCATCACATCACACCAGGGTGTGTATGATATATGAACATGACTTATTACGATTTCCTTTTCATGGTCTGTTGCACAGAAGTAAGTCACTAAGTCTAACCCACATGCAAGGAAGGGGAATTAATTTCCACCTCTAGGAGGAAGAAGTCTGGTGAATTTTTGTCATAAGCAAATTTTGTGGTTTTAGTGAAATGGAAAGATACCTAAAACAAAAGAAAGCTACCGCTCTGAAGGGAACCCTCCTACACTGTTGGGAATGTAAGCTAGTGCCGTCACTAGGGAGAACTGTACTGAGGTTCCTTAAAGAACTAAAGATAGAGCTACCATATGGTCCAGCAGTCTCACTCTTGGGCATGTATCTGAAAAACACAAGAACTATTTAAAAAAAATACGTATATCCAAATATTTGTAGCAGCACTAATTATAATAGCTAAGAAATAGAAGTAATCTAAGTGTCCACTGATAGATGAATGGGTAAAGAAGACGTGGTATATATACAAAATGGAATATTACTCAGCCATAAAAGAATGAAATACTGCCACTTGCAGCAACATGAATGTGTCTAGAGATGATCACACTAAGTGAAGTTAAGTCAGACAGAGAAAGACAGTTATCATATGATATCACCTATATGTGGAATCTAAAAAAGTGATACAAATGAACTCACTTACAAAACAAGAACAGACTCACTGATCTAGAAAATCAATTCATGGTTACCAAAAGTAATATGGGGAAGGGATAAATTAGGAGTATGAGATTAACAAATACATGCTACTGTATATAAAATACGGAGATGGCAATGGCACCCCACTCCAATACTCTTGCCTGGAAAATCCCATGGACAGAGGAGCCTGGTAGGCTGCAGTCCGTGGCATTGCTAAGAGTCGGACATGACTGAGCAACTTCACTTTCACTTTTCACTTTCATGTATTGGAGAAGGAAATGGCAACCCACTCTAGTGTTCTTGCCTGGAGAATCCCAGGGATGGGGGAGCCTGATGGGCTGCCGTCTATGGGGTTGCACAGGGTCGGACATGACTGAAGCGACTTAGCAGCAGCATTATATAAAATAAACAAGGACTTACTGTATAGCACAGGGAGCTATATTCAATACCTTGTAATAACCTATGTAATGAAAAAGAATAGATATACGTATGTTGTTGTTTAGTCACTAAGTCATGTCCAACACCTTTGTGACCCCATGGACTGCAGCTTGCCAGGCTCCCCTGTCCATGGGATTTCCCAGGCAAGAATACTGGAGTGGGTTGCCATTTCCTCCTCCAGGGGATCTTCCCGACCCAGGGATCAAACGTGCATCTTGTGCATTGGCAGGCAGATTCTTTACCACTGAGTCACCAGGAAAGCCCATAAATATATACACATATATGTATACATATACACACATTATTTATCTATCAATATCTAATTCACTTTGCAGTACATCTGAAATTAACACAACATTGTAAATCAATTACTTCAATTTAAAAAAAGGAAACTACCATTTTAGTTTATTCCATTGATTCCTAATATCAAGACCCGGGAAATTATTCCATGTCTTAGTTTCTCTTCTATAAAATGCCCAGTACCTGTTATGAGAAGGAAATGAAGCAAAGTACAGGAAATATGCTATGTGCTGGCAATAGGCATAAATGATAAGGCTCCATTAATATACTGTTTGCCCTGGGTCTTGAAGGTTGTCATTAAGGAGAGGAAGGGACAGTTCAGTTGACTATATGATGACCAACTTCAACTACTACTATTTCTACCAACACTATTTCTGTAATTACTTAGAATCTTTGTATATACTAATTCTTTTGCTTTGTATATTTTTCCTTTTTGTTTTTAGCTGGTTAATTGCTACACAATCTTTTGATAGCACTTTAAATATCACTTCCTGAGTGACGTCTTCTCTGATCCCAAAAGCAAATTAGGACTCCCTCCTTGTATTCTTTCTCCAGATTAGTATGTTCTTTTCCTTCATAGTAATGATACCAAACTGTAATTATATATTTATTAGTGTAGTTCTTTCCTTATTATCTCTCCTTTCCTTCAGACTGTAATGTCCCTGAGGCAGGGGCTCTGTTTTGCACATCCCTGTAAATTGAGTACTTACCAATGAGTATAAAGATTGCAGAACTGGAAGCAATGAGAACACTGAGGAGATTCTCATGATATTACTTTAGAAATGAAGTCCCGCCAAGTGTTATATAATGGTGTATAAAGACTATGGCCCAGATAATCACAATAGTGTGGTCACTGACCTAGAGCCAGACATCCTGGAATGTGAAGTCAAGTGGGCCTTAGAAAGCATCACTATGAACAAAGCTAGTGGAGGTGATGGAATTCCAGTTGAGCTCTTTCAAATCCTGAAAGATGATGCTGTGAAAGTGCTGCACTCAATATGCCAGCAAATTTGGAAAACTCAGCAGTGGCCACAGGACTGGAAAAGGTCAGTTTTCATTCCAATCCCAAAGAAAGACTATGCCAAAGAATGCTCAAACTACTGCACAATTGCACTCATCTCACATGCTAGTAAAGTAATCCTCAAAATTCTCCAAGCCAGGCTTCAGCAATATGTGAACCGTGAACTTCCTGATGTTCAAGCTGGTTTTAGAAAAGGCAGAGGAACCAGAGATCAAATAGCCAACATCCACTGGATCATGGAAAAAGCAAGAGAGTTCCAGAAAAACATCTATTTCTGCTTTATTGACTATGCCAAAGCCTTTGACTGTGTGGGCCACAATAAACTGTGGAAAATTCTGAAAGAGATCGGAATACCAGACCACCTGATCTGCCTCTTGAGAAGTCTGTATGCAGGTCAAGAAGCAACAGTTAGAACTGGACATGGAACAACAGACTGG
>NW_011494951.1:196304-201703 GCF_000754665.1 Bison bison bison | reverse complement strand
CATCATGAGAAACGCTGGACTGGAAGAAACATAAGCTGGAATCAAGATTGCCAGGAGAAATATCAATAACCTCAGATATGCAGATGACACCACCCTTATGGCAGAAAGTGAAGAGGAGCTAAAAAGTCTCTTGATAAAAGTGAAAGTGGAGAGTGAAAAAATTGGCTTAAAGCTCAACATTCAGAAAACGAAGATCATGGCATCTGGTCCCATCACTTCATGGGAAATAGATGGGGAAACAGTGGAAACAGTGTCAGACTTTATTTTTTGGGGCTCCAAAATCACTGCAGATGGTGACTGCAGCCATGAAATTAAAAGACGCTTACTCCTTGGAAGGAAAATTATGACCAACCTAGATAGCATTTTCAAAAGCAGAGACATTACTTTGCCAACAAAGGTTCTTCTAGTCAAGGCTATGGTTTTTCCTGTGGTCATGTATGGATGTGAGAGTTGGACTGTGAAGAAGGCTGAGCACTGAAGAATTGATGCTTTTGAACTGTGGTGTTGGAGAAGACTCTTGAGAGTCCCTTGGACTGCAAGGAGTTCCAACCAGTCCATTCTGAAGGAATCAGCCCTGGGATTTCTTTGGATGGAATGATGCTAAATCTGAAACCCCAATACTTTGGCCACCTCATGCGAAAAGTTGACTCATTGGAAAAGACTCTGATGTTGGGAGGGATTGGGGGCAGGAGGAGAAGGGGACGACAGAGGATGAGATGGCTGGATGGCATCACTGACTCGATGGACTTGAGTCTGGGTGAACTCCGGGAGTTGGTGATGGACAGGGAGGCCTGGTGTGCTGCGATTCATGGGGTCACAAAGAGTCGGACACGACTGAGCGACTGAACTGAACTGAACTGAACTGAAAGACAATGGCAATGAAAATGAGAATTAAGCCATGGTTTGAACAAGGAGAATTTTGCCAAGGGAGAATGAGCAGTATTAGGAGACTGGTTGAACACTTCTATGATAGCCTTTTTTGAAATGTAGAATTAAAACATGGTACAGAACTCTGGGCTTCCCAGGTGGCTCAGTGGTAAAGAATCTGCCTATTAATGTAGAAGACACAGGAGACTCGGGTTTGATCTCTGAGTCAGGAAGATCCCCTGGAGGAGGAAATGGCAACCCACTCAGGTATTCTTGCCTGGGAAATCCTATGCACAGAGGAGTCTGGTGGGCTATAGTCCATAGTGTCGCAGAGTCAGACACAACTGAGCATGCACGTGTACACATGCACATAGCACTCTACACGGCACAGTCTTTTTAGTCTGCAGCGATTTGTGTATATGTCTGTCTCACAGCTCTGAGAGGGCAGCACCTAGTTCACTGGTACACCAAGATCCAGTCTGTGAATATTTACTGACTAAATGAAAAAAAGTGTCAACAAATGATGAGGTCACAAAAAATGGATAAGTAACAAGAAAATTCGTCTCAAAATTTGGAGATTGTCTGGGAGCGTGGTGCTAGACATATGCTTTGATAACTATGCAGACGTGTCCTGGAGGCAGCTGTAAATACAGAAGTCAAATTTCAGTGAGAGATCAGGGCTAGGGAAACAATTTTGGAATTATACATTCATTTATTCAGTCGGTCCCTACCTATTATAGTCCAGACACTGAACTAGGCCTCAGAAATACAAACATAAACTATTAACTGTTCTTACTGTGTCCTCCATGCATGTGAAAAATACAGTTGCAATGTCTTTAATGCTTAATAGTGATGTACGCAAGGTGCCACATGTGTTCAAAGGAAAGTGAACTTAGATTTGCTTAGAGAGAGAAGAAACACTATAGTTTATTCTTAAGTGATATGGAGATATTAACTTGGTATGCAGACTATGGAATGAGAGGTAGGAATTATAGAGAGATGAGTAAAGATGTAAAAATTTAGTAATAATAATGATGTCTACCTCTTGTTGAAGACAATGTATCACATGTAGCTTTTTTTAGAGAAAAAAACTTTATTAGTCCTTTCAATGATCCCAAAGAAATATTAATAGCTCAGCATAGATTATATATATCTTAAAATATTTTCCTCCTATGATCCTTTTGAAGCCTCTTGGCCTTCTATGTTACAGATCATTCTTTCCTTTTCCTTCTAACTTATTTATAATTTATACCTTTATATTTTAGAGAATTTATACTATATTGAAAAGAACATGGTATTTTAGATCATAGGGACCTGGATTCATACCTAAGCTCTGACACTTATTGGTTGTTCCTTTGTCCTGTTCTATACATCCTGATGCTATCTCTGAGGTGTAAATGATGCTTTGTACACAAATAGGTAACAGTAACCACATGTTAATTCCTTTCTTTACTCTGCTCTCTGGCAAAAGGAGGGAATCTAATAATTTACCTAAGTGATAATTAAAAGGAAACTAATTGAAAACTCATATCCTACTTTAAATTGCAAGAATAGTATAGAGTATAATGAACTGCAAAGTTCTACAAGTGGAAATGTTTGCCTATATGGGGCCTCAGTTGTTGCCACAGGATACCCAGCTTTAATGCTTTCATAGTAAGTTGGACATGATGGAGGAATAGTAAAGGAGTCCATGATTATGGAAGGGAAGATGATAAAACTTCAAAAGCAAAATTCCTTTTACACAAACATTGAAGAAAACCTGAAGAGGATTTGATTTCCTCAACAGTCTCTCCAGACTGAGAGCTGGTCTGAGCCTGGGACCCCTGGGCTCTGTTATAATTCCTCCCACATCTGTCCCTGGTCCCTCCAGACTTCAATCTGCAGAATCACAGTCACTGAGAGCTGGAAGGGATGAATCCTGGAGACCCAAGAGTAAAGGCATGGAATCTCTGCTAAAGGGAGTTAGTTCTCTCTTCCCATCCTCAGCTCTACTTAGGCTGAGCTTTGTTCTCACTGGCTTCTATCTTCAGTCTCTTCCACCCCTGGGGCTGCAGACTAACCAGCCTATTAATGAGCAGTCACAGGCTGTGACCTCATTAAAAAGTTGTTAATAAGACATGCTGCTGTTCAGGGAGCACAGCTGAGGGAGGCTCCCAGTGGCTTCTCCTGGGGCCTGGAGCGAGAGCTTAGGTGAACAGACAGGATCAGATCTGGGGAGAGGGTAATGAACTCAGGCTGCAGTCACACCTAATGAACTCAGGCTGCAGAGTCACACCTAATGAAATCCTGCTAGAAAGCAGGCCAATTTTAAAGCTCAAGTCCCTGCTGACCTGCAGAGTGGGTGGGATCCAGAGCAGCAGTTATTTTCTCTGAGCTCTCAGCTCTGCTTACTGCCTGCTCCGCTCACCCACTATGATGGAGGACTTCAAATTCTGAGATTAAGAGGTGGTTTTCCTTTGCACTGAATTTTGGTTTCATGATCTCTCCTCTGACCAGTTACAAAGGGCTTTTGACTGATGCCTATGTTATAGACTGTGTCCCTTTGCCACCCATTCTCCATACCACTACCAAAGTAATTTTTCCAAAATACACACTTGACAGTTTCTTCATACTAAAAACCCTCTTAATTAATCCATCCAGTTCACAAAACAGTGTTCAAACACCCTGGCTTTTGTTATTCTCATCATCATCATCGACATCACCACCACTGTCATCAGCATCTTCATACTGCTTAACTTTTCTATATAGAAATTACTATGTGCTCAGCCTTGGTTTTTAGTGATTTACATATACTCACTCATTTAATTCTCTCAACCAAAATGTGGAATAAGTTTTATGATTATCTTCACTTTACAGAAGACGAAATACAGTTGCAGAGGTGCTAAATAACTTGCCCAATATCACAGAGTTGTCAAGTTACAGAAGCAGGATAAAACCCAAGCATTTTAGCTTCTGGTTCATGCTCTTTCCCAGGTATTGGAAAACTATACAGGCCAAATTCAACCTTCCATGGGTGTTATATAGTTCATGAGTTAAGAATGGTTTTTACTTGGCTTTTAAATGGTTAATAAATTAAAAAAATAATATTCCTTGACACATAAAAAGTATATAAAATCCAGGCCATCTGATGCGAAGAACTGACTCAATTGAAAAGACACTGATGCTGGGAAAGATTGAAGATGGGAGGAAAAGGGGACAACAGAGGATGAGATGGTTGGACGGCATCACTGACTCGACGGACATGAGTCTGAGCAAGCTCTGCGAGTTGGTGAAGAACAGGGAAGCCGGGTGTGCTGAAGTCCACGGGGTCGCAAAGGGTCAGACACGACTGAGCGACTGAACTGAATGTATTTACTGTTTTTTCTTTGTTTGCTTGGGCTTTTGGTGTCATATCTAAGAATCCATTTCCAAATCTAAGATCATGAAGATGTACGCTTGTGCTGTATTTTAAGAACTCTGTAGTTTGAATTCTTACAGTTAAGTCATTGATCCATTTTGAGTTAATTTTTGTTTATGATGTGAAGTAAGAATCTCTGTCACCTGAGATTCTGATAGGGATTGTGTTGACTCCGTAGATGAATCTGAAGCACATTTCTATCTCAATGATATTAAGTTTTTTTGATTCATGAACCTTGGATACTTTTACATTCATTTAGATCTTCTTTAATTTCCTTCAATGTTTTACAACTTTCAGAGTATAAGGTTTGTACTTCTGTTACATTTATTCCTATATGTTTTATTCTTTTTTATGTAATTGCAAACAGAAATTCTAAATTTTATTTTTCAGCTTGTTCACTGCAAGTGTATAAAAATACAATTATGTGTATTCATCATGTATCCTGCAAAAAAAAAGGTAGATAAAATCCAAATTCTAGTACCTAGAAGTAAAGTTTTATTGAAATTCAGCCATGCTCATTCATTTACATATCATAGTTACTTCATGCTATAACATCAAAACTGAATGGTTGTTTGAAGTTCATACATTAGTGGTACTTTCATCTTCTGCTTGGGCATTAATAATCATGGGGATGCACAAGAACAAAGTTGTAAGTATATGAAGCGACATATTAACTAAACGTATTGCGGTGATCATTTTGAAATGTGTACATGTATTAAATTATTATGCTGTACCTTAAACTTATAAAATGTTATATGTCAATTATATCTAAATAAAACTGGAAAAAAATTTCCAGGAGCTGGGAGGTAAACATAGGAGGGAAATGGTCACAGCTTAATTGGTCAGTTCTTTTTGTAGCTGTTTTCAAGTTATAAGAGTATGTTCACAGCCCTGTTTGCTGCTAAGAGTGAATTACTCTTGCAAAAAATAAACATTACAAGTTTAAGAGAAAAGCACAGTGATGAGGTTACTGCTTGACATTTTGAGTGCCATGTATACTTCTGTACTGTAACATTTATTTTGTTACCAGTGCATAGACATCTCAAAAATATACAAGCAACTCCTACAGCTCAACTCCAGAAAAATAAATGACCCAATCAAAAAATGGGCCAAATAACTAAATAGACATTTCTCC
>NW_011494951.1:196012-196204 GCF_000754665.1 Bison bison bison | reverse complement strand
TGTATAGAACAGTCTTATGGACTCTGTGGGAGAGGGGGAGGGTGGGGAGATTTGGGAGAATGGCATTGAAACATATATAATATCATGTATGAAAGGAGTCGCCAGTCCAGGTTCGATGCACGATACTGGATGCTTGGGGCTGGTGCACTGGGACGACCCAGAGGGGGGGTATGGGGAGGGAGGATGGAGGAG
>NW_011494951.1:195221-195663 GCF_000754665.1 Bison bison bison | reverse complement strand
GAGACTCCTGAGGCTTGATCCCGCCTTTGCGTATGCCAAGCCTCCTTCCTCATGACCTTTGCCAGGGGCTGAGCTCGCTCCCCGCAATTTACATATCGTAGTTACTTCATGCTATAACATCAAAACTGAATGGTTGTTTGAAGTTCATACATTAGTGGTACTTTCATCTTCTGCTTGGGCATTAAAAATCATGGGGATGCACAAGAACAAAGTTGGAAATATTTGAAGTGACATATTAACTAAACGTATTGCTGCAATCATTTTGAAATGTGTACATGTATTAAATTATTATGCTGTACCTTAAACTTATAAAATGTTATATGTCAATTATATCTAAATAAACTGGAAAAAAATTTCCAGGAGCTGGGAGGTGAACATAGGAGGGAAATGGTCACAGCTTAATTGGTCAGTTCTTTTTGTAGCTGTTTTCAAGTTATAAGAG
>NW_011494951.1:194045-195121 GCF_000754665.1 Bison bison bison | reverse complement strand
ACACTCTTTCCCTCCTTCCCTCAGAGGATGTCCTCCTTCCAGCTCAACCTCAACCCGCTCAAGGAGCCTCTCGGCTTCATCAAAGTCCTCGAGTGGATTGCTTCTATCTTTGCTTTTGCTACCTGTGGAGGTTTTAAGGGCAAAACAGAAATTCAAGTGTCTTGTACTACAGGTCCTGAGAATAAAACGATTACAGCTGCTTTTGGTTATCCATTCAGGTTGAATGAAGCATCATTTCAGGCACCTCAAGGTGGAAATGTCTGTGGTGTAGATTGGAAAAATTATGTCCTTATTGGAGATTACTCCTCTTCTGCGCAGTTCTATGTCACTTTTGCAGTCTTTGTCTTCCTGTACTGTATTGCTGCTCTTCTGCTGTATGTTGGTTACACGAACCTGTATCGTGATAGTCGAAAGCTTACCATGACTGACTTTGTAATTACTATTGTTGTGACTTTTTTTGTGGTTGGTGAGCACTTCAGCCTGGGCTAAAGCTCTTACAGACATTAAAGCAGCTACTGGTTCCAGTATTGTCCAGGAACTTAAGACTTGTAATGTTCAAGGAGTGATGTGCCAGTTTGTCTCTGTGACTAGTATGGGATCCCTAAACGTGTCTGTGATCTTTGGCTTTCTGAATATGATACTTTGGGGAGGAAATGCATGGTTTGTGTATAAGGAGACCAGCTTTCACAGTCCATCAAACACTTCTACTTCTCAAGGAGGTATTCCTCCTCCAACTGGAATATAATTGAAGGGAGAAGTACACTGTATGAAATAAATGTCTGTACTATGACCTGTTGCCAACACCTTGAGAAGCATTTTTTGTTTCTAATAAAAGTAATGGCTTTTTCAGTAAATTGGTGGGTTTAAAATTTTGCTGCTTTTTTACATAAAGCTTGTGCCTTTTCTAGGAATTTAAGATGTAAATGTATTCTCACATGTGAATTTGAAAATTCAGGGGCCTATTATGAGATGATACACATTTTTAAATGAACGGTAATTTCTTCACTAAGTTGTTTTCCTTCCAAAGTGTTTACACCTTAAGCCTTAACGTATATCTTCACTCAGAAAAGAGTTTT
>NW_011494951.1:193368-193887 GCF_000754665.1 Bison bison bison | reverse complement strand
TGTAGTTTGAATTCTTACAGTTGAGTCATTGATCCATTTTGAGTTAATTTTTGTTTATGATGTGAAGTAAGAATCTCTGCCATCTGGGATTCTGATAGGGATTGTGTTGACTCTGTAGATGAATCTGAAGCACATTGCTATCTCAATGATATTAAGTTTTTTTGATTCATGAACCTTGGATACTTTTACATTCATTTAGATCTTCTTTAATTTCCTTCAACGTTTTACAACTTTCAGAGTATAAGGTTTGTACTTCTGTTACATTTATTCCTGTATGTTTTATTCTTTTTTATGTAATTGCAAACAGAAATTCTAAATTTTATTTTTCAGCTTGTTCACTGCAAGTGTATAAAAATACAATTATGTGTATTCATCATGTATCCTGCAAAATAAAAGGTATATAAAAATACAATTATGTGTATTCATCATGTATCCTGCAAAAAAAAAGGTATATAAAATCCAAATTCTAGTACCTAGAAGTAAAGTTTTATTGAAATTCAGCCATGCTCATTCATTTAC
>NW_011494951.1:191387-193268 GCF_000754665.1 Bison bison bison | reverse complement strand
TGTGTCAGCTTACATTTCTACCAACAGTGCAAGAGGATTCCCTTTTCTCCACATCCTCTCCAGCATTTATTGTTTGTAGGCTTTTTGATGATGGCCATTCTGACTGGTGTGAGGTCATATCTCACTATAGTTTTGATTTGCATTTCTCTAATAATGAGCAATGTTGAGCATCTTTTCATGTGTTTCTTAGCCATTTGTATGTCTTCTTTGGAGAAATGTCTGTTTAGGTCTTTTCCCCACTTTTTGATTGGATTGTTTGTTTTTCTGGAATTGAATTGTATGAGGTGCTTGTATATTTTGGAAATCAATAATTTGTCAGTTGTTTCATTTGCTATTATTTTCTCCCATTCTGAGGATTGCCTTTTCACCTTGCTTATCGTTTCCTTTGCTGTGCAAAAGCTTTTAAGTTTAATCAGATCCCACTTGTATACTTTTGTTTTTATTTCCGTTACTCTAGGAGGTGGGTCCTAGAGGATCTTGCTTTGATTTATGTTATCGAGTGTTCTGCCTATGCTTTCCTCTAAGAGTTTTATAGTTTCTGGTCTTACATTTAGGTCTTTAATCCATTTTGAGTTTATCTTTGTGTATTGTGCTAGGAAGTGTTCTAATTTCATTCTTTTACATGTAGCTGTCCAGTTTTCCCAGCACCATTTATTAAAGAGGCTTTCTTTGCCCCATTGTATATTCTTGCCTCCTTTGTCAAAAATAAGGTACCCATAGGCACATGGGTTTATTTTTGGGCTTTATATGTTGTTCCATTGGTCTATATTTCTGTTTTTGTGCCAGTACCATACTCTCTTGATGACTGTAGCTTTGTAGTATAATCTGAAGTCAGGAAGGGTGATTCCTCCAGCTCCATTCTTTTTTCTCAAGACTGCTTTGGCTATTCAGGGTCTTTTGTGTTTCCATATTAATAGTGAAATTTTTTGTTCTAGTTCTGTGGAAAATGCCATTGGTAATTTGATAGAGATCACACTGAATCTGTAGATTGCATTTGGGAGTATAGTCTTTTTCACAATATTGATTCTTCCTACTCAGGAACATGGAATATCTCTCCACGTGTTTATGTCATCTTTGATTTCTTTCATTAGTGTCTTAAAATTTTCTGTGTACAGTTCTTTTGTCTCCTTAGGTAAGTTTATTCCTAGATATTTAATTCTTTTTGTTGCACTGGTGCATGGGATTGATGCCATAATTTCTCTTTCTGAGTTTTCATCATTACTATATAGAAATGCAAGTGATTTCTGTGTATTGATTTTGTATCCTGCAACTTTGCTAAATTCACTGATTAGCTTTAGTAATTTTCTGATACTGTCTTTAGGGTTTTCTATGTACAGTATCATGTCATCTGCAAACAGTGAGAGCTTTACTTCTTCTTTCCTGATCTGGATTCCTTTTACTTCTTTTTCTTTGATTGCTGTAGCTAGAACTTCCAGAACTATGTTGAATAATAGTGGTGAAACTGGACCCCTTGTCTTCTTCCTGATCGTAGGGGGAATGCTTTCAGTTTTTCACCATTGAGAATAATGTTTGCTGTAGGCTTATCATATATGGCCTTTACTATATTGAGGTAGGTTCTTTCTATGCTGATTTTCTGAAGAGTTTTAATCATAAATGGGTGCTAAATTTTGTTAAAGACTTTTTCTGCTTCTATTGAGATAATCATATGGTTTTTATTTTTCAGTTTGTTAATATGGTATATCACATTGATTGATTTGCATTCTTCAATAAGAATCTTTGCATTCTTGGAATAAACCCAACTTGATCATGGTGTATGAGCTTTTTGATGTGCTGCTGAATTCTGTTTGCTAAAATTTTGTTGAGGATTTTTGCATCTATGTTCATCAGTGATATTGGTCTGTAGTTTTCTTTTTTTGTATT
>NW_011494951.1:190508-191287 GCF_000754665.1 Bison bison bison | reverse complement strand
GCCAAACCTCAGCATGAATCAGCCATAGGTATACATATATCCCATCCCTTTTGTACCTCCCCCCATCTCCCTCCCCATCCCACCCCTCTAGGTTGATACAGAGCCCCTGTTTGAGTTTCCTGAGCCATACAGCAAATTCCCACTGCCTATCTATTTTACATATGGTAATGTAAGTTTTCATGTTACTCTTTCCATGCATCTCACCCTCTCTTGCCCTCTCCCCATGTTCATGTCTATTCTCTATGTCTGTTTCTCCATTGCTTCCCTGTAAATAAATTCTTCAGTACCATTGTTCTAGATTCTGTTTATATATGTTAGAATATGAAATTTATCCTTCTCTTTCTGACTTACTTCACTCTGTATAATAGGCTCTAGATTCATACACTTCATTAGAACTGACTCAAAGGCATTCCTTTTTATGGCTAAATACTATTCCATTGTGTATATGTACCACAACTTTTTTATCCATTCATCTGTCGATGGACATCTAGGTTGCTTCCATGTTATAGCTATTGTAAATAGTGCTGCAATGAACAATGGGATACATGTGTCTTTTTGAATTTTGGTTTCTTCAGGGTATATGCCTAGGAGTGGGAGTGCTGGGTCATATGGTGGTTTTATTCCTAGTTTTTTTAAGGAATCTCCATACTGCCTTCCAAAGTGGCTGTGTCAGCTTACATTTCTACCAACAGTGCAAGAGCATTCCCTTTTCTCCACATCCTCTCCAGCATTTATTGTTTGTAGACTTTTTGATGATGGCCATTCTGACTGGTGTGAGG
>NW_011494951.1:189281-190408 GCF_000754665.1 Bison bison bison | reverse complement strand
TTACTCTTGCAAAAAATAAACATTACAAGTTTAAGAGAAAAGCACAGTGATGAGGTTACTGCTTGACATCTTGAGTGCCATGTGTATTTCTGTACTGTAACATTTATTTTGTTACCAGTGCATAGACATCAAGTTAGAATGAGAAAAAAAGTTATATCAAATGTCACATTTTTAAAGAGCAGAGGAGTGTAGAATATTCTGACATCAAATTAGATGGTAAATCATTGTATTTATAATGTAATGATATTCAGGCTTTGCCAAGCATAGACAATACATGTAGACATTACTACACCAAGTACTCACTGGAATATTTCCAACTTACAGAAAGCAACAGCCAGAGAAATTTGAAAACTCAATGGAATATCTTATTATGGCAGAAAGTCTTTACAAAAAAGGAAAAATTAAAGTGGGGCTGCAAGCAAAGCTTCCAAGTGGCTCATTTGTTAGCCAAACAAGGAAAGCCTTTTACCAATGATGAGTTGATAAAATTATGTTTGACTGGAACAACCAAAACAAATGTGTCTAGAGAAAATAAACTTGCTTAAAACAATTATCATTTTGGTGAGAACTGATCCTTGAGGAATTGAAGACCTCGGTAGCAGTATCAGTACCAGTCAATTAAAAAGTAAAGCGAGTGATTATGAGTGGTTTTCTGTGGCTTTTGATGAATTTACTGATGTCACTGGGACTGCTCATTTGTTGTTATTTATTCAGAGTTAATAATGAATTTAAACTGATTGAAGGATTAACATTCTCCCCCATTCTTCTTCTTTTATTTTATTTTTAAAAATTATTTGTTTTTTAATTGAAGGATAATTGCTTTACAGAATTTTGTTGTTTTCTTCCAAACCTCAATATGAATCAGCCATAGGTATATATATATCCCATCCCTTTTGAACCTCCCCCCATCTCCCTCCCCATCCCACCCCTCTAGGTTGATATAGAGCCCCTCTTTGAGTTTCCTGAGCCATACAGCAAATTCCCATTGGCTATCTATTTTACATATGGTAATGTAAGTTTACATGTTACTCTTTCCATACATCTCACCCTCTCTTCCCCTCTCCCCATGTCCATGTCTATTCTCTATGTCTGTTTCTCCATTGCTGCCCTGTAAATAAATTCTTCAG
>NW_011494951.1:188167-188724 GCF_000754665.1 Bison bison bison | reverse complement strand
CTGTTTGCTAAAATTTTGTTGAGGATTTTTGCATCTATGTTCATCAGTGATATTGGTCTGTAGTTTTCTTTTTTTGTATTGTCTTTGTCTGGTTTTAAAAATATGGAATGCTTCATGAATTTTCATGTCATCCTTGTGCAGTGGCCATGCTAATCTCTGTATCATTCCAATATTATTATATGTGCTGCCGAAGTGAGCACCCATTCTTATATTTTAAAGTTTTCTTTTACTTTGAATTTGAGTTAATTACTTGCTTAATTAGCTATTCAGTGGTGGCAGTAGTTTAGTCTCTTAGTCATGTCTGACTCTTGTGACCCCATGGACTGTAGCCCACAGGGCATGATACTAAAAAAAAAGAGAGAATTGAGATTCAAGGCATCTGAATTTTGTTTAAACATATGTAATAAAATATCTTTGAACCTTGCTTTCCTTAGCTATAAAATGAGGGACTCAGTCAGATAAGGTACTTGCTAAGAGTAAATGAGGTTCGTGACATTGTACAGGAGACAGGGATCAAGACCATTCCCATAGAAAAGAAATGCAAAAAAGCAAAATGG
>NW_011494951.1:186633-187147 GCF_000754665.1 Bison bison bison | reverse complement strand
AGTAAGTCACTTTGGTGCAAATTTACAGAGTAAATATGCCATGTGTTTTGCTCTGGAATGTATTCGCCACAGAAATGTCAAATGAGAAAAAAATAAGTGCATAACAAGTAAGCAGAGGAATTTGATAGGTGTGATGATCAGTTCAGTTCAGTTGCTCAGTCATGTCCGATTCTTTGCGACCCCATGAATCGCAGCACGCCAGGCCTCCCTGTCCATCACCAACTCCCGGAGTTGACCCAAACTCACGTCCATCCAGTCAGTGATGCCATCCAGCCATCTCATCCTCTGTCGTCCCCTTCTCCTCCTGCCCCCAATCCCTCCCAGCACCAGTCTTTTCCAATGAGTCAACTCTTCACATGAGGTGGCCAAAGTACTGGAATTTCAGTTTTAGCATCATTCCTTCCAAAGAAATCCCAGGGTTGATCTCCTTCAGAATGGACTGGTTGGATCTCCTTGCAGTCCAAGGGACTCTCAAGAGTCTTCTCTAACACCACAGTTCAAAAGCATCAATTCT
>NW_011494951.1:184496-185574 GCF_000754665.1 Bison bison bison | reverse complement strand
GCATCACTGACTCAATGGATGTGAGTCTGGGTGAACTCCGGGAGTTGGCGATGGACAGGGAGGCCTGGCGTGCTGCAATTCATGGGGTGGCAAAGAGTCAGACACGACTGAGCGACTGATCTGATCTGATCTGATCTGAAGAGTAAATACCTATATTTGGATCTACAATATGCTTAGTGCTATCATAAATGGTTTATATGTAGTATTTACTCTTAAAAACACACCTACAATATAGACACTATTCTTACATGCATCATTTTACAGATGAGGAAAGAGGCATAGAGAATTTGATTTACTTTCCCATGGTCACCCTCCTAGTAAATGACAGAATATGATAAAAGCCCCTTTATGTAAAGTAATATTCCCTTATTTTAGCAATTTGTGGCTTTTCTTTTATAATTTTTATTGTTGAGTAATTTATAAAGTTCTGAAGGCAGTAATTGTGTTTTATGGTCTTTTGTATTTTCACATCAACAAACACAAATTTTTGAAATTGAGAAGCACTAGCCAAAACATAGGGGATTGATTCCCTGGGGATTCAGACAGTAAAGTATCTGCCTGCAATTCAGGAGACCTGGGTTTGATCCCTGGGTTGTGAAGGTCCCATGGACAAGGAAATGGCTATCCACTCCAGTATTCTTGCGTGGAGAATCCCATGGGCAGAGGAGCCTGCCAAGCTACAGTCCATTGGGTTGCAAAGAGTTGGACAAGACTGAACAAATAACACTTTTACTTTTCAGGCAAAACATAACAGTTGTCAATAAGGCCTATACTGGAGTAGATAGGATCCATTATAAGCCTTGAAGAAAAAAGCCTCATGACTGAAATTATGTTTGTGAAAATTTGAAATTACTTCAACAATGCTTACAGACTTGGAAAAAAACTCAGAGAGAAAATTGGAAATTCCAATCATTCTACCTGGGAAAAATAGCCTGAGAAGAGTTGGCTGAGGATATTGGGTTATAAAGGAATAGTCATTGGAAGGACTGATACTGAAGCTGAAACTCCAATACTTTAGCCACCTGATGCAAAGAACTGACTCAGGAAAAGACCCTGATGCTAGGAAAGATTGAAGGCT
>NW_011494951.1:181208-184396 GCF_000754665.1 Bison bison bison | reverse complement strand
GTTGAGTTTTAAGCCAACTTTTTCACTCTCCTCTTTCACTTTCATCAAGAAGCTTTTTAGTTCCTCTTCACTTTCTGCCATAAGGGTGGTATCATCTGCATATCTGAGGTTATTGATATTTCTCCCAGCAGTCTTGATTCCGGCTTTTGTTTCTTCCAGCCCAGCGTTTCCCATGATGTACTCTGCATATAAGTTAAATAAGCAGGGTGACAATATACAGCCTTGACGTACTCCTTTTCCTATTTGGAACCAGTCTGTTGTTCCATGTCCAGTTCTAACTGTTGCTTCCTGACCTGCATATAGGTTTCTCAAGAGGCAGGTGTGAGATAGGACTAATCTATTTCTATATTGCTTTGTCTTCACTGTGCTTTTCAACAGCCCTTTCAATAGCTAGTTTTTGGCCTAGAGATGTGAATAGATGCAGAGAGGAATCCAAACATGGAACTGATTGTTCCTCGCTTAATAAATTTAGTTATACCTCAAAATGCCTACAGAATGCAGTTCTGACACCCATAGCCTTATGGAAGGTCCGACCAAGGGCATTCTTCACCTCACTATTTCTCAAGCTGTAGATGATGGGGTTCAACATGGGAGTTACAACCGTGTAGCACAGTGATAGCACTTTTTTGCTCTCAGGAGAATTATTGGACTTAGGCCGAAAGTAGGTGAGGCTTAAAGATACATAGAAGAGGGAGACAACAAGTAGGTGGGATGAGCAGGTAGAGAAGGCTTTATGCTTCCCCTTAGCCGATGGAATCTTCAGGATGGCAGCAGCAATGCGAGTGTAGGAACATAGGATCAGCAAGCAGGGAATCATGACAACCAGAATGGTTCCAATGATGGCATAGATCTCAAACAGCGCTGTGTCTGCACAGATCAGCCTCAGCACAGGAGGGCTGTCACAGAAGAAGTGGTTCACCTTGTTGATGCCACAGAATGGAAAGCTGAAGAGCCACGTGGTCTGCACAGTAGCCATGGGAATGCCTGGAAACCAGGAGACAGCTGCCAGTTTGGCACGTGTCCTTGGGTTCATGATGACTGGGTAGTGCAAGGGACTGCAGATGGCTACATAGCGGTCATAGGCCATGGTGGCCAGGAGGAAGCATTCAGAAACCCCAAAGAAGAAGAGGAAATACATCTGAGTGGCACAGCCAAGAAAGGAGATGGTTGTGTCTTGGGCAATCAGGGTCCCCAGCATCTTGGGCACAATGACTAGGTTGAAGCCAATCTCTAAGAAGGACAAGTTCCTGAGGAAGAAGTACATGGGGCTGTGCAGCATGGGGTCAGCCAAGGTAACCAGAATGATGAGGCTGTTTCCCAGAAGAGTGACCAGGTAGATGAATAGAAATGTCAGGAAAAGTAATGACTGTATTTCAGTAGGTAAGGAAGAGAAACTCATGAGGCTAAACTCATTAACTTTTGTCCAGTTTCCTTCAACCATTGATACAGGAATGAACCCCCAGCTGTGGTCACGGAGAGAGACTCTTGATTGGAAGAGTCAGATTCTAGATTTGTTGTTGGGATTCCTTTTAGTGTCAGGGAAAGAAGCACAATCAGGATCTCAGTTGTAAGAGAAAAGGTCTTGTGTTATCTGAGAATAAAGACACAAGGAAGAAAGACCAGAGCCTGGGTTCTGAAATGGGTGATGTCTCATCTTTCCCGTCTTACTCTTTATGATTCATTTCCCACTTTGTTACTGTGTTTGCTAAAACAATTTGGATCATATCCACACACACTCATTTTCTGATGCACACTTAATACCCTCACAGTGTGGTTAAGTGAGAGGGGTCCTGAGGCAATTAGGTGGAGTCAGATGGAGAAACAGTAGAAAATTTCTATTTATACCTATTATGTCTCCCCCTTCTTTAAAGATTCATGGTGTTTGACTTCTCCACCTATTACTAGAAATAATGCTAACTTTAAAAAAACATTTATTTATTTGTTTCTTCATTTATTTGGTTGTGCTGGGTCTTGTTTTCAGCATGAGGGATGTAGTTCCCTGATCAGGGATCTAACTTGGCTGCCTGCATTGGGAGGGCAGATTCTTAGCCACTGGACCACCAGGGAAGTCCCAGTAATTACTTTTTTTTTTTTTTGTATACTTAATTTTATTTTATTTTTAAACTTTACATAATTGTATTAGTTTTGCCAAATATCAAAATGAATGCACCACAGGTATACATGTGTTCCCCATCCTGAACCCTCCTCCCTCCTCCCTCCCCATACCATCCCTCTGGGTCGTCCCAGTGCACTAGTCCCAAGTATCCAGTATCGTGCATCGAACCTGGACCGACATCTCGTTTCATACATGATATTTTACATGTTTCAATGCCATTCTCCCAAATCTTCCCACCCTCTCCCTCTCCCACAGAGTCCATAAGACTGTTCTATACATCAGTGTCTCTTTTGCTGTCTCGTGCACTGGGTTATTGTTACCATCTTTCTAAATTCCATATATATGTGTTAGTATACTGTATTGGTGTTTTTCCTTCTGGTTTACTTCACTCTGGAGCCTATTATACAGAGTGAAGTAAACCAGAAGGAAAAACACCAATACAGTAATTACTTTTTTGTACATATTTAAGGACTGTAATCCTAAAACAACTTGAGAGGGTATATAAATAGAAAAACTCAACTGTTTTATCATGTTTTGTTTTGAGGTGACTCAAAGTAGTAGAAAAAGTGGCAAGGAGATGTAAAGAAAGGATGTAGCAGTTTTAATGCAAGTTTTCCCCCTTTTCAATGTACAAACAGTAGAGTACCTGATGTCATATAATGCTTATTCTTTCTTGTCTAATCAGATTATGAGTGACCCCTTTAGGATATTTCTCCTCAGTCTAGAAAAGTCATAATTGACAATTGATTGTCAGGACCCAGAATATCCACTGGCTTTCAAAATTAAAATCTGAGAGGAGTATTTTAGTATACCTAAGCAGATAGTGAGTGTGTCCAAGAGTTCCAACTACTTCTCTTTCTAGACTGGACAAATCAAAAAAAGAAAAAGAAAGATTCTCACAAAAATTCTGCAAAAATTATGAGGAACATTAGAGTCAATGTGCAAAGAAAAACTGTTTTAAGTAAACAACCTGGTTTATATGAATAAGAGATAGAGCCTTAAATGATATGAAAAAATTCAATGTATATTCTACTTCTTTTGAGGCACTGGTGATATGATGATTGATTGCCTC
>NW_011494951.1:179346-181108 GCF_000754665.1 Bison bison bison | reverse complement strand
AATACCTCTGAAACACAGGACAGTAATCAGTGCAAGGTGGGAGGGAGCTGGCGGGGAGAGGTAGGCGAGTGGCTTGACCTTGACTTTGTTCTTTTTCAGCCCACTCTTATGACTCCTCCTGTAGCATGAATGCTGGGACTGGCTGGGCAGTTGCCTCCTTGCTGTGTGGGCTCAGGAGATGGCTCAGCACCTGCTGCCTGTGAAGGTCAAGTGCTTCTTGACATCCAGGTCACTGGTAGATTGGAAGGTTCTAAGAGTGAGCTTGTGAATTCATAGCTTTTAGTTGGAAAAGCAAATCATTACAGATGATGATAAAGAAAAATTTATCTAATATTCACATACTCAGCTTTGACCTTTTAATTTACATCCTGGGTTTTCAGAGAGAGAGAGAGAGAGAGAGCTGGCAGACACAGAAGAACATGCACAGTAGGAGACAGAGATGGAGACATGTACTCAGAAACTCAGAAGCGGGGAGAGGGATGGGGCAGAGAAGAATATTTTCATATAATATTCACAGAATATATTTTCATATAACATCTCACATACTATGAAATAAGAATATTTTCATATAATATGAAAGTATTATGGCCAGGAGGAAAGGGAAGAGGAGAAAGAGAAATGGAGACACATAGATGAAGGGAGATGGAGAGAGAGATCAGAGAGGGAGGGGAGATGCACACGAAAGAAAGAAAAAACCGTAGAGGGACTTAATGAAGGTATAATCATGCCATTACTCAAATGGTAACTTACATGTTGAAATAGGCATAACTTCCTTTCTTTCCTAGTTATCTTTTCTTATTCTTTTCTAATCCATGTTAGTTTGTCTCTTCTCTTGGTTTCAAGTTACATTCACCTCTTAAGACAACAAATGCAACTAGAATTACTTTAAGATTGAAAATAATTTAATGGTAGCATTGGGAAAAATGGAAACAGAGAAGAAGGAAAGATGAAAGAGAGAAAAATCTCACTGAGTACCCAGCACCAGAGGCTGAAAATCTACGTTAGTACTTGCAGCTTTGACATGGCCTAGAGATGACTAACCTAATTTCTCCCTGAATAGTTCACAGATATTCACAAACAATCTTAGCTTGACTCACCCACAGAAAACAGCTTCACTTGTAACCTCTACTGGACTGTGAGTGGAAAAGGAGGGAAATGCTACATGTGGAGGAGGAAGGTGATGCCAGCTTAACTCTGACCAGGGGTATTTAAAGCTGTTGCCAGAGCACAGGGTGGGAAAGAGCTTCTATTGAGCATCTTCTGTTTGCTGCATCATCCCCATGTGCTTCACTATATTATGTCACTTAAATCCCCATGTTACCTGTGTGGGCCTGGCATCTCCTAGCTGACTGAAAAAGGGTAAGACACACAGATGCGTATCCTTACTTGCTGCCATTCTTTGCATTACCAGGCCAGGTTTGAGAATGAGGGCCAGGCCCACTTACCAAGTAATTTAACAAGGAGAATCTATGAGCAAAGCATAAATAATCTTTAAATAACCTTTAGTTCAGCCTCAGATAGTT
Organism: Bison bison bison; assembly: GCF_000754665.1. Lineage (NCBI taxonomy): Eukaryota > Metazoa > Chordata > Mammalia > Artiodactyla > Bovidae > Bison > Bison bison. The sequence continues at coordinate 179,585 of NW_011494951.1, read as the reverse complement.
ATTTCCACGCATCAGAGAAGAAATTATTGAAGCAAATTAGTAAGTTGCTAATTTTCAATACAGATTAGTGATAAAAAGACAAACTCAAAAGGAGTCTATTTTGGTAGATGAAGATTCTCAGGCATATCTCAATAGATTCACCAGAAATGGACTCCAAAAGCTAAATTTCAGAAAAGTTTCAGACTTGTGGGGAACATTTGTGCTATCCTAAATTGGCACATGCAACTGGTATTTGCTGG
>NW_011494951.1:175751-179246 GCF_000754665.1 Bison bison bison | reverse complement strand
ACTCAATTGCACTCATTTAAATGTTAAAATATTAATGCAGTGGTTATAACTGTTAACTTTTTTCTTTTTGTTTCATGTATCTATATTATTTATCTTGATGTTGTAATCTTTGTATTTGAATAAACACAAATATTATAATGAAATATTCATGCTACCCAAAACAACACTTAACATTTTAAAATACAATGATAAATTTGAAATTTTATCTGTAGTAACAGATTAAACAAATTATTATTATTCAACAAATTATTGTTATTTAACAAATAATAAAAACTGTCTATTGGTCTGTGGAGGGGTCACAAGAGCATTAATGAAAAGTGTTATCAATAAAAGCAAAAATAAATGGGACCTAATAAACATTAAATCCCTTGTAAAACAAAAGAAACCACCAACAAAACAAAAAGACAACACATAGAATGGAAGAAAATACCTGTGAATGTTATTAGGACCAACAAGGGGTTAACATCCAAAATACATAAACAGCTTGTACAACTCAATATCAAAAAACCAAACAACCCAATCAAAAACTGAGCAGAAGGCCTGAATAGACACTTTTTCCCAAAAATGTACAGATGGCTAATGAGCATATGAAAAGATGTTCAATATGGCTAATAATTGGGGGGATTCCCTGATAGTTCAGTTGGTAAAGAATCTGCCTGCAATGCAGGAGACCCTGGTTCAATTCCTGGGTTGGGCAGATCTGCTGGAGAAGGGATAGGCTGCTCACTCCAGTATTCTAGGGCTAATAATCAGATAAATGCAAATCAAAACCATAGTGTGATATCACCTCACTCCTGTCAGAATAGCTATCATCAAAGAGTCTACAAATAACAATAATTTGCTGGCAAGAATGTGGAGAAAAGGGAACTCTTGTACCCTGTTGGTGGGAATGTAAATTCGTGCAGCCACCATGGAAAAGAGGATGAGGTTACTCAAAAACTAAAAAGAGAACTACCGTATGACCCAGCAATCCCACTGCTGAGTATATATCCTAAGAATATAAAAACATTGATTCAAAAGTATTTGTGCACACACACACACACACACACACACACATATGTAATAGACTATATTGCTCAGCCATAAGAAGAATGAAATTCAGCTATTTGAAACCATGTGCATGGACCTAGAAAACATAATGATTAGTGATACGTCAGAGAAGGACAAATATTGTATGATATCACTATATAAGGAATCTAAAAAAATAAAACAAACTAATGAATATAACAAAAAAGAAACAACCTCACAGAAATAGAAAACAAACTAGTGGTTACTAAAGGAGAGGGGGAATAGGGAGAGGCAAACTAAGTGTATGAGACTAAGAGACACAAAATTACTATGTATAAAATGGGTAAGAAACAAGGATGTATTACATAGTCTAAGAATTACAGTCATTAGCTTGTAATGATTTTGAATGGAATATAATCTATAAAAATATAGATTATATATACGGAATTTAGAAAGACTTTAAGGATGACCCTATATGGAAGACAGCAAAAGAGACACAGATGTAAAGAACAGACTTCTGGACTATGTGGGAGAAGGCAAGGGTGGGATGATGTGGGAGAATGGCATTGAAACATGTATATTACCATATATAAAACAGAATGACCAGTGCAGTTTCCATGCATGAAGCAGGGCACTCAAAGCTGGTGCTCTGGGACAACTCGAAGAGATGGGTAGGGAGGGAGGTGGTGGGGGGAGGGTCAGGATGGTGGGACCAATGTACACCCATGGCTGATTCATGTCGATGTGTGGCAAAAACCACCATGATATTGTAAAGTAATTCGCCTCCAATTAAAATAAATGATAAACTTTTTTTTAAAATAAAAAAGTTACTATGTATAAAATAGATAAGAAGCAAAGATATATTATATAGTACTGAGAGTTATAGCCATTAGCTTGTAATGACTTTGAATGGAATATAATCTATAAAAGTACTAAATAAATCACTATGCTCTACATCTGAAACTAATAAAACCTTTTAAATCAACTATACTTCAATTAAAAATGATCTCTCTCCCTCAAAAACACAGGGAATGAAGATTCAATTCACCAAAAATATCAATAAGAAATGAACATGTAAAATTACTCTGTTTTCCCAGTACTAAAAATAAATACAAATTAGATAAATCAATAAATACCACTAGAATTCAATTTTGCTCATCAAACTTGGAAAAGTGAAAATAATCATAATGCTCAGTGCTAATAAGGGAGGTGGTATAGTAGAAAAAATCTTTGATTTTGGTGTAAAAAAATAGTATAATTTTTCTGAAGAGTAATTTAGATAATTTAAATGAAATCTCTTAAAGTGGTCATACACTTTGTCTCAAGAACTCAGTGTTTCTAACTTAAACCAATAATCAGAGCCTCAGACAAAGACTTCACGTATAAACATATTCAGTGTTGTATCTCTCTAGTGTCAGAACTGGAAACAATCACTAATGAATAACTTCCTAGGTCAATTATGACCTAAGACTTCAGAAAATATCATGTGATCATCTAAGCCTTTTTTGAAGAAATGCTATTGAATAACATCCATGACATAATATTAAAATTAAAAAACAAGAATAAATGTGTACATGTAAATTCCAACTTTGTAAATAAGAAAAAATAGGAAAACAACTGAAAGAATATGCCAGTTTTAGCAAAAATCACCTTTAAGTGGTGGGGAAAGGAATGAGTTACTTCCTAATTTTATTTTCTGATTATTCAAGCACTCAACAATGAGCTACGTTTTGTTATATAACAGCAACAAAGCAATAATGGTAAAAATGATGACTGTATGTTGTTACTATTTGCTGAATATATAATAGAATTATGCTAGTATTTTTACTTTTTTAATAGTCTGCTCCACAACAACTGTCTGATTTTGATGCTATTATTATCCTCACTATGTTACTAATGGATGAACTGAAGTTTGGAGAGGTTAAGTACTTTCCTAGTTAAGGAGTTTGGTAAATTGTTTGCACAGCAGGAAAACTCAGGTCCTGCAATTAGAATCATAATGAAAAAAAATAGTAAAAGCAACACAAGTTTTGAACAAGGCCTACGTTTTGAACACAGAATACATTTTAGGTCTCACCTTTTGTCTTTCATTATCAGCTTTTCTGCACTTATTGGATGAATTACTTCCCTTCATGATTCTGTACAGAGGTTGGTGATGGTTTTTTTTCCATAAAAGGACAGACATAAAATATTTTAGGCTATATGGACCATACGATCTCTGTTGCAACTATACAACATCTAAACTAATGCACACATACAAAATACTGAATCTATATTATAATGTGCTGTGCTTAGTCACTCAGCTGTGTCTGACTCTTTGCGACCCTAGGGCCTGTAGCCTGCTAGGCTCCTCTGTCCATGGGATTCACCAGGCAAGAATACTGGAGTGGGTTGCCACGCCCTTCTCCAGAGGACCTTCCCCACCCAGGGATCAAATCCAGGTCTCTACCACTAGCCCCACCTGGGAAGCCCATACAAACGGCAGGT
>NW_011494951.1:171863-175651 GCF_000754665.1 Bison bison bison | reverse complement strand
AATAACTTCCTAGGTCAATTATGACCTAAGACTTCAGAAAATAATCATGTGATCATCTAAGCCTTTTTTGAAGAAATGCTATTGAATAACATCCATGACATAATATTAAAATTAAAAAACAAGAATAAATGTGTACATGTAAATTCCAACTTTGTAAATAAGAAAAAATAGGAAAACAACTATGCCAGTTTTAGCAAAAAATCACCTTTAAGTGGTGGGGAAAGGAATGAGTTACTTCCTAATTTTATTTTCTGATTATTCAAGCACTCAACAGTGAGCTACATTTTGTTATATAACAGCAACAAAGCAATATGGTAAAAATGAAAATGATGACTGTATGTTGCTACTATTTGCTGAATATATAATAGAATTATGCTAGTATTTTTACTTTTTTAATAGTCTGCTCCACAACAACTGTCTGATTTTGATGCTATTATTATCCTCCCTAGTTGCTAATGGATGAACTGAAGTTTGGAGAGGTTAAGTACTTTCCTAGTTAAGGAGTTTGGTAAATTGTTTGCACAACAGGAAAACGCAGGTCCTGCAATTAGAATCATAATGAAAAAAAATAGTAAAAGCAACACAAGTTTTGAACAAGGACTACGTTTTGAACACAGAATACATTTTAGGTCTCACCTTTTGTCTTTCATGATCAGCTTTTCTGCACTTACTGGATGAATTACTTCCCTTCATGATTCTGTACAGAGGTTGGTGATGTTTTTTTTCCATAAAAGGACAGACATAAAATATTTTAGGCTATATGGACCATACGATCTCTGTTGCAACTATACAACATCTAAACTAGTGCACACATACAAAATACTGAATCTATATTATAATGTGCTGTGCTTAGTCACTCAGCTGTGTCTGACTCTTTGCGACCCTAGGGCCTGTAGCCTGCTAGGCTCCTCTGTCCATGGGATTCACCAGGCAAGAATACTGGAGTGGGTTGCCACGCCCTTCTCCAGAGGACCTTCCCCACCCAGGGATCAAATCCAGGTCTCTACCACTAGCCCCACCTGGGAAGCCCATACAAACGGCAGGTACACAAATATACACAAAACCTAAACAAATGAGCATGTCCGAATACTGATTTTATTTATCAAAATTTGAATTTCATATAATTTTCAGATGCCATGAACTATTATTCTTCTTTTGATTTTTTTAATCATTTAAAAAATTTAAAAGCCATTTTTAGCCCATGGGCCATATGGAACAGGAGGCTAGCTGGAAGTTTGCCAGTCCTGCTCTGTATCTTTTCACACAACTTCACTTGTTGGTGCACCTGCCGCCTTTATCCTGCTGACCTCTTCCTTCTCTTTTTTAAAACTCAGGTATGTTTTCCCTGTGCTGCTTCCAGATGGGGTTATTCCTGGCTTTAAAAATAATTATCTTTAATTTTCTATGTTAATTATCTATTGAATCGGAATTTCCTACTTTAATTTGCAAACTCTTTCAGACAAGGAACTGTTTACTATTTGGAACAAGACACATGCAAATCCAGATTGAGCTATTTATGATAAATAACTACAAGAATTTCAGAAAGTTCATCATTCCTTGAGTTTTCATTAGATTTCATGTCCACTCACATTCTTCTACTGAAAGCAACTTTCACTAAAAGTTTCATTTCATGACAAAACATGGTGAGTGGTTCTGGTGGAGAAGGACCGGGAAGGAGGAGGGAGTAGAGATGAAATGGGCTATTGGCTTTCCAAAGAATTTCTGGAAACTGCTGGGCAGGAGAGATGGCAGACTGTCTTGATGGAAGACATTGCAGAACCTTCTGGTCCATGGTCAATGCACAGACTCCTTGCCAGACCGTCCACAATTTCCATAGGAACATTCTTTTTTTCCTTATTTTATTTTTTATTGGCGTATAGTTGCTTTACAATGTTGTGTTAGTTTCTGTGAAACTAACTAACAAAGTGAATCAGTCACATACATCCCCTCTTCCTTGCATTTCCTTCCCATTTAGGTCACCTCAGAGCATTGAGTTCCCTGTGCTATACAGTTAGTTCTTATTAGCTATGTGTTTTATAAATAGTAGTGTATACATGCTAATCCCAATCTCCCAATCCATCCCACTCCTTCCCCCTTGGTATCCATATGTTTATTCTTTACATCTGTGTCTCTATTTTTGCTTTGCAGATAAGTTCATCTATACCATATTCTAGATTCCACATATATGCGTTAATATACAATATTTGCTTTTCTCTTTCTTGCTTACTTCACTCTGTATGACAGTCTCTAGGCCTTCTGTTAATCACTGACTGACTGTCCCGGGAGGAGGAACTCACTTTTCTGGACTTTCTGCAGTCACAGAATTGTGCTAAAGAATAGTGCGCTCTGCCTCATGAATGTTCCACTGAGGCAAGTCTTCCTTGAGTTAATTACAGGAAAGTCCAGAGTTGGAGGAAGTGTATGTCCTGTCAAAGCTTCAGAGACTGAAATTTTTCTGAACCAGAAAGATTTGAAGTCACAGTTGGACAAAAACTTGGGTAATCTGAATCTTCTTGTGGTCTCAGATCTTACTTTCTGACCAAAAATGGGAAATCAAGGCTCAGGGAGGCAAAACACAGATATGATTTTTCCGCTGTGGACACAGGAATAGAATCCTGGCATTCCACCAAACCTTGTCTAGTTGAGCAGCTGAACCTTGAGATGGGCCTGGGTTGATTTGGCCCTTGATGAGATCCTTACCTGTGCCCAGTAGGGAGATCTGCCTTGTTCAGCTCCACCTGATACCTATGCTTCGTGCAGGCTCCTGAGAGTTTGATGAACTCTGGCTCTGCTGTCAGAAGAACCAGAAAAAGTACCAGGGAGGTCCTACTCCCTTTCCTGGATGAGCCATTAGCGACTAGACCTGAAGCCAGATCACTGCAGCCTTCTCTGTGTCAGATGTGAGTGAGCAGACTAGATGGGTTGGCCCTGTTTCCAGTCCTGACTTAGGAGATCTGTTCCCAGATGTGCCTCTTTTGTCCTCAGAGCCAGATGAAGGGCTGGCACCTGCATTTCCCCCCAGGTGTTTCTGGTATCAGCTTAGCTCCTCTTCCTGCCCTTCCTCAAGAGTACCTGACCTTTCTTGATTTCACTGTCCTTTGGGACCCTAAGGAATGTCAGAGGCCAATAGGATGAAGTTCAAGAAAGGAAAACCATTCTCTAGGAGTGTGATATTGTATAGAGAAAAGCATAAACTTTTTGGATTCTAAGTGACCTAAATGTAATCCCAGCACTAGAAATCTCTGGTTTGTGATGCCTAGCAATGTTATTAAACTCTCTGAGTTTCCTTTTCCATATTGCTGAAACAAAGATAACATGCTTATTTTACAGGGTTGATATGACAGGATGGGATATATTAAAAAGGATTTTAATGTTTTCTATTACAGCATTGCGTGTGTGTGTGCGTGGTAATCACTAAGTCATATCTGACTCTGCACTCCATGGACTGTAGTCTACCAGGTTCCTCTGTCCATGGGATTTTCCAGGCAAGAATACTGGAGTGGGTTTACATTTGCTCCTCCAGAAATCTGCCCAACCCAGGGATCAAACCTGGGTCTCCTGCATTCTAGGTGGATTCTTTACTACTGAGCCACCTGGGAAGCCCTATTATAACATATGTATTACTATATCATGAATATCATGTTATAATAACCTTCCAACCTTCCCAATAGCCAGTACTTGTTCATCAACAAATATTGACTAATTACTACATGCCAGGCATTGTTCTAGACCCTTAGAAAGAGAAATGAACAAGAAATTCAGGCATTGAACAAATAAACAATTAAGCA
>NW_011494951.1:168793-171267 GCF_000754665.1 Bison bison bison | reverse complement strand
ACATGATATAAACATTACAAAAATTATAAAATATAATTACATATATTTCATACAACTAACATTACACATATATACATATAAAATATGTAAATAGTAAATTGTTAGAAAGATACACAAGGAATTAATTATAATTGTTTCCTTGGTGCAGAAAAGTGGGAAAGCACAGAGATGAACCCTGAGAAGGAAATCTTTTGATTATATATTATTTTGTACTTAATTTTATCATGTACATTTATTAAAATTTTAATAAAAAATACTTGAAATAATACTCTAGTTTTATCTCATCCCTCCACTATTAATTGCTAGTCTTATGATCTAGAGAAAGATACTAAAATCACTCAATGTCCCAATACCTGTTGTGAAGAGTAAATAAGTTTAAGCACAGAAAACTTGATAAACCTAGGTGAATGTCATGTTAGGCAAGTTTCATCAAGATACTACCTGATCTGAGACTTGAAAGTTTCCATTAGGGTGAGGAAGAAGCATTCCAGTTGACTATATGCTGCTGCTGCTGCTGCTAAGTCGCTTCAGTCATGACCGACTGTGTGCGACCCCAAAGACGGCAGCCCACCAGGCTCCGAGGTCCCTGGGATTCTCTAGGCAAGAACACTGGAGTGGGTTGCCATTTCCTTCTCCAATGCATGAAAGTGAAAAGTGAAAGTGAAGTTGCTCAGTCGTGTCCGACTCCTAGCGACCCCATGGACTGAAGCCTACCAGGCTCCTCCGTCCATGGGATTTGCCAGGCAAGAGTACTGGAGTGGGTTGCCATTGTCTTCTCTGGACTATATGATGAGCCAACATCGTTATGATTCCACAATACTATTTCTGCAATCATTGATTTAGAATCTTTATACTAATTCTTTTGCTTTGAGTATTTTTCCTTTTTATTTTTACTTGGTTAACTCCTGCATGATTTTATCACTCTAAATATTACTTCCTCAGTGAAGTCTTCTCTGAATCATGCTTATAAATTATGACTCTCTGCTTTTATTCTTTCTCCAGAGCAATATACCTTTTCCTTGATAACGATGATATCAATTTTAAATTATAATTATTTGTGCAGTCTTTCCTCTCCACTGGACTGTAATGTCTCTGAGGCAAGGACTCTGTTTTGCTCATCCTTGTAAATTCAGTACTTATTAGTGAGCGTAAAGCAGGAATGGGAAGTGCTCAGAAGCAATGAGAACACTGAGGAGACTCATGATAATAATTTAGAAACGAGGGCCCGGCTAATGTCATATAATAGTGTACAATGGCATTGGCAATGAAAATGTGAATCGAGTCAATGTTAGAGCAAGAAGACTTTTGCTAAGGAAGAATGAGCAGGATTAGGAGACTGGTTGAATGCTTCTGTGATAGCCTTTATTGAAGTGCAGAATTACAACATGGTACTGCACTCTGCATGGCACTTTTTATTTCTGTAGCTGTTTGTGAGTTTGTCTGTCTCACAACCAGGAGCTCTGAGAGGGCAGCACCTGGTTTACTGTTACACCAAGATTCAGTCTGTGAATATCCACTGATTAAATGAAAGAAAATGTCAGCAAATGATGAGGTCAAAAAGAGGGATAATTAAAAAGAAAACATTTTTTAAGATTTGGAAATTCTCTGGGAGGATGGTGCTAGATATATGCTTTAACACCCAAGCAGAAATGTCTTGGATTTAGCTGGAAACCTGGAATTCACATTTCAGTGAGAGATCAGAGCTAGGGAATCAATTTAGGATTTATACATTTAATCATTGATTTATTAACCAAGTACCTATTGTATTCCAGGCATTGGACTAGGCCTCAGTAATACAAGCATGAATGATGAACTGTCCTTACTGTGTCCTCTATGCATATGAAAAATACAATTGTGATATCTTTAATGCTTAACAGTACTAACTTATTAACTTAGTGCTAACCGAGCTTAACACATGCTAGATGCCACATGTGTTCAAAGGAGAGTGAATTTGGATTTGTTTGAAGGAATCTAAGAGAGATTGATAGAAAACACTGGAGTTTACTCTTAAATGATACGTAGACACTAACTTGGAGAAGGTAATGGCAACCCACTCCAGTACTCTTGCCTGGAAAATCCCATGGACAGAGGAGCCTGGTAGGCTGCAGTCCATGTGGTCGTGAAGAGTCAGTCACGACTGAGTGACTCCACTTTCACTTTTCACTTTCATGCATTGGAGAAGGAAATGGCAACCCACTCCAGTGTTCTTGCCTGGAGAACCCCAGGGACGGGGGAGCCTGGTGGGCTGCTGTCTATGGGGTCGCACAGAGTCGGACACGACTGAAGCGACGCAGCAGCAGCAGCAGCAGCAGCAGACACTAATTTGGTATGAGATGTATAGTATGGTGTCTTTTAATATCATTTTGGACTAGTTTATTTTAGTGTTGCTCAATTGTTTTATGTTCTTACTGATTTTCTTTCTACTTGTCCTACTCATTAATGAGAAATGAATATAGAAATCTCCCACTGTATAT
>NW_011494951.1:168155-168693 GCF_000754665.1 Bison bison bison | reverse complement strand
AAATAAAGCCATTTCAAATAAAGGACATGATATAAACATTACAAAAATTATAAAATATAATTACATATATTTCATAGAACTAACATTACACATATATACATATAAAATATGTAAATAGTAAATTGCTAGAAAGATACACAAGGAATTAATTATAATTGTTTCCTTGGTGCAGAAAAGTGGGAAAGCACAGAGGTGAACCCTGAGAAGGAAATCTTTTGATTATATATTATTTTGTACTTAATTTTATCATGTACATTTATTAAAATTTTAATAAAAAATACTTGAAATAATACTCTAGTTTTATCTCATCCTTCCACTATTAATTGCTAGTCTGATGATCTAGAGAAAGATATTAAAATCACTCAATGTTCCAATACCTGTTGTGAAGAGTAAAATAAGTCTAAGTACAGAAAACTTAGATAAACCTAGGTGAATGTCATGTTAGGCAAGTTTCATCAAGATACTAACCTGATCTGAGACTTGAAAGTTTCCATTAGGGTGAAGGAGAAGCATTTCAGTTGACTATATGCTGCTGCTG
>NW_011494951.1:166479-166914 GCF_000754665.1 Bison bison bison | reverse complement strand
ACGACTGAAGCGACTTAGCAGCAGCAGCAGCAGCAGAGAGCAGTACAAGATAGAGCTAGTGATTCAGGCTTTAAGAGTCACAGAATCTTAAACACAGGAAAAGTTAAACTCTTTCTTATTATAGCATATTTTTTAATAGTAGAGTAATATAAAATTATCTTAATTCTATCAATAGACATCTGATTAAAAATTGTAGATTTCCTTTGAATACTGTTAATGCCAGTTCATGTGCCTGATGCACAATGAGGCCAGGCAAACTGAAACGCTGGAGTTTGGGGTAGAGAAAGGTTTACTGCAAGGCCATGTGAGGAGACGGGAGGTTTATGCCCTAAAAGCCCTGAACTCCCCGCAAGGTTGTGGCAAAGTACTTTTAAAGGCCAGGTAAGGGAGGGCTGTCGCAGTGTCTGTGATCAACTTGTGCACAATTCTCTGAAT
>NW_011494951.1:165806-166379 GCF_000754665.1 Bison bison bison | reverse complement strand
GTTATTTGTACATATGTTGAAAACTATGTTAAAAGGTAGGGGAATTCATGTAAATAAGTTACAGCTAGAAAAGTTTTTACTTTTTATAGAGGTTTGTCCTTGGTTTCCAGAGGAAGGAACAGTTAGTCTGGAAACTTGGAAAAAAGTAGGAAAACAATTGCAGACATATTATTCCTTACATGGTCCCAATCGTGTTCCTGTGGATGCTTTTTCTTTGTGGACTCGCATAAGAGACTGCCTGGATCCTGAATATGAGGGACATAAAATTCAAACGGCTCTCAGGGATTCCACAGGACCCGAAGTTACAGAGCCTTCTGCCCCATCACCTGAGCCGCTTTATGCTTGCCTGAGGGAACAGCTTATAAGGCTGGAGGGAGTGATGATGTGTTAAGCTCTGATGAACAGAAAGAGTTAAATGAACAAGCGGCTCAGAACCATAGAGAGGATATGCCTTGGGAGATGATGGTTAACATGGAATCCCCCCCAGGAAAAGGGGAATTAAAGCATTCAGGGCTTTCTGAAGAACAGCTGGAGAATTTAATTCAGAAGATTGTTATAGCAGTAAAAAAGGAT
>NW_011494951.1:158192-165706 GCF_000754665.1 Bison bison bison | reverse complement strand
TCTGCACAGTAGCCATGGGAATGCCTGGAAACCAGGAGACAGCTGCCAGTTTGGCACATGTCCTTGGGTTCATGATGACTGGGTAGTGCAAGGGACTGCAGATGGCTACATAGCGGTCATAGGCCATGGTGGCCAGGAGGAAGCATTCAGAAACCCCAAAGAAGAAGAGGAAATACATCTGAGTGGCACAGCCAAGAAAGGAGATGGTTGTGTCTTGGGCAATCAGGGTCCCCAGCATCTTGGGCACAATGACTAGGTTGAAGCCAATCTCTAAGAAGGACAAGTTCCTGAGGAAGAAGTACATGGGGCTGTGCAGCATGGGGTCAGCCAAGGTAACCAGAATGATGAGGCTGTTTCCCAGCAGAGTGACCAGGTAGATGAATAGAAATGTCAGGAAGAGCAGTGATTGTATTTCAGTAGGTAAGGAAGAGAAACTGATGAGGATAAACTCACTTACTCTTGTCCAGTTTCCTTCAGCCATTGATAAATGAATGGAGGTGTGGTCATGGAGAGAGACTCTTGATTGGAAGAGTCAGATTCTGGATTTGTTTTCAGACTCTTTCTTAGTGTCAGGAAAGAAGCACAATCAGGATCTCAGTTGTAACAGCAAGTGCCTTGTGCTATCTAAGAATCAACACAAGGAAGAAAGAATGGAGTCTGAGTTCTGAAATGGGCAATGTCTCATCCTTCCCCACTCTTATTCTTTATGATCCATTTTCTACTTTGTTACCATATTTACTAAAACAACTTGGATCAAATCTATACACATTCATTTTCTGCTGCACATTTAATCCCTTTGTAGTGGGGTTAAGTGAGATGGGTCCTGAAGCAATGGAGTGGAGTCAGATCGAAAAACAGTAGAAATTTTCCATTTGTACCTATTATATATCCCCCCTTCTGTAAAGATTCATGGTGTTTATATTCTCCATCTACTGCCAAAGTAGGATTTACCTTTATGTACGCATTTAAGGTGGAGAAGACAATGGCACCCCACTCTAGTACTCTTGCCTAGAAAATACCATGAATGGAGGAGCCTGGTAGGCTGCAGTCCATGGGGTCGCTGAGTCGGACATGACTGAATGACTTCACTTTCACTTTTCACTTTCCTGCATTGGAGAAGGAAATGGCAACCCTCTCCAGTGTTCTTGCCTGGAGAATCCCAGGGACGGGGAGCCGGGTGGCTGCTGTCTATGGGGTCGCTCAGAGTCAGACACGACTGAAGCGGCTTAGCAGCAGCAGCAGCACGCATTTAAGGACTGCAAACATTAAGGGTATTTGAGAGGATATAGAGTAGAAAAAGTCAACTGTTTTATCATGTTTTGTTTTGACGTGACTCAAAGTAGTAGAAAATGTGGCAGTGAGATGCAAAGGAAGGATATCTACAGACTGTAGTAGTTTTAATGCACTTTCTCTCCCCTTTCAGTATAAGAACTGTAGAATACTTCTAGTCATGTAATGCTTATTCCTTCTTGCCTAACCAGATTATGAGGTAATGACCTTAGGATCTTTCTCCTCATTCCAGCAAAACTATAATTGATTGTCAGAATTCAGAATATGCACTGGCTTTCAACATTAAGATATGAGAGGAGAATTGTAGTACACCTAAGTAGATAAACACTGTGTCCCAGGAAAGTCCAACTACGTCTCTTTCAAGCATGGACAAATTGGAAAAAAGGAGCAGATCCTCAGAAAAATTCTGTGAAAAATATGAGGAAGATTAGAGGGAATGTTCAAAAGATAATATTCATAAAAAATTAACCTGGACTATATTAAATAAGAGACTCTTAAATCATATGAAAAAATTCAATATCTATTCCACTTCTATTGAGGTACTGGTGATGTGAAGCTTTCTTCCTCCATGAAGTTTAGAATCTAATGGAGGATATATTTAAATAATCAATTATATTAAAATCACAGAGAAGGTCTTGACACAGTAAATATACAGCATCTTGGTGGGGGTAATGTATAAGGAGAAGGGATACCTAGTAAAGCCTTTGATGGCTTTCTAAGAAATGAGGATGAAAATGAAGTTGGCTGAAGGTGTGCAGAACACCTAGGGTGCACTTTATTGTGACAATATTATAAAAATAAAGAATTAGGAAAAAGTAAAAATCACGGAGCGAACTTTTTTAACTGAAAGCATTCCTTAATACACAGATTCACAGGTGTGTATTAAGACACACAAATGGAAATATACCAATATGCCTTGATCTTTGTCATTTATTTTTAAGAAAAATCTTAGAATAGGGAAATTATCTTTTAAGCAGTCAGACAGGTAATAAATAAAAACAAAAAGGCAAGACCACATATCACACTCAAAAGACCTTTCAGGCTCCTGCGGTCCCTTCAGAACTTCCAGAAAAACATTCTTCTAATCATTAACTGACTTGTCCTAGGAAGAGGAACCCACTCTTCTAGCCTTTCTGCACCCACAGAATCGACCTAAGCAAAAAGTGTACTTGATGTGAACTGTCTTGTTCCACTGAAGCAAGTCTTCCCTGAGTTAATTAGAGGACAGTCAAGACTTCAGGAGACATATGTTCTGTCAAAGCTACAGTGACTGGAAGTTTTCTGACCCAGAAAGATTTACAGGACAGAATTGGAGAAAAGAAAAACAAAACCCTGGGTAATCTCAATCTGCTTGTTGTCTTAGATGTAACTTATGACAAAGAAAGGGGAAACTGTGGCTCAGGAAGGGGGAAAACTGATAAGATTGTCCCAGTGTGGACAGAGGAATGGAATTAGGTGTTCCACCAAAACTTGCCTAGCCGAGCACCTGAACCTTGAGAGAGGCCTGGGTTGATTTGGCCCTTGATGAGATCCTTACCTGTGCCCAGTAGGGAGATCTGCCTTGTTCAGCTCTACCTGATACCTATGCTTCATGCAGGCCCCTGAGTGTTTGACAAACTCTGGCTCTGCTGTCAGAAGAACCAGAAAAAGTACCAGGGAGTCTTACTCCCTTTTCTGGATGAGTCATTAATGATTGTCCCTGAAACCAGGTCACTGCAGCCTGTGTCTGGTGTGAGTGAGCAGACCAGATGGGTTGGCCCTGCGCTCAGTCGTGACAGGAGATCTGTTCCCAGCTGTGCCTCTCTGGTCCTCAGGGCCACATAAAGGGCTGGCACCTGTATTTTCCCCTAGGGTTCTGGGCTCAACTTTGCTCCCCTTCCTGCCCTTCCTCAAGGGTACCTGACCTTTCTTGATTCCACTACTCTTTGAGTCCCTAAGGAATGTCAGATGCCAATAGGATGAAGTTCAAGAAAGGAAAACCATACTCGAGGAGTGCGGTATTGTGTAGAGAAAAGCACAAGTGTTTTGGATTCTGAGTGACCTAAGTTTAATCCCAGCACTGGAACTCTCTGGTTGCTGATGCCTTGCAATTTTATTAAATTCTTTGAGTTTCCATTTCCATATTGCTTAGACAAATACGCTTATTTTACAGGATTGGTATGAACAGGATGGGATATATTAACAAGGATGTTAATATATTCTATTATAGCATATATGGGGCTTCCCTGGTGGCTCAGATGGTAAAGAATCTGCCTGCAATGCAGGGGACCTGGGTTCGACCCCTAGCTTGGGAAGATCCCGCAGAGAAGGGAATGGCTACCCACTCCAGTATCCTTGCTTGGAGATTTCCAAAGACAGAGGAGCCTGGCGAGTTACATTCCATGGGTTCACAAGGAGTCAGACACAACTGAGAGATTAACATACACACACAGCATATATATTACTGTATCATGAATATCATAATAACCTTCCCAATAATCAGTAATTTTTCATTAACAAATACTGAGTAATTACTATATACCAGGCATTGTTATAGACGCTCAAAGAGAGAAATAAGCAAAACAAAGTCCCTGTGCTCTTAAAGCTTACATTTGATTGAGGGAAGCTAGGCACTGAACAAATAAACAATTAAGCATTTAAGACTAAGTAGTTGCTATGGACAAACTTCACTGGTTCCTGGCTTTGGCTCAGAAGCCTCTTAATATCTATTTTTTGTAGATTAATCAGGCAATAAAACCTCACTGGAAAAGATAGTGGGTCCTATGTGACTTTTAAAATTTGGCCATAGAGATCTGTAACCTATAATATTCATCCATCCTGTCCATGTTTGTGTTGAACACTGGGGCTTGTAAAAAGAGCTTAAGAATGCTTGGAAAGAATGACTCTGAACTCCTAGCAAAGGGATTGAACAATAGCCTAGGACCAAAAAAAAAAAAAAATTGAAGAAGAAAGGAAATGGAGGCCAGATGGAGCCTTTAGAAGCAAATCTGGAAAGAGAAAAAGGGGGCAGAGGAAAGCTAAATTATCTTTGAGGCTAAGCTATGTGTCATGGGACCTCAACTAGTCTTACTGCAGGAAGAAGGTAGACTGCAGTGATTTCTTTCAACTATTGTCACACTTTTTCTACAATCATAGAGAAGATTACCTGTATAATGAAATTCATATTGCTCTGCATTCTTTTTAAACTGCATTTATATAATTATTGTGGCTTCCAAGGAGGCTCAGTGGTAAAGAATCCACCTGTCAAACAGGAGACAAAGGTGTGACCTCTGATCCAGGAAGGTCCCATGGAAAAGGAAATCCACTTCAGTATTCTTCCCTGGGAAATTCCACGAACAGAGGAGCCTGGAGGGCTACAGTCCATGGGGTGGCAAAGAATTAGACACCACTTAGTGACCAAACAACATACACAAAATCCAGGATGGAAGAAAAAGAAAACTGCTGAAAAGACTCAAACAGGCTTCCTCTCTTATAGGATCTTTTTATTTTTTTGCTAATAGTAGGCTGGTCATTGTTATAATGACCAACCCAGAGGCTGATCAAGTGAATTGAGGCTACTGGCTTTTGAAAAGCCTAGAGAGAAGTACTGGAGAAGGAAATGGCAGCCCATTCCAGTATTCTTGCCTAGAGAATCCTGTGGACAGAGGAGCCTGGTGGGCTGCTATCCATAGCATTGCACAGAGTTGGACACGACTGAAGCGACTGAGCAGCAGCAGCAGCAGAGAGCAGTACAAGATAGAGCTAGGATTCAGGCTTTAAGAGTCACAGAATCTTAAACACAGGAAAAGTTAAACTCTTTCTTATTATAGCATCTTTTTTAATAGTAAAATAATGGGAAATAGATGGGGAAATAGTGTCAGACTTTATTTTTGGGGGCTCCAAAATCACTACAGATGTTGACTGCAGCCATGAAATTAAAAGACACTTACTCCTTGGAAGGCAAGTTATGACCAAACTAGACAGCATATTGAAAAGCAGAGACATTACTTTGCCAAAAAAGGTCCGTCTAGTCAAGGCTATTGTTTTTCCAGTGGTCATGTATGGATGTGAGAGTTGGACTGTCAAGAAAGCTGAGCGCTGAAGAATTGATGCTTTTGAACTGTGGTGTTGGAGAAGACTCTTGAGACTCCCTTGGACTGCAAGGAGATCCTACCAGTCCATTCTGAAGGAGATCAGCCCTGGGATTTCTTTGAAGGAATGATGCTAAAGCTGAAACTCCGGTACTTTGGTCAGCTTATGCGAAGAGTTGACTCATTGGAAAAGACTCTGATGCTGGGAGGGATTCGGGGCAAGAGGAAAAGGGGATGACAGAGGATGAGATGGCTGGATGGCATCACTGACTCGATGGACGTGAGTCTGGGTGAACTCCGGAAGCTGGTGATGGACAGGGAGGCCTGGCGTGCTGTGATTCATGGGGTCGCAGAGAGTCGGACACGACTGAGTGATTGAACTGAACTGAATATAAAAATTATCTTAATTCTATCAATAGACAATTGATTAAAAATTGTAGATCTCCATTGAATACTGTTAATGCCAGTTCATGTGCCTGATGCACAATGAGGCCAAACAAACTGAAACTTTGGAGTTCGGGGCAGAGAATGGTTTATTGCAAGGCCATGCGAGGAGGTGGGAGGTTTATACCCTAAAAAGCCCTGAATTCCCCGAAAGGTTGTGGCAAAGTACTTTTAAAAGCCAGGTAAGGGAGGGGTGTTGCAGTGTCTGTGATCAACTTGTGCACAATTCTCTGAATGGCTGATGGTAAGGCAACAGAGTAGTGTCACAGGGGTTAGCATAATTGGTCCTTAGGCTCCAGGAGGAGTCAAATAGTAACATCTTCCATCTGTTGAAGAGAGGGAAGTTTTTTCACATCTGCAAAACAACTCAGGAAATGTTGATCAAATACTATTATCTAGGTACTTCAGGGAGGAGCTAAAGCAGGAGATATGGGGGAAGGCCTGTCCCTGGGAAAGCCCAATGGGGTCCTGTCTCCCTTACAATACTATGTAACTGTGAATATATTAATGTGGAATAAACTTCAAGATAAAATTTTATTTGAAAAAAAGCAAGATGAAAGAAACTGTATACACAGTATACAAATTAAATATATTTTATAGAGCTACATATTATACGCAGACATATAAAATGTGTAAACAGTAAATTTTTTGAAAGATACATGAAGAACTGATAATAGTCATTGTCTTTGCACAAGGAAAGTGGGGAAGAACAGGGGTCAACCCTGAGAGGGAGATATTTTGATAGTATATTCTTTTGTTCTTAATTAATTTTATCATGCAAATTTATTAATTTTTTAATAAAATAAGATACTTGAAACAAAATAATACTTTCATTCTAGTTCCTCCCCTATTAATTTCTAACCTTATAACCTAGAGAAAGATCTTAAAATTACTCCATGTCCCAATACCTGTTGTGTAAAGGAAAAGGGATTAAGTACAGAAAATATGCCGAGTCATATAAAGCTGGTTTTATCAAGACACTATTTGAGTGGAGACTTGGAGTTTTCCATAAGGGAGAGGAAGGGGCTTTCCAGTTGAATGTATGATGACAGCATCACTTTGATTACTTCTACCGTCGCTGTTTCTGCAACTACACTTAGTATTTGTCAGATTGACTTCTTTATTTTCAACTAATTCATTAAACTTTCCTTCCTTAGGATCTTTGCATAGGTTAATTCATTTGTTTCTAATGTTTTTCCTACTAATTGTTGCCTGGTTAACTCCCACTTGATTTTCTGAAATGACTTTCTGATTTTTGGTTGTTACTTTCTAAGAAAAGAGTTTCCTGCCTCCCTTATGTTAAAAGTCTCACTTAACCTTCTTCAGAGAACTTTATGATTTTACTTAATACCTATGGTAGCATTGTATAATTATATATTTATTTATAAATTCTGTAAATCAGTTCTTAGTCATGAGTGTAAAGGATGATTGGAAAGAAAGAATGAAGCCATGAGCACAGTGAGGAGGCCTGTACAGTAATATTTCAGCAACAAAGGCCTGGCTAGACAGGTCAGGAAGCAACAGTTAGAACTGGACATGGAACAACAGACTGGTTCCAAATAGGAAAAGGAGTACGTCAAGGCTGAATATTGTCACCCTGCTTATTTAACTTATATGCAGAATACATCATGAGAAACGCTGGGTTGGAAGAAGCACAAGCTGGAATCAAGATTGCTAGGAGAAATATCAATAACCTCAGATATGACACCA
>NW_011494951.1:157597-158092 GCF_000754665.1 Bison bison bison | reverse complement strand
CAGTGGAAACAGTGTCAGACTTTATTTTTTTGGGCTCCAAAATCACTGCAGATGGTGACTGCAGCCATGAAATTAGAAGACACTTACTCCTTGGAAGGAAAGTTATGACCAACCTGGATAGCATATTGAAAAGCAGAGACATTACTTTGCCAACAAAAGTCCATCTAGTCGAGGCTATGGTTTTTCCAGTGGTCATGTATGGATGTGAGAGTTGGACTGTGAAGAAAGTTGAGCGCTGAAGAAATGATGCTTTTGAACAGTAGTGTTGGCGAAGACTCTTGAGAGTCCCTTGGACTGCAAGGAGATCCAACCAGTCCATCCTAAAGGAGATCAGTCTTGGGTGTTCATTGGAAGGACTGATGCTGAAGCTGAAACTCCAGTACTTTGGCCACCTCATGCGAAGAGTTGACTCACTGAAAAAGACTCTGATGCTGGGAGGGATTGGGGGCAGGAGGAGAAGGGGATGACAGAGGATGAGATGGCTGGATGGCATCA
>NW_011494951.1:155926-157497 GCF_000754665.1 Bison bison bison | reverse complement strand
AAAAACTAGTCCTTCACTGTAGATAGTTCAAGAAGCATTACTTGAAAGTACCTCCTGGTGAGGGAAAATTGCTTAGGTCTCATCTCACATGGAAGCAGGACATTTGCCTAAAGTTTTGCATTACCCCCAATTAATTCAGCTTTATAATATATCTAGTAAGTAGATGAGATGAATATGACTATTCTACCATTTATTGATACAATCATTATTTAATTAGCCCCTAGCTTTATCAAAATAAGTTCAAAAGTAATTATCTATGAAAATAATGTAGTTGATACATTTTTTAAAATTCCTTTATAATTTCTCATACTGGCCTTATACTCAATTCCATTACTTTTTGCAGGATAGTAGCACTCAGCACTGGGCCCTCTGAGGTGAGAACGGATCAGGCGGCACTCATGTAGCTTGAGGATCCCCTCCGAGGTCTCGCCCGTCCAGATATATTTAACTCAGGTGAGTCTGCTATGGTGCTGGAAATTCTAACACCAAAAAGTGGCTACTAGAAAAAAAATGGGCTACTACTCCTCGGGAAACAGCATGAAATATATCTTTCATTGTATCACGCAGATGCCAGAAATTATTGTATATTATACTGGTGGTTAAATGCTTAAGGGAAATTCCATTTCTGGGAACAGCTTTGAATTTTGTGTTGTTGTGCATTCACGTGCTTTGCTCTCTTCAAACACTTCGACTATGTAGGTAAGAATTGTGTGGTAGGAAAAGGGCTACATTGAAGAATGTTCTATCTGCCACTTTAAAGATTTCCTGAAAATTGTGTGTGTTAGGGGGCTGGCGTTGCATTGTTTTATTTTAACAGAGAACAGGTCAGTCTTTACCCCAAAGGACTACAAGAAAACACTGAAAAGCATCACTTTAAAGTATTAACTCTAAGAGATTACATTTGTGTAAAGTCAAATCACTGAAAAAACTTCAAAAGTTTGCTTAGGACATTCATTAAGAAAAAGTGGGTATTTAATTGGTGGGTGGTGCTTATTAGAGAGATAACTTGTTATTGTTTAGTTGCTAAGTCATATCCAACTCTTTCGCCACCCTGTGGACTGTAGCCCACCAGGCTTCTGTCCATGGGATTCTCCAAGCAAGAATACTGGAGTGGGTTGCCATTTCCTTCTCCAGAGGATCTTCCTGAACCAGGGATTGAACCCGCATCTCCTGCATTGGGAGGTGGATTCTTTACCATTGAGCCAGCAGGGGAGCCCAGAGAGATAGTAAGTCCTTGTAAAAGAATGCTTTACTCTCCCTTTCATTTCTTTCTTTATTATTTTCTCTTCTCCCTCACTCTCTCTCTTCCTTCTGTCTTTCCTCCTTCCTTCTGTCTTTCTCCCCCTGCTATTCCCCCTTCCCTTGCTTTTATTTTTATTTTTTTTATTTTATTTTTTTAAATTTTATTTTATTTTTAAACTTTACATAATTGTAAGCACCTACTATGTACAGGGGGCTTCCGTGATGGCTCAGATGGTAAAGAATATGTGTGCAGGAGTGAAAGTGAAAGTTTCTCAGTCATGTCCGACTCTTTGCGACCCCATGGACTGTATAATCCATGGAATCCTCCA
>NW_011494951.1:152563-155826 GCF_000754665.1 Bison bison bison | reverse complement strand
CTATGGTTTTTCCTGTGGTCATGTATGGATGTGAGAGCTGGACTGTGAAGAAAGCTGAGCGCCGAAGAATTGATGGTTTTGAACAGTGGTGTTGGAGAAGACTCTTGAGAGTCCCTTGGACTGCAAGGAGATGCAACCAGTCCATCTTAAAGGAGATCAGTCTTGGGTGTTCATTGGAAGGACTGATGCTGAAGCTGAAACTCCAGTACTTTGGCCACCTCATGCGAAGAGTTGACTCACTGAAAAAGACTCTGATGCTGGGAGGGATTGGGGGCAGGAGGAGAAGGGGATGACAGAGGATGAGATGGCTGGATGGCATCACCGACTCGATGAACGTGAGTTTGAGTGAACTCCAGGAGTTGGTGATGGACAGGGTGGTCTGGCGTGCTGCGATTCATGGAGTTGCAAAGAGTCGGACATGACTGAGGGACTGAACTGAACTGAGGCCATTGACAGAGGCAATGTCAATGAGAATTCAAACAAAAGATGTGGCAGAGTTTTGCCAAGAAAGAATTAGCAGGATTTAGAGACTGGTTGAATAGTCCCATTGTCGCACTTACCAATGTGTAGAATTATTGCACAGTAAGGCACTATGCATAGGAGCTCTTAGAGGGCAGTATCTTGTTCATTTTTTTGTTGTACCTTCAGGACTCAGTCTGTAAATATTCACTGATTAAGTGAAAGGATATGGCAACAAAAAGGGGAATCAAAAAGAGGAATAAATAACCAGCTTTGGCAATGGGAATGTGAACTAACAGAAATGAATAAAAAGTGTCTCCAAGGAAGAATTTTCAGGAGTTGAAGACTTGTTGTATACTCCTAGAATAGCAATTATCAAGTTGTGGCATTACATTAATGGTAGAGTAAAGTACATTGAATGATGTTTAATTTTACTTCTCTGATCCATTTACTGGATAAGCACCAACTGAACAGCAGTGCATTTGTTCACCATTGTACTCTGAGAATTTGGTACACGTGTTTCCTGATGGAATGTAAACATAAATCAATGAAAATTTAAATCAAAAAGAAGGGTAAATAATAAGAAAGAATTGTCTAGATATAATGACTGGAAATGAGATTGTGTTTATTCTAAGTAACCATGAATTCAGAATTTCATCATGAAGGCATATCACACAGGGGTTGGAGTTGTCTTATGAGCTGTGCATAACCCTTAGCTAACCAGTTCAGCACGCCTTTAACAAGCTCTGATCTTTGCTCCATGTTCTGTATGGTTTGGACATTTATGTTGAGCAGGGTGGTTGGGTGCTCAAATGCACCTCTTTATATGGATCATAGTTGCATCATTCATGTTTGATTGTTGGTATTCATATGTTTTGTTATGGGTTTCATTATGGGTAATGTAAATTGTTTTAAACAACCTTGCTGTACATTGGAGTACAGCAGACGGTTATTACTTTTGGGTGAGTTGTTTTTATCAGTGTATGCAAACAAATCCTCACAAGCTATTAAAACTGCTTACCAGTAAAGGCATTTCCATGTTCACATTCTTTACTGGGCATTTTGGATAACAATTCCGGTGGGTTCAGGTGGTTAAAACTGGAGGGCACCTTTTGAGGAAAGCATATTTAAAGAACATTTTGGGGAGGAAATTAGTGGAAACTTCTCTGCTGTGTTTATTGGTACTATTATCAGGGAGAAGGAAGCATCTTCATAAAATTTATTTCACAGATTATAGTTTGAGAGCATTGTGCTAGATATATACTTTGCTATATAAGCAGAAATGTCTTGGAGACACCTGGAAAACATGAAAAACATTTGGCTGAGAGGTCACTGCTAGAGGTAATGATTTGGAACTTAATCACTCAACATTTATGAGTATTACTGAGTGTCAGGCAAAGGAATATAAAAGTGAGAGATTGTCCTTATACTCATCTATTAGATGTGCATGTAAAATACAATTAACTATGTTTTCTTAAATGCTTTAGCAGCAATATACGCCCAAGATATGCGTGACAAAGGCTAGTGAACTAAGCTCTTTGTCTATGGGAATCAGAGAGGGTTTCTAGAAGGAAAACATTGGCATTGTATTCTAGAGAATAAAACTAGAGCTGAATCTTGAAAGATAAGTTGAAATTAACTTAGTATAGGGAGGAAGCTATGAGATGGAGGAATTTTAGACAGAAAAATTGCATAAAGGCACAAGGCTTAATCATAAATTCTGCCATTTATTGAACATTTATTCTGTGCCAGTTATCTTTTTCACTCAGAAAGTGAAAGTAATTTTATAAGTGCTTTTAATTCTCCCAGAGAAGTCATTCATCACCAAATAAATCAGATAATTTCCATTTAAGTTGATGTCAACATTGTTTTTTGTTGTGTTTTATTTTCTTTGCTCATTATCCCTCTCCTAAGAACTATTTTAATCTCTGTGTTAAACATTATTTTTTAAACTTACTTATTTTATATAACTCTTTTCAAATTCTACCTTTATATTTTAGAGAAGTCATATGCA
Source organism: Bison bison bison (assembly GCF_000754665.1). NCBI lineage: Eukaryota > Metazoa > Chordata > Mammalia > Artiodactyla > Bovidae > Bison > Bison bison. The sequence continues at coordinate 153,353 of NW_011494951.1, read as the reverse complement.
ATATTTTTAAACTTCTTGATATTTTGGATTCATATCGAGATTAAAACTTTTAGTCTGATACTTAATTGTTGTGACAATGGAACAAGTTACTTGCTTTTTTTTGAAACAAGTATCCTATTTTAAAAATTGTGATGAAACCAGAGAGGAATAACTGATACTGTATTTTAAAATGTGTAACTCATATTTGCCTATCAATAAATGTTAGTTACTTAATTCACCCTGCTTCTTGGGAGGAGATAGCATTCATTAGATTTCTCATGTTACAATTATAGCAAACATCCTTGAGAAGTCTATACAACCCATCCTCCACTTTGAATTGAAAAAGATACTATAGAAAGATCAAACAGTTCCAGGAATGGGAATAACTGGCTCATGTAATTTTAATTCTATTGTATATCAAAATACATTAAATGGTTATGCATATGTTATATTATTATATTATATCCCATTTACAGATTATTAAATATAAGGATAGATATTTAAAGCTGTTCAGTAGCAGGCACAGGATTTGAATACATGTTTTTCAGATTCGAAATTGTTGAAGAGAATGAAAAAAGACTATGCTTAGAAAAACTAGAAATGCATGATATAAGGAGAAAGAAAATAGACCAGTGTGACAACTGTTGGATATGCATTCAACTGTTGGAGTATGGAAAGATGGAGACTGGAAAGATAAGCTTGAGCTGGATTACACATAGGCTTGCATGACATGCTAAGAACATACTTTCATTCTGTAGATGAGGGTGAATTGTAAGGATTTAGGACATCATTTTGATGGATCATTACATGC
>NW_011494951.1:151522-152463 GCF_000754665.1 Bison bison bison | reverse complement strand
ATGTGTAACTCATATTTGCCTATCAATAAATGTTAGTTACTTAATTCACCCTGCTTCTTGGGAGGAGATAGCATTCATTAGATTTCTCATGTTACAATTATAGCAAACATCCTTGAGAAGTCTATACAACCCATCCTCCACTTTGAATTGAAAAAGATACTATAGAAAGATCAAACAGTTCCAGGAATGGGAATAACTGGCTCATGTAATTTTAATTCTATTGTATATCAAAATACATTAAATGGTTATGCATATGTTATATTATTATATTATATCCCATTTACAGATTATTAAATATAAGGATAGATATTTAAAGCTGTTCAGTAGCAGGCACAGGATTTGAATACATGTTTTTCAGATTCGAAATTGTTGAAGAGAATGAAAAAAGACTATGCTTAGAAAAACTAGAAATGCATGATATAAGGAGAAAGAAAATAGACCAGTGTGACAACTGTTGGATATGCATTCAACTGTTGGAGTGCGGGGAGCTGCCCGTGAGAACGGGGTCCTTTGTCCGAAGGACACAGCTCTGGGAGCTGCCTCAGTCCTTGAGGGTTTGCTTGCAAACATAGCTCTCTGTCCCGCCACCCCAGAGATTAGGCGCTTATTTACTGCAGGCACCTGGAGTTCTGTGCAAACTTCTCACACACAGAGAAATGTTATCTGGTGTAAGAAATAATAACAGGGAGCCATTCCCATGCTCTCAAGATTTCTTGTGACTGTTTGTAAGATGTATAGGCTAACCAAAAAAAAAATGTCAACTGTTTTGTCTCTCTCACACTTTTCTGTATAAATATGAGATGTTGAATAAAGTTGGTGTCAGACTGCGTCCCTTCGTGGTGACGTGTCTGAACCTCTCGACCCCATCTTTGTAGTCTCTTGCTTTAGTTTCTTTCTTAGCCCCGCCGTGCACGTTCTCGGGACCTGATCGACTTTGCCGG
>NW_011494951.1:148954-151073 GCF_000754665.1 Bison bison bison | reverse complement strand
ATTATGACTGGCTTCCCAGGTGGCACTAGTGGTAAAGAACCCACCTCCCAGTGCAGGAGACGCAAGAGATGTAGGTTTGATCCTGGGTTAGAAAGATTCCCTGGAGAAGAAAATGGCAACCCATTCCAATATTCTTGCCTGAAAAATCCCGTGGACAGAGGAGCCTGGTGGGATACAGTCTATAGGGTTGCACAGAGTCCGACATGACTGAAGCAACTTAACACACACACTTAGTATGACCAAAGGCTGGGAAGCCAGTTAGGAGGCCAATTACTACTAGTAATAATTCTCATGGGAGATATAAGCCAACACTCAGGTTTCATTGCCACAGGAGTGATTTGTTGAAACCTTGACAATGGTGGAATCTCTAAGAGATAGTACACAAGAAAAATAGAAGAGGACCAACTACTGAACTCCCAGGACAAGTACAGTTTAAATGAACTTGGTAAATAGCACAAAGAATCTCCACTTAGACATGTAGGGAGATAGCAAAGGAATCCATGATTATGTAAGGCAAGATGATAAAAAGTTTCAAGAGTAAAATTCCTTTTGTGCAATCATCAAAGAAAATTTGAGGAGCATTTGATTTTCTCAAGAGTCTCTCAAGACCAAGAGCTGGTCCAAGTCTGGGATTACTGGGTTCTGTTGGAAATCCTCCCACCCTCTGTCCAGACCTCAGTTTGCAGAATCATAGTCACTGAGAGCTCGAAGGGACCCGGGAGACCCATAAGTAAAAGCTTGGAATCTCTGCTAAAAGGAAGTTAGTTCTCTCTCCCTATCCTCAGCTCTCCATAGGCTGAGCTCTGTTCTCACTGGCTTCTATCTTTAGTCTCTTCCACCCCTGGGGTTGCAGACTAACCAGCCTATTAATGAGCAGTCACAGGCTGTGACCTCATTAAAAATTTGTTAATGAGATATACTGCTGTTCAGGGAGCACAGCTGAGGGAGGCTCCCAGTGGCCTCTCTGGGGGCCAGAAAGGAGAGCTTAGATGAAGAGACAGGATCAGATCTGGGGAGAGGGTAATGAACTCAGGCTGCAGATCCACACCTAATGAAATTCAAGCAGGCCGGCTCTGAGGCTCAAGCCCCTGATAGCCTGCAGGCTTATAGGGTTGGGTGGGATCCAGGGCAGCAGTGATTTCCCTCTATGAGTCAGGTCTGCTTAATGCTTCCTCTGCTGACTCATTTTGATGGAGGGCTTCAAAATGTGAGATTAAGAAATAATTTTGTGTTGCCCTGAGTTTATGGCTCATGGATAATTGTATCTGTCTCATAGGCTTGGTTCATTTGCCACCCATTCTCCACAACCAGGACAATCTTTCCAAACACATAGCTGATTGTTACTTCATACTCAAAACTTTTTAGTGGAGATGGTTCACAGAGTAAGATTTAAAGGCCTAGCAAAGAAAACTTGAATATTTGATCTCCCCACCCTAATCTCCTCTAGACTTCTCTCCTATGTTATCATTTTCATTATTACTGCTGGTATCACCATCATCATTGTCAGGATTATACCAGCATACTTAACATTTCCATAGCACTTTTTAGTCTTCAACAGTGTTTTATACGTATTAATTCATTTAAATCTCACAGCAATGCAAGGCAATAGCTGCTGTGATTATCTGCATTTTTTAGATCAAATTGCCAACATCTATTGGCTCATAGAAAAAGCAAGAAAATTACAGAAAAACATCTACTTTTGCTTCATTGACTACGCTAAGCCTTTGACTATGTGGATCACAAAAAGCTGTGGAAAAATCTTAAGGAGATGGGAATACCAGACCACCTTACCTGCTTCCTGGGAAACCTGTATACAGGTCAAGAAGCAACAGTTAGAACTGGACATGGAACAACGGACTAATTAAAAATTGGGGAAGGAGTATGTCACGGCTGTATATTGTTACCCTGCTTATTTAACTTACACACAGAGTGCCTCATGTGAAATGCCAGGTTGGATGAGGCACAAAATGGAATCAAGATTGCTAGGAGAAATATCAATAACCTCAGATATGCAGGTGACATACCACCCTTATGGCGGAAAGCAAAGAGCAACTAAAGAGCCTCTTGATGAAGGTGAAAGAGGAGAATGAAAAAGCTGGCTTAAAACTCAACATTCAAA
>NW_011494951.1:147482-147617 GCF_000754665.1 Bison bison bison | reverse complement strand
CAGCCACAGTATATTTTTCACTTCAGTTATTGTATTCTTCAGTTCTGTGACTTTTGTTTGCTACTCCCTTATATTGTCTCTTTATTAAAATTCTCACTTTGTTCATCCATTGTTCTCCTGAACTTAGTGAGCATC
>NW_011494951.1:146338-147228 GCF_000754665.1 Bison bison bison | reverse complement strand
TTGACATTTTTTTCTTGGTTGACCTATACATCTTACAAACAGTCACAGAAATCTTGAGAGCATGGCAATGGCTCCCTGTTATTATTTCTTACACCAGATAACATTTTCTCTGTGCGTGAGAAGTTTGCACAGAACTCCAGGTGCCTGCAGTAAATAAGCGCCTAATCTCTGGGGTGGCGGGACAGAGAGCTATGTTTGCAAGCAAACCCTCAAGGACTGAGGCAGCTCCCAGAGCTGTGTCCTTCGGACAAAGGACCCCGTTCTCACGGGCAGCTCCCCGCATCTCCCCCTTTCTTTTTATATAGGTACACGCTTATGTTCCTTTAACCGCAGACCATTTCCATAGATGGAAGACTTTATGATCCATAGATCATCAATCAGTTTTTTAATTAAACAAAGTGCAAGAAATAAAACAGTTTTATTAGTGTATATGGGAATAGACCGACCCTCCCAGCCCACGGGTTGGAGAAGGGGAGGATCAGGAAAATAAGCCCAGTAAGCACTTGAATATTCTTCAGAGTGTGCAGTGTTAATCTGATTTAAGATAATTAATAAGGTTATCAGGAAGCTTAAAGGCGATATCGGATCGCCCTGCACAGCAACACGATTCTGTGCCTCTCGCATCAATGCCTGGAGTTGTTGTCGAGATGGTAATTCATCATGCTCTTGAATTGTCAATCTCCTCATCTGATTTGCTAGAGACTGTCTCCGCCGTGCGTACCAACCTTTCCAGCAGCCAGCGCGGCGCTTCGGCATCCTGTGGGAAAACACAAACATGCCCTCGTCCCCAGATTAGTACTGGATCTGGTCCATACCATTTTCCCACAAGTGGGTCTTTCCAAAAGACTTTAGGTCTTATTGTTTGTGCATCAAAGTTCCAAAATCGCTGT
>NW_011494951.1:138011-146238 GCF_000754665.1 Bison bison bison | reverse complement strand
TCCATTATTTTTCATTCTCTTTTCTTTTTGCTGCTGTAATTAGATAAGTTCCACTAACCTATCTTTGAGCTCACTGATCCTTTTGCACCCCACTCCAGCACTCTTGCCTGGAGAATTCCCTGAACGGAGGAGCCTGGTAGGCTGCAGTCCATGGGGTTGCTAAGAGTCGGACCCGACTGAGCGACTTCACTTTGACTTTTCACTTTCATGCATTGGAGAAGGAAATGGCAACCCACTCCAGTGTTCTTGCCTGGAGAATCCCAGGGATGGGGGAGCCTGGTGGGTTGCCATCTATGGGGCCGCACAGAGTCGGACACGACTGAAGTGACTTAGCAGTAGTAGCAGCCACAGTATATTTTTCACTTCAGTTATTGTATTCTTTAGTTCTGTGACTTTTGTTTGCTACTCCCTTATATTGTCTCTTTATTAAAATTCTCACTTTGTTCATCCATTGTTCTCCTGAACTTAGTGAGCATCTTTATGACCATTATTTTTAACTTCATTAGGTAAATAACATCTCATTTCATACGGTTTTTTTTTTTTCCTGAGGTTTTAGCTTGCTCTTCATTTGGAACATATCCCTCTGTTTCATTTTCCTTGACTCTGTGTGGGTTTTTTAACACCAGATAAAACATCCACCTTGCTCAGTCTTGAAGGAGTGGCCCCGTATATGAGATAAAACTTCTTGTTTAATGTTGCCCTAGCCCTCGGTTGTCTCTCAGACTCTTGTGATTGTCCAGGTAACCTGCTTTATTGTTAGTGGGCTCCCAGTAGTTGAGGGTATGCTAAGAGTTATCAGTGTCCCAAAGGGGAAGATCCCTGTTAGCACCTAGATTCGGGTTAATTGGAAGTCAGACCCATAGGCAGCAAGGTTTGAAGTATTCAAATATACCTCTTTCAGGAGACAACTGGGAATGAACATTTCTATCTGTTCCTTCTGCACTGTTTGAGGCTATAATCAATTCAGAGCTGTTTTTGTTTACTACCATCCCATGAACCCATGTATACAAATCTCACTGGCCACCAGAGCAAGGTTATCAAGGGTGGCAGTCACAATGTCAATGTATGAGCTTTATATACAAGTTCTTTTCTCGGAGACACTGATACCTGGGGGAGGGACAAAGGGAGAAGGCAAAGATGGCACCCACTAGCTTCCTTAATCTCTGGAGAGAATTATATACATTTCAATATATATTTAATTAGAATCTTGTCCCTTAAGCCACAGCTATGAAAATAAGTTTATTGGTCTCTTTCCCAGAAAGACAGAGGTATATTTCAGCCTGCTATCTTTATGCTATGTTCTGGGGGCAATATCTAGTTAAATAATGTTTCTCTATTTGTATAGTCCTAGGAGAAGATGCTTGAGAGTCCCTTGGACTGCAAGGAGATCCTACCAGTCCATTCTGAAGGAGATCAGCCCTGGGATTTCTTTGGAAGGAATGATGCTAAAGCTGAAACTCCAGTACTTTGGCCACCTCATGTGAAGAGTTGACTCATTGGAAAAGACTCTGATGTTGGGAGGGATTGCGGGCAGGAGGAGAAGGGGATGACAGAGGATGAGATGGCTGGATGGCATCACTGACTCGATGGACGTGAGTCTGAGTGAACTCCAGGAGTTGGTGATGGACTGGGAGGCCTGGTGTGCTGCGATTCATGGGATCACAAAGAGTCGGACACGACTGAGCGGCTGAACTGAACTGAGTTGAATATTATAAATATTTATTTTGTTATAAATATATGTATACCCATATATATATATGTATAATTTAGCATAAAATATATTAATACATTTATACCACAGTGTTTAAGTTACAATATCAAGGGAAAAGGGTGAACATCCCCAAGGACTTTGCAGCTTCTGGAGAAAGAATTAGCATAGTTTTGGTTTTACACAGGATAGTTTATTGTGTCAGGTGGAAGAATGACCTTGTTATTGTCTTCATTTTGGAGATTGCATGATTTAAGGAGATAAATGTGAACTCTAAGTTGACAAGGGAAGACCATGGTGACCAATTTTATGTATCAACTTGGCTAGGTTTTATTTCCCAATTTTTCAATCAAACCCCAATGTGTGACTTGAAGGTATTTTATTAGAGGTGATTCAAATCAATGTTCAGTTCACTTTAAGTATAAAAGGTTATTCTAGATAATTTAGAGGAACTTTGTTCAATCAAGTGAAGGGCCTTAAGAGGAGAACTGAGGGTGAAGAAATTTCACCTGTGAGAAGTAGCTTACTCTCATGCCCAAGAGTTCCAGGCTACCCTTCCTGACCGCCTGCCCTCCAAATTTCAAATTAGTGTCGCCCACTCCCAGTTTCATAAGTTAGTTCCATGTAATAAATCTTTTAATGCATATTTCCTACTGGCTCTGGTTTATCGGATTGAACCCTTACTTATACAGTCAATACATTTTTTTCCTGCAACAAAGGGGAAATTTTACCAATTTAGTTATGTGGAAAACTTCCTGCTACCATCAGCTTTGACAATTTATCTTACTTTTTCTGGTTCACTGTCTGAAGATTCTCCAGGAAAACCTTTACCTATTTCCATCCTTCTCTGAAGCTTTCTAGTCAGCTACAAGTCATTCCATCTTTCCTTCTTGAAAGCCACTCTTCTGATTTTGAATATAGTAGCAAAGTTATAATTGGAGTACAGTATTAAACTGGCAATATAACTATAAAACCCATGTGCAACTTTTTTCCTTTTTTTTGAATTTTTTATTTTGTACTGGGGTATAGCTAATTAACAATGTTGTGATAGTTTCAAGTGAACAGCAAAGGGACTCAGCCATCCATATACATGTATCCATTCTCCTCAAACCTTGCCTCCCATCCACACTGCCACATAACATTGAGTAGAGTTCCATGTGCTATACAATAAGTCCTTGTTGATTATCCATCTTAAACCATTTCTAATGGTCAGTGTGTACATAACCTTTCCAAACTCCCTAACTATTCCTTCCCCTGGTGACCATAAGTTCATTTTCTAAGTCTGTGAGTCTCTTTGTTTTGTAAGTAATGTTCATTTGTATCATTACTTTTTAGAGTCCACATATAAGGGATGTCATAGAATATTTCTCCTCTGTCTGACTTACTTCATCTAGTAGTATGTACAGCCTTTAATCATTAATTTAGGAAACCTGAATTGTGAACCAAGTTTTCAGTTATACTATTTTCTCTACTTTTCTGTATGATTTAAACATTTAAAAATAAAATACTAAAAATATTAAAGTAAAATAAATACTAAAAGCAAAAAATAATAAAGGAGAGAGAAAAATGAACTGTTGTTGTATAGACAATAAGATACCTCCCTTGGAAATACAATTCATCAAGTAAAATATAACATAAGTAAGGACACAGAGGATTTGTATTACACATGACCTAATGGCTATACATAAAATTTTTAAATCAGGTGGTCTAAACCAGAAAAGGAACGTCAGCTTATAAATATAGATGATGGTTGAGGTTATAATAATAAATAATTATATAGCTGCTTAATTAAAATTAAAACATTTTTAGAATATAAAACCACCTCATGAGATTTCAAAGCAGAAAGAAAGTGTTAGTTGATCAGTCATGTCTGACACTTTTCAACCCTGTGGTCTGTCCATGGAATTCTGTAGGTAAGAACATTGGAGTGGGTTGCCATTCCCTTCTCCAGGGGATCTTCCCAACACAGGAATCAAACTTGGGTCTCCCGCATTGCAGGCAGATTCTTTACCCTCTGAGTTAATAGGGAAGCCCATGAGATTTCAAAATAACATTAATTGTACAATAATGATTAACAAAGGTTTTCAACCATAAATATATACTGCTATCTTCTGACAAAAGGCTGAAAATCTAACACTTGGATAGGAATTATATGATTCAAGATAAAGTATCTTACATTGCTTTTAGTGCTTATATGAGGACCATGATCCATACCACTACCTTTTGACTAAAGAAAAGTGGTGAGTGAAAGTCGCTCAGTCATGTCCGACTATTTGCAACCCCATGGACTGTAGCCTACCAGGCCCCTCCCTCCATGGGATTCTCCAGGCAAGAGTACTGGAGTGGGTGGTTGCCGGTGCCAGCCGGCAAAGCCGATCAGGTCCCGAGAACGTGCATGGCGTGGCTGAGAAAGGGGTCGAGAGGTTCAGACACGTCTCCATGAAGGGACGCAGTCTGACCACGACTTTATTCAGCATCTTATATTTATACAGGAGAGCGTGAGAAAGACAAGACAGTTAGCATTTTTATTGGTTGACCTATACATCTTACAAAAAGTCACAAGAAATCTTGAGAGCATGGGAATGGCGCCCTGTTATTATTTCTTACACCAGATAACATTTCTCTGTGTGTGAGAAGTTTGTCCAGAACTCCAGGTGTCTGCAGTAAATAATCGCCTAATCTCTGGGGTGGCGGGACAGAGAGCTATGTTTGCAAGCAAACCCTCAAGGACTGAGGCAGCTCCCAGAGCTGTGTCCTTCAGACAAAGGACCCCATTCTCATGGGCAGCTCCCCACATCTCCCCCTTTCTTTTTATATAGGCGCACGCTTATGTTCCTTTAACCGCAGACCATTTCCATAGATGGAAGCCTTTATCATCCATAGATCATCAATCAGTTTTTTAATTAAACAAGGTGCAAGAAATAAAACAGTTAAAATTGTTAAGAATAGTCCTCCTATGGCCGCTCCCAAGTACCAAATACTACCGATGGTAGGTACATGTCGGAAAAGTCCTTTAACAAAAGACTCAGCTCTTTTTGCAACATCCAAATCAGGTCTAGGTGCATTTTCAATGTTCATTATTTCCTGATGTAGATGCAGCAAATCTAAGGAAATATTTTCATTATGCCAAATACCTTCTAAATGAGCTTTCACCTTATCCCAAGCAGTTATACTACCATTATATTTTTTGGGGGTAACACAGATCCATCGAAAATCGGCATGACATTGTACCCATAATCTCAACTTTATACTTTGAACCTCTTCACCTAAAAATTTTACAACATCATAAAGGGCATTCAATCGATCCTCTAGCTTTTTGTCAATATTTTCTTGAGTCCCCAGGGTAACGGATACATTTTGTGCCAGATTATTAACAAAAGTTGCAGTTTGCACTGATTGTGCCAGGGACAGGGCTGCAGTAATCGAGGAGGCAATGAGGGTTACCAAAGCTACAAATCCCAGAATTATTAACCCTATTCCCCTACGATAACGCATTAAAGCACCCTCTACTTCTCTCCAAAGTTCAAGTCCTCTTTCCTCATACCAAGACCCATTGATCTTTACAGGAACCATAACAAAGGCAGGCTGTCTTAAGACTAGAACCCTAGTTTGATTAGTAATTCCCCTGATGCAGTTAGTTAAGGTACAATTGTTACAAGTTACATTATAATTTCATAACCCAGGTTGTATTTTTACAGATCCTACTAGTAAAACATAAGGGTGAGGCACACATGCATGAGGGTACCTCATGGTGAGATTCCATAAACAACCGTGTCTCACTTTCGATCCCACCTGAAGGTAGGAACCCTCACATCCAAGGGCAGCGGCTAATTTCCAGATTTCTGTTTGGAACACTTTAGAGCCGCCTAAATTCCAAATACGGGATGCAAAGTTCCTATTGTCCTGAGTTCCAGGGTCTCGGGCCGAGTCTGGAGATCAGTCCCACAATGACTCATTTGTCCCAAATATGTTATAAACCGTAGCAGTTCCATCTCGACACAGTTTCCATGGTGCAGCAGTGACTCTTCCCCTTGTTCCAAAGTCGAAGAAAGGGATATCTAAAGGACCAGTTCCATTACGACGTTGAGGAGTTCCAGATTCTTTCGTTACTCCAGGAATGTCCAGGTTCCAACTACTGTCAGAATTGGCATATCTTGCCTCCCCAACAAAAAGGCATCCTGTTGAATTAAAATATCTAGACAGACAGATAGGTAAACGATCAAACACTCCATGATAAGAGAAATTAACTTGATTAGGAATAATACGTTTATCTGAAAAACCACCTAAAGCCACAGTATCATTAGTGTACATGAGAATGGACCGACCCTCCCAGCCCACCGGTTGGAGAAGGGGAGGGTCGGGAAAATAAGCCCAGTAAGCATTTGAATATTCTTTAGAATGTGCAGTATTAATCTGATTTAAGATAATAAATAAGGTTATCAGGAAGCTTAAAGGCGATATCGGATCGCCCTGCACAGCAACACGATTCTGTGCCTCTCGCATCAATGCCTGGAGTTGTTGTCGAGATGGTAATTCATCATGCTCTTGAATCGTCAATCTCCTCATCTGGTTTACTAGAGATCATCTCCGCCGTGCGTACCAACCTTTCCGGCAGCCAGCGCGGCACTTCGGCATCCTGTGGGAAGACACAAACATGCCCTCGTCCCCAAATTATTACAGGATCTGGTCCATACCATTTTCCCACAAGTGGGTCTTTCCAAAAGACTTTAGGTCTTATTGTTTGCGCATCAAAGTTCCAAAATCGCTGTGCTGCTGAACGGCCACATATATCCAATTGTAAAAAATTTAGAACAAATAAAGCATGGTTTAGAGAGTTGGAGGGGGTATTGAGATACAATTCCCCCTTCTTTAGTTTTTGCAATTGATGTTTGAGAGTTTGATGTGCCCGTTCAATGATTCCTTGACCTTGAGGATTATAAGGGATACCTGTTTTATGTGAGATAGACAATTGCATACAAAATAGTTGAAAATTTTTTCCAGTGTATCCTGGACCATTGTCTGTTTTTATGGTTTTAGGGGTTCCCATAACAGCAAAACATTTAATGCAATGAGCTATACAATGTTTGCTAGCTTCTCCAGATTGTAAAGAGGCATGTAAAAAGCCAGAGAAGGTGTCAACAGTAACATGAACAAATTTTTGTTTACCAAATTCAGGAATATGAGTAACATCCATTTGCCATATGTCGTTTGGCAACAATCCTCGGGGATTAACTCCATAATGGGGGACACTAAAAAATTGAGGACATGTTTGACATTGCTTAACAGTCTGGCAGCTTCTCAAGTAATGCCAAATTGAAGTCTTAAGCTATTGCTATTTTGATGGTGTAAGCTGTGGGAAGTTTTTGCCATTTGTTCCAATGAAGGAAATATCATACATGTAGCTTCGTCAGCCAAAGCATTGCCTCGTGCTAAAGGTCCAGGAAGTCCAGAGTGAGCACGAATATGACCGAAATAGCATTTATTAACTCTGGAGCAAATTAAATGTTGTATATCACGAAAAAGAGTTTGGATAGTAGAATTCAGGATACCAATAAATGGAACAGTTTCAATAGTGTTTAAGGCTCTTATGATATATTGACTGTCAGAATATAAATTAAATGGAGCAGAGATTTGTAATAAAGCCTGAAAAACGGCAAATAGTTCTACTTCTTGAGCAGACTTATAATTAGTACGCCAGGCGGCAGTATTGTCCTATATAATCAAACTAGCTATTCCATTAGAAGAGCCATCAGTAAATACAGTTAGGGCGTCAGCAAGGGGCTGAGAAACAACGATTTTTGGAAAAAGAAATTGGTGATAGTGAGCAAATTGCAAAATTTTATCCCTTATCTCGCTTTTGTTGTTGATACAGTACTTCTTTGACTGTCTTTCCTTGTAATGCCGCAGCCAAAGTTATGCCTTGAACGTACGAAGGGCTGATATCGGCACAAATCTGTACATAATCGGATAAGCCTCCCTTTTTCCTGTAAGGTCTCAAGGCAGCTTGACAAGTCGAATTAGCATTCTCATAAGCAAGCTGTTTAGCCAACACCATTCCCGCCTGCTCATCCCCTATCATTTTACTAATTGCCTCAAGCAGGCGGGCAACAAAATCCTGATATGGTTCATCCGGCCCCTGGAGAATTTTAGATAAATCTTCAGTCTTTTTATCAGAATTTGGAAGTTTTTTCCATGCTTGTAGAGCCGCAGCACTAATCTGAGGGTAGGCTCCAGGCAAATAATTAAGTTAATTATTAGTGTCTCGATAATCTCCCTCTCCCACCATCATTTCATAAGTGGTATTCAGTCCCTGTCGTCAATTGATATCAGCTGTGATCCCACACTGCTCAGCAAACTCAGATTTCCATAGTAAATAATCTCCTCCAGATAAGCAAGCCCGAGCAACCTGTTTCCAATCATTAGGTGGCAGATTTTGATTTCCTAAAGCCTCTATAAGAGCCTGAGTAAATGGCGCAGTTGGGCTGTATTGTGCACAAGCCATTTTTAACTCTTAGTTGC
>NW_011494951.1:137424-137911 GCF_000754665.1 Bison bison bison | reverse complement strand
TCCACAGTTTATTGTGATACACATAGTCAAAGGCTTTGGCATAGTCAATAAAGCAGAAATAGACGTTTTTCTGGAACTCTCTTGCTTTTTCCATACAGAAGCTCAAATACAGTGCCCTCCCTTGTTACATGAACAATTAAAAACAATAGCCCTTTAAGCTTGGGATCAAATTACTCCTCAAGGGGCACCTACAGGTAGCTATACTAAAATATTACAGGGTCCCAATGAAACATATGCTGATTTTTTTAGCTAGATTACAAAACTGCTATTTCCCATACTGTAATTGGAGAAGAAGCCAAAAGGCAACTAGAGAAATAACCTTTCTTATGAAAATGCAAATCAGAAATGTCAAAAATCTATAGCTTCAATTCATTACACAGGGACTATTGTTGATTATTTGAAGGCTTGTCACAATCTAGGGTCAGAAACTCAAAAGATGAAAATCCTAGCTGAAACAATGGTTGCTGCTTTAAGAAAGGGAAATGAT
>NW_011494951.1:125328-137324 GCF_000754665.1 Bison bison bison | reverse complement strand
TTGATTTCCTAAAGCCTCTATAATAGCCTGAGTAAACGGCGCAGTTGGGCCGTATTGTGCACAAGCCATTTTAAACTCTTAGTTGCTTAAAGGGTAGCGGTTCATAATACCTCTGCTGTTGAGCATTTTCAAATACTGGATAGATTCCTGAAAACCCGGGAATATGTTCTCCTTCATCATTAGCTCCCTTAATCGCTTGTTGAAAAGGAGATAATAATATCTCACTTCTAATTTTTAGGTTTTCACCGGGCAAAGAAGCAGGGATAGATATAAGCTCTCGCGGTTCTATGAAAGGCGGAGGTGGATCAAGCCCAGCAAGAACCGAGGGAGGACCTGCTGGAGGCACAGGCTGACTGGAGTGGGAGTCTCCCTGTGCGTCCTTTTTTACTGCTATAACAATTTTCTGAATTAAATTCTCCAGCTGTTCTTCGGAAAGCCCTGAATGCTTTAATTCCCCTTTTCCTGTGGGGGGTTGCATGCTAACCATCATCTCCCAAGGCATATCCTCTCTATGATACTGAGCCACTTGTTCATTTAACTCTTCCTGTTCATCAGAGCTTAACACATCATCATTCCCTCCAGCCTTACAAGCTGTTCCCTCAGGCATGGCATAAAGCGGCTCAGGCGGAGGGGCGGAAGGCTCTGCAACTTCGGGTTCTGTGAAATCCCCGAGGGCCGTCTGAATCTTATGTCCCTCATGTTCAGGATCCAGACAGTCTCTTATGCGAGTCCACAAAGAAAAAGCATCCACAGGGACACGATTGGGACCATGTAAGGAGTAATATGTCTGCAATTGTTTTCCTACTTTCTTCCAAGTTTCCAGACTAACTGTTCCTTCCTCTGGAAACCAAGGACAAACATCTTTTATAAAAAGTAAAAATTTCTCTAACTGTAACTTATTTACATGAATTCCCCTGCCTTTTAACATAGTTTTCAACATATGTACAAATAACTGGCGGCTATTGCCTTGTCCCATGATTTATTACTCTCGACAATAACACTCCCTGCCCTTTACTTTAATTAATTAGGAATTCCTCGTTACTTACTTCAATCTTAGCAGGCAGCGGCCATCGTCGTGCTCCAATTCCCGAGTCCCTGACCTGCTGGTGCCAGCCGGCAAAGTCGATCAGGTCCCGAGAACGTGCACGGCGTGGCTGAGAAAGAAAACTACAGCAAACTACAGCAAAGATGAGGTCTAGAGGTTCAGACACGTCTCCACGAAGGGACGCAGTCTGACCACGACTTTATTCAGCATCTTATATTTATACAGGAGAGCGTGAGAAAGACAAGACAGTTAGCATTTTTATTGGTTGACCTATACATCTTACAAAAAGTCACAAGAAATCTTGAGAGCATGGGAATGGCACCCTGTTATTATTTCTTACACCAGATAACATTTCTCTGTGTGTGAGAAGTTTGTCCAGAACTCCAGGTGTCTGCAGTAAATAATCGCCTAATCTCTGGGGTGGCGGGACAGAGAGCTATGTTTGCAAGCAAACCCTCAAGGACTGAGGCAGCTCCCAGAGCTGTGTCCTTTAGATAAAGGACCCTGTTCTCACGGGCAGCTCCCCACAGGTGGTAGTGGTGGTAGTTAAGTCTCTCAGTCGTGTCCGACTCTTGCGATCGCATGGATTGCAGACTGTCAGGCTCTTCTGTCCATGGGATTTCCCAGGCAAGAATTCTAGAGTGGGTTGCCATTTCCTTCTCCAAGGGATTCTTCCTGACTTGGGAATCAAATCCAGGTCTCCTGCACTGCAGGCGAATGCTTTACCAACTGAGCTATGAGGGATATTATTAGAAATTATACAGTGGTTAGACTAAAAATCATGAGGGCCAGGAAAATATATCAGGTTTGGATAAGCTGAAAACTACCACAGTTTATAAAACCAAATTAAAACAATCTTATCTGATATTTTTTCTTAAATTTATTTATTGTTGGCTATGCTGGCTCTTCATTGCTGCCTGGGCTTTCTCTAGTTGCAGTAGTGGGGCTTCTCATTGCTGTGGCTTCTGTTGCAGAGTACTGGGCTCTATTGAAGTGGGCTTCAATAGCTGTTGTAGGTGGGCTCAGTAGTTGCAGCTCCCAGGCTCTAGAGCACAGGCTGAATAGTTGTGTCTCATGAGCCTAGTTGCTTCACAGCATGTGGGATCTTCCCGGATCAGGGATCAACCTGTCTCCTGCCTTGGCAGGCAGATTCTTTACTACTGAGACAACAGAGAAGCCCCTCATCTGATCTTATATAAAAACTTAATACAAAATAGGAAGACCATGTAATTATAATGTAAAGCAAAACAAAACAAATATAGTATATAAATTAATAACCCAATTAAAACTTATGAAATGTGGCTTCTAAGTTGTTAAGGTGAAATGGCATGCCTGCCATCCTTAAACTCTTGGCAGAACATATTTTGTTAATTCGCTCATCCAATATGTTTGCTAAGCCAGACAGAATCCATTTTTCCTCTATCATTTTATAATGGCTGAATGAAAGCATGTACTACTTCTTAGCGTATTGCATCCACCATTACAAAATTAAAATAAAAAATTTAGAAGGGAGATGTTCTGGGAAACTTGGAAAAATCTTATACATCCAGGCCAAGTACTGTCTAACAAAAGCAGTTTCGTGGCTCTTGTCAATGCCAATGCTTACTTTACCTGAAAACTAGGGGGCTTTAATGAATTGCTTCTAGTTTTTCTGAGTCTAAGCCCCAACTATAACACCTCCAAAATTATAAATGTAGAAGTTCCAATAAAGGAAGAGAACTAAAGTGTGAAATTATGTATTTTATAAATATATCCCATTTGTTGGAAAATTTACATTGTATGTATTTTATACTATAAAAATTTATATTACATATCATATAATACATTTTATAAGTGGGTTTTATTATAAAATGGGTATTTTATATTATATATATGTATGTATACATACATATGTATATAAAATCCTGTTTTCTCTCTACCATGGTAAGTTTTGCACACTATCTTGCAATGTTTCTTTTGGAGTCTGAAAGGTATTTCTCTCTCATTTTTCCATAGATTTTAAAAAGTAATTAAATGAGATATCATTAAGGTCAATTGATTATAAAAGGAAAAGTCCCCTAACCCACTAGGAGGCAAGCAGCAGGTCACTACATTGACTATTGCAGAACTTCTTTTTGGATATGCCTCCTAAGATAGAAAGGGCTTTTAAAACAAAACAAAATTAAACTGAAAAAATGCCATTAATATAACTCTAAAAACTAGTTGTATAACTATTTCTGAATATCTTCTTGAAAAATAGAATTACTTTATAATGATTTTACTAATATATGTGTTTTAGAGTTCTGATTATTTAACTCTTTGCCTCCTAAAAGAAAGAATTTAATTAATACAAGAAAGAAAAGAGAAATTTCTTTGATATATAACCTCTTATTCCTTAATTATTGTATTAAGTCAGTATGTTTATCATTGCAGATGATGAAAAAAAGAAGAAAATCTGAAATCCGAATTTCTTCAGCAAAGAGAATCTCTCAAGAAAAGAGCTCGGCCACTTGCCATGGTTTTTCTGATGGCATTTTTGACCTCCTTGTTCCTCAGGCAGTAGATGATAGGGTTGAGCATGGGAGTAAAGACTGCATATATGGCTGAGATCAACTTGTTAGAATTTTATGAAGCAATGGCCCGAGGTCGGACATACATGAAGATCACAGCTGTGTAGAAGATGACTACCACCATAAGGTGAGAGGCACAGGTAGAAAAGGCCTTCCGCTGCCCAGTGGCTGAAGGAATGTGCAGGATGGCAGAGACAATGAAGGCATAGGAAAGGACAGTGGCTGAGAGAGGAAACACAAGGATGATGATGGCTAGCACAAAGTCTACCATCTCTGCCATAGATGAGTCCATGCAGGCCAATTTGAGGATGGGGGAAACATCACAGAAAAAATGGTTCAAGATATTATTACTACAGAAGGAAACTTGGGAGATGAAGTATACTTTTGCCAAGGAGACAGTAAAGCCACTCAGCCAGGAACTGATGGTTAGCTGAACACAAAATTCTGTGGTCATCATAACCGGATAGCGAAGAGGCCAACATATAGCCACATAACGGTCATAGGCCATGGCAGCCAAGAGCACACACTCAGTACAGGCAAGTGACATGAAGAAATAGAGCTGGGTCATGCATCCCAAGAAGGAGATGGTATTGGGACAAAGCAGGAATCCAGCCAGCATCTTGGGGACGGTGACAGATATATACCAGGTCTCCAGAAAGGACATGGTGCCCAGAAAATAATACATGGGCTTGTGCAGGGATCCAGTGACCCATATGGTGAGGATGGTGACTACATTCTCCAACAGCACAAACAGGTAGGTGATGAGGAAGAGGAAGAAAAGCAGAACTTGCAGCCAAGGGTAAGTAGGGAAGCCCACCAGGACAAATTCACTGATATAAGTGATATTTTCCTTCCACATAATTAGGACATCAAAAGACAAAAGATTAAATGATGGCAGTACCAGATTGAAGAGTGAATCCACATTGGCACAAGGGGCCCTCAGGCTACATTAAACACAACCCTAGGGTCATAATCTGGTTGTGGTGTATGATTTAGGTCACTGGAGGCCACAGCATCTTCTCCAGAAAATCAGGTGTCAGAACAGGACCTGAAAACAAATAGAACGTAGACACAAAGCTAAGAATCTCAAAGTAGAATCGTGAGGTCAGATTCAGAGTTCAGGCCTTTGGATCTGAAGAGGTCTCCAGGTAGTACTAGGAGGAAATCCTTTCCTTATCATCATATTCACAGATTTCAGGGGCAGCTATAAGGTAGGAAATCATCACAATTAGAGAAAGTGCCAAGGATTGTCCAGATAGCAAGGAAATTTGAAGTCTGGAGAAAATAGCAGAATATCAACTAGGAAAGACCCTCCTGGCCAGAAGAATTGCTGACCCTGGTCTACTCCTCAGCTATGCCCTATGTCTTTTGAAGACACTGGCAACAGTGCTTAATAATTCACTGCCTATTTTTAGGCCCACAGCTTTAAAAAACAATTGAATAAATTTTTTTCAAAAATTTTTTTCTTTTTTGGTAAACATTTCCCTCTTAGAATAATTAAATATATTTTAGTGTTTTAGATGACTTCTAATAACACTAATGCTAATAATTACATCTTTAATAGCTATACATAATAGTTACATTTATACATATGTAATATTATATATACATATCTGTTAGTTACATATTTTTAGAATAGTTCACAGTTGATCTCAAATTAATCTGTATAATTCATCTACATCTTCTTCAAAGACTGGCTCAAATATTTTATACTTCTGGAAGAAGTGCTACTTGACTAATTCTATCTACTTCCTGACTCTGAAACTCCTTATTATGGACACTACTTGAGGGCAAGTTGCATTTAAGAAGCTGCCTTGGGAGTGGGAAATCAGGAGATTTGACAATTTGAAAGGGTCCTGGGCTTCCCAGGGCCCAATATATAATCTGAAGAAATTTAAAAACACTTTCTTCATCAATGGAGACAGAAGAAAAAGAACAGATAAAAATTGGGTTGAGATTATAAATTAAATGAATTTTAAAAGAGAAACATATTCTTTAAGAAGCCCAATAGAAATCAGGGAACTGGAAAGAAGAATAAGATTTTAAATTTCCTAAGCAGGAGATGTCGGAGAAGGCGATAGCACCCCACTCCAGTACTCTTGCCTGGAAAATCCCATGGACGGAGGAGCCTGATGGGCTGCAGTCCATGGGGTCATGAAGAGTCGGACAGGACTGGGAGACTTCACTTTCACTTTTCACTTTCATGCATTGGAGAAAGAAATGGCAACCCACTCCAGTGTTCTTGCCTTGGAGAATCCCCGGGATGGGGGAGCCTGGTGGGCTGCTGTCTATGGGGTCACACAGAGTCGGACACGACTGAAGCGACACAGCAGCAGCAGCAGCAGCAAGCAGGAGATGTAGGCGATGCAGCTTCCATTTTTGGGTTGGGAAGATTCCCTGGAATTGGAAATGGCAACCCACTCCAGTAGTCTTGCCTGGAAAATTTCATGGATAGAGGAGCCTAGTGGCCTCAGTCCATGGAGCTGCAGAGTCAGACTGAACAATTGAGCACTCACACACAAATATTTAGTAATTATTTCTGATTTATATGTACTTTGTAGCCTAACCCTCCCACCTCCCCACCCCCACCCCCGCCCGGATCTCTAATAAAGTAGTTGGTTATATGTGTTGGAAAAATTGAAATAAAATGGATTCAAATTTGACTTCTTTCTCCACTCAAAAGCATTATCCTTTAATTAAGCTTAACAACTCTCTCAGGGAGGTCAATTTGCCTGAGAATGAAGCCCTATGGAAACACATAGCCTAAATCCTATCAATTATAGAACAAGGTTGTGAAGGAATTTTTACATGTGAATGCACACTCACTTGTGTCTGATATTTCAGGAATAACAGAACACAAAAGAGTAATACAACAAGAGACTTGATATGGACAAAAGAAAGCCCAATATTCAGAAGATACTACAACATTAAGGAAACTGCAGAAGAGTGGGACAAATAATTGGAAGACCTGAATTCTAGTCCACAATCTCTCTCTTATTAACTTTATAATTTGATGTAAACTCCAAGTTACCAAACTTTAATTCCCTTAAAAAAAGGTTATAATACTAAAAAATTCAACAAATTATGGATGCAGACAATTTATAGAATTGTTGAAAAGTGAAAGTGAAGTCGCTCAGTCATGTCCTACTCTTCGCGACCCCATGGACTGCAGCCTACTAGGCTCCTGTGTCCATGGGATTTTCCAGGGAAGAGTACTGGAGTGGGTTGCCATTGCCTTCTCCGTTATAGACTTGTTAGTGGTTAAGATAAAGATCTAGGCTTCCCTGGTAGCTTAGATGTTAAAGAATCTGCCTGCAATGCAGGAGACCAGGGTTTATTCTTGGATGGGGAAGATTCCCTGGAGAAGGGAATGGCTACCCACTCTAGTATTCTTACCTGGGAAATCCCACAGACAGAGATGCCTGACGGCTACAGTCCATGGGTCACAAACAGTCGGACATGACTGAGCAACTAAGCACATAAGATTAAGGTCTACTTCACGCTTATTGGAGACTTGGTCCCACATGGCATTTTGAAAGTATAAAGATGAAAAGGTCAAATTTCTATATTCAGATCTTGAGAAGATAATATAAAGAAACAAGCCATTACAGTCCTCTGTGTTACAGCAACAAGTAAGATAGGTAGCCCCTGGGAAGAAGATCTTAACATTGCCTTCAGCGGTGGCCTTCAAAGAAAGCAATAAGGCTTTATCTGCACCTGGGCAAGTGAGCCCTACCGGAGAAAAATCACAAAAGGGGACAGATGATATCAGCATAAATTAATAGTCACATAGCTCAACTGAACCACAGACAATGGCTGGTATCCTACACTATGTTTTAAATTGATTCACTCTCTACATTTCCCAAAGATTTCTTGGTTTTGATCTCTAATCTACCATTCTACTATCTCCTACAACTCTCACCAGACAATTTCTCCTCTTATAAAGACAAACGAGATTAGTTTTCCACTTCCAAATCATTATGTTAAACTCTGACATCTCTGTTCATTCTTTCCTTACTTCTTATCTAAGACTGGTCCCTCTATCTGTTCTACATCTCATATTTCAGGAAGCTGTTGTCAGAAATCCTGTCTCTTTTTGTATATTAAATTCTTTACACAAACATTCATTGAGCATCTATTACATTCCAGGAGGCACTGTTCTAGATGCTTGAAAGAGCTCACTGAACAAAAGAGAGAAAAAAAAAAGGGCAAAAAACTCCTAATCTTAAGAAGTTACATGCTAGTGAAAGGATACAGGCAGTAAATACAGTCCTTCTCAAGACTTTGAATAAATATAATATGGATATAAATGTAGGAGTTGACACATTCTGTGGAAAAATCAGAGCAAAGTAAGTAAAATTAAGAGTGTGTGGCAGTGTAGCAGGTTCATGTTTTATACAGGATGGTGAGGGTAAGCCTCACTGAGCAGAGTCACAAAGAAGCCAACAGTCATCTGACTGATGAAACAGTTTTCCAAAAAAAAGAGAACAGGTCTCGTAGGGTTGGAGTAGAGTGAGCGGGAGAAGTGAAGTCAGAGAAGTAAGGACAGGTGATGATGAGCAGGTCACCATGAGCTTTTCAAGCAGTGGTACTCATGTTGGCCTTTACTCTGTGTGGATTGGAGCCACTTTGGAAAGTTCTAAGCAGTTGACTGACCTAATCTTACTGATGTTTTAAGAAGTCTTCTGGCAGGTTCTTCTTATCTGAGTCATTTCTGACAACTTTTAAGAATGGTCAAACAGTTCTTCTTCCTAAATATAATCCATCTTTTCTGATCATATTTTTGTATCTGCTTCAGAACACTGTACCATCCATCAAGCCCTCTCTTTCCTTACCTTTACTTTCTACTGTTACTACCTCTCTGGTAATATGCAGCTTTTCCCATCTTAAAAAGGTTACTTAGTTTCCTAATCTCTGACTCTTCTCACCATAGTCCCCACACCTTTAGCTCTACTATGGGTCAAGTGGTTCCATGCACTGAAAACACCAAGACAAATAGACATTGGAGCTGTCTAGTAAAGGAGACAAAGAAGGGGTCAGAAAATTAGAATATAATGCAATAAGCATCGTGATAGGATACTGAGTATTAGGAATCCAGGGTAGAATAATTCTTTGTTAAAAGAATCCGGAAAGATGTCATTAGAAAGTGCCATTTTAACTGAGATGAAGCATCATAGAGTTTTGAAGGGAAGGAGAAATACCAAAGAGAGCAAAAAGCAAATGCAAAGGCACAGAATAAAGCATTAAAACATTGGTGATGGGATGATTTGCATTTTGACTAGAAAGCACTGATAGCCTGGAAGAAAGAAATGGATCAAGACAAGACTGGAAGATGAGGTTATAGACAGTTACTCCTCACTGTTTCCTATACCTTTCTACTAGTTCTCCCCATTTCTGGTACACTGAGTCCTATAACACCTGACAGAGTACCTCTTTTTTTTAACTTTTTATTTTATATTTGAATACAACTGATTAACAATTTTCTGATAAGTTTCAGGTGGACAGTGAAGTGGTTCAGTCATACATGTAGATGTATCTATTCTCCCCTAAACTCTCCTCCCATCCAGGCTGCCACATAACATTGAGCAGAGTTCCCTGTGCTGTATACAGTAGGTGCTGTTGGTTATCCATTTAAATATAACAATGTGTACATGTCCATCCCAAACTCCCTAGCTATCCCTTCCCCACATCATTCCCCCTGGTAACTATAAGTTTGTTCTCTGTGAGTCTGTTTCTCCTTTGTAAATATGTTCATTTGTATTCATTTTTTTAGACTCTACATATAAGGGATGTCATGCAGTATTTCTCCTTGTTTGTGACAGAGTACTTCCTGTCTCACCGACATCATATGGAAAACAAGATGAGTTCCATTTACATATTCTCTAACATTAGCCTGACCCCTCTTTATTTTTTTTTAAGATAGTAAATATTTTTTTTTTTTGAAGTATAGTAGATTTTCAGTGTTATGGTCGTTTCAAGTTGATAATTCACTCCACAGCAAAAGGATTCAGTTATATATACATATATATCTATTTTTTCAGATTATTTCCCCTTATAGGTTATTACAAAATATTGAGTATAGTTTCCTGTGCTGTGCAGTAGGTCTTTGTTGGTTATCTATTTTACATATAGTAATGTGTATATGTTAATCCCAAACTCCTAATTAATCCTTCCTCCCCTTCCCCTTTTGGTAACCATAAATTTGTTTTCTATGTCTGTGACTCTATTTCTGTTGTGTATATAAGGTCATTTGTATAATTCTTTTTTCCTTAGATTCCATGTATAAATAATATCATATTTATCTTTCTCTATCTGGCTTACTTCACTTAGCATGATCACCTCTATGCCTATGAACTCCCTTGATTTTTAAGATCCACATTTTATTCTTAAAACTTTGAGCCAGTACAGTATTGCCTCTGGCATGACCAAGATCTCTGCATACACCCACCATTCTGAGCACACATGAGTCCCACATGAGACTACTGTCCTATACTTTCTCCCTGCTGAATGCTCACGCAGTTTTCCTACTTGGCTTTCATCATCTTCACTCCTCATCCCTGCCTTTGCCTGTATAATCTGTCCAATAATAAAAATATCCACCATTTACTGGGTGTCTATTATATGGCAGAATTTGTACTCAGTCTTTCCTATCCTTCATCTCACTCAATTCTCACAACAACCTAATAGATATTATTGGTTCCCCATTACAGATACCAGGTAAATAACTTGGCTAAATTCATACAAGTAAAAAGTGGTGGAGATGGAATTATAACCTAACACTGTAGGCCTCCAAAGTCTATACTCTTTCTACTCTGCAGCATTCCTCTTTCTTTAATTATTGTTTCCCTCCTCTCTTCCCACTGCCACACTCCCAGTTAATGTCCCCAGTTTTGTGCATCCCTAGTCTGCTCTTTCCCACTTTCTGTACTACCCATTCTCCTGATCCCTGGCCTTGACCATACTGACATCGATTTCCT
Source organism: Bison bison bison (assembly GCF_000754665.1). Classification (NCBI taxonomy): domain Eukaryota; kingdom Metazoa; phylum Chordata; class Mammalia; order Artiodactyla; family Bovidae; genus Bison; species Bison bison. The sequence goes on along the minus strand of NW_011494951.1, from coordinate 126,753 downwards.
TTTCAATCAAGTCTTTCTGGCACAAATTCTTCACTTTTGAATTTAGCCTTCACACTCCATCTGAACTTTTAGAGATCAGTCTAAAGTTCCAAAATCTGGTTTGTCTAATTTTCTTGTCTTGAGCAACATGCCTCCTAAGTCCATGTAATATTCCAGACATCCTAATACTCATGATGATCTTTCCCCCAACCCGCATTGACCCTTATATGTATCTACATCAGTGTGACCTCTCTCCACTCTATATTGACCTCTAATCCAGCCACTGACCTGGCGTGTTCACTGAGTCACCATTTCCTAGCTGAAAGTCTTTGTTAGGAAAAGAATGTTGGCTCAGAAAGGAGGATAGACTCACCTACTAAATCAAACAAATGGATTGATGTGTATTACTTAGAAGATAGTACAGATGGGAAAAACATTTTCTCAAGAAGGAAGAAGTTAGATAAGAACAAGAGGAATATTGTAAATAGAGGGAGGTGGTTTGTGCAATTCAGGGGGAAGGTAGATGGAAAGGAAAATAAAAAGTTCAAGTTTCAAAAGAGATAGAGGAGGCTTGCACTCCAAAGGACTGGGAATATCCAGGGGCTTTTGCCTGTATAAGAAAACACATAAAGATACTAAATAGTATCCTGCCTCCAGACCAAGTGATCTTACTAAAATATAAACAAGTGATTCTCCGTTCAAATCCTTCAGACCATACTGTACAACTGAACTCCCTACATTGCATAGCAAGTGCCTCAGGATCTGGCCCCCACATTCTTAATACTCTTTCTCAGCTACTCAATCCAAGCTCAAGGTCCACTGAAGAATTTGATGTGTTTTAGTGCAACATCCTCCTTCAAGACTCTATGCAGTTGCACATACTCTATCTTCTACCTGACATTCATTCTAAATCTTGCTACCTGGTAAATGCCTACTCAGATTCATCCTCCCTATTAAACTATGCCTAACCACCCCTTGCTATCACCATCTCCTGCCCATCACTCCAGCTCTCTGGTTTTGTAACATTTTGAACTAAAGAGCATCATATCATGGTAACATGCATCATTTTGCTTACTTATCAGCACTACTAGATTTATGAATGCCCTGAAAATACCAATCTTATATTATTTGCAGCTTGGTCATCTTTTTATCTCTAGATGTCTAGCTTAGTTCCTGAAGCATGGTTGTCACTAAATAAGCAAATAAATTTTTGATGTTTATTAAGATCAGATGTCTCACCATGGTGCACTCTGTTTTTTTGCTTTAGGAACGCAAGTGAAGTAGGTCATCTTGGTCGAGTCTAGCTTGGAGATCTTGGTTCAGCTGTCCAGTACTCTGACCAGTACAGAGGTGTTTGGTGAAAATCACCTGTGCCACCCCTGTGAGTCTTTGCCTCTTCACCTGAAAGGACTTGAAGTTAGGGGATAAAAAGGAAAAGGGAAGTAA
>NW_011494951.1:124186-125228 GCF_000754665.1 Bison bison bison | reverse complement strand
GCTGCTAAGTCACTTCAGTCGTGTCCGACTCTGTGCGACCCCATAGATGGCAGCCCACCAGACTTCCCCATCCCTGGGATTCTCCTGGCAAAAACACTGGAGTGGGTTGCCGTTTCCTTCTCCAATGCAAGAAAGCGAAAAGTGAAAGTGAAGTCACTCAGTCGTGTCCGACTCCTGGGCCTGTTAGATACCCCTTTTGGATGGTAAGAGCCCAGGGTGGTAGAGATAATTTTTTGCTGTTTTATATGCTTTTTCTCTGTATCTATTCAATGTATACCTCTTCCTACTCCTCTCTTCTTGCTCTTGTTCTGTTTCTCGGCCATTGAACTTGGGCTGGTTTTATGACTCTTCCCACAGACCTCATTCAGGCAGAACCTAGAGCTGGACAATTCCAGGACTCAATGAGTCAACTGCTCTCAGTAGAGGCAACTGTTCTTTAAAAGACACATCCTTGGGGATTTGGTTCACAAATGCTATAGGATTTTCAAGAGCAATAGTGATGAAGAAGTTAAAGAAATTTCCCTAGTGACTTCCTAGGGCCACTAGACAGAGTGATTATCAGTTGGAGAAACAGAATGGTAGCAGTTTTATGGAATATCAATCTGGTGATTTATCCTAATCTTAGTTCTAAAGCTTGGTTTTCTTCCACTCTCTGGCTGTCTGGGAGACTGACTATGACTATGACTATGACTCATGACCTATTACTTTAAGGCATTAATATTATTCAAAGGGGGTGCTGGTGAGAGGATCAAAATACCCAAAAGAGTATTTAACAGAGTTAACAGTACACACTAAGCGCCAAAGAGAACTTTCTCTCCACCTCCACTTACCCCACTCAGGAGATAAGTACCCCTGAACATCAAAAAGAAACAGTTACACACAGGGCTAGGGCATCACGTTTTGGTTGGTAAAGCAATTTTTTTTTTTAAGTTGCTCAATCACATCTGACTCTTTGCAACCCCATGAATTATACAGTTCATGGAATTCTCCAGGCCAGAATACTGGAGCGGGTAGCCTTTCCCTTCTCCAGGGGATCTTCCCA
>NW_011494951.1:123750-124086 GCF_000754665.1 Bison bison bison | reverse complement strand
CTTGAAGTTAGGGGATAAAAAGGAAAAGGGAAGTAAAGGAGAAGTTTTGGAATAACCTAATCTAAATCCTTGAAAACTGCTTCTCTGTGAAACTCGAGTTCCATGACTTTGTAATTCTCCTCACTTTGGGAAGATACTAGGGTCCAGATGGATTAGGGAAATGGAAATTTTTTTCTTCTCAAAAAAAAAGGCAAAATCAACTTAATACATATATGTGACAAGACTTTTAAGTCCAAACTTCAAAAGTAACTTCTGGGCCTGTTGCTGCTGCTGCTAAGTCACTTCAGTCGTGTCCGACTCTGTGCAACCCCATAGACGGCAGCCCACCAGACTTCC
>NW_011494951.1:122279-122710 GCF_000754665.1 Bison bison bison | reverse complement strand
AAAGAAACATAATCTAGTGTTTTAAATAAGATGTATATTTGAATCATTATCAGTATAAGAGTCTAAAAAGTGTTACAACCAAGATATCATCACTCTGAACACAAGTTACACACAACTAGAGTCATTTCCTCCTGATAGATGTGGAGACAAGTCAGCAGAAGCGGGAAGTTGGAAGAAACAGAAAAACAGTCATAGATGACTTGCAGTTCCAGTTGAGTTTTAAAGATCTTAGGAGCAATCCTGTACCTTGTATTTTGTTGGATAATGTAGAATAGTATGTGTCAAACGCTGTACCAGGTGTCTTCACATATATCCATTTTCATTTAATCTTCCTATCAACTTTGGAAGTAGATATTATGATCTACTTTCAACAGATGAGGAAACTGAAACTCAAAGAAACCAAAATTCTAATTTGCTGCAAAAGCTACAAA
>NW_011494951.1:119593-122179 GCF_000754665.1 Bison bison bison | reverse complement strand
TCACATCTGATTCTTTGCAACCCCATGAATTATACAGTTCATGGAATTCTCCAGGCCAGAATACTGGAGCGGGTAGCCTTTCCCTTCTCCAGGGGATCTTCCCAACTCAGGGATCGAACCCAGGTCTCTCACACTGTAGGCGGATTCTTTACCAGCTGAGCCACAAGGGAAGCCCAAGAATACTGGAGTGGGTAGCCTATCGCTTCTCCAGCAGATCTTCCTGATCCAGGAGTTGAACCTGGGTGTCCTGCATTGCACATGGATTCTTTACCGAGCCATTAGGTAATTTTGGCTCTTTAACTTTTAACTTCTTTTGTCTTGGGTCTTTTTTTGGTATTGTTTTACATTGTTCTCCTTCATGTCTCATGTTAGTTTTTGAGGATAATCTGAGGAAGAGATGTGGAAGAAGAAATATCCATTCTTAGAGATCCAAGAAGAAAATTAGCAAGGTTCTAAAGCAAAGGAGACCAAGAGACAAGGCAAAAGGCACATGGATCAGGCAGCTGATGGCACCTCTGTCCTAAACGTTAGATTAAAACCTTCTGCTTCCATGTCTCCATTTAATCTTTCCATGACTCTGTTACCATTAGAATGATAAGATCTTATGGGCCATAATTAGACAGTGGTTCCCTGGGTCAGGAAGATCCCCAGGAGTAGGAAATGGCAACCCACTCCAGTTCTTGTCTGGAAAATTCCACAGACAGGGGAGCCTGGAAGGCTACGGTCCAGGGGGTCACAAAGAGTTGGACATGACTGAGACTGCACGTGCAAACACACACACACACACACACACACACACACTTGGGGAAAGTACAAGGAGACTGCTGCAGACTGTTCAGACCCTAGGAGTTAGGCCAGTAAAACAAGAAATGACCTTATGGAAACTTCCCTAGTGGTCCTGTTGCTAAGACTCTGAGATTCCAACGTAGGGGGCCTAGGTTCAATCCCTGGTCAGGGAACTAGATCCCACATAGCCTCAATTAAGAGTTCGCATGATAAAACTATAGATCCTCCATGCTGCAACTAAAAATGATGCCTCATGCCAATTGAAGATTGAAGATACCACGAGCTGCAACTAAGACCTGCATGGTCAAATAAGTAAATAAATGCTTTTTTAAAAAAGAAAAGAAATGACCTTATGTTTCAGATCTGGTCCAGCCTGATCACCAGTTGGGAGACTGAGGACACAGATCCAACATGTGATAGAACATGTCTTTGCCCTCTATATCCCCTCTGTATATTTCTCTCTTTGAAAATGGCAAGCGTTATGACAGCAGATGATGGTTACTATCCAATATATGGAGATTTTCTCAACTTCTTGTTAAATGCTTGTCTATTAGAGATAAGATTAACAAACATAAATATATTGATAGGTAGAATTTTGATGTCGTCTATAAAGCATTCATGGGATCATATTTTCTGGGCTAAAATTCATGAATCAGAACAAAGAGAAAGTTTTAAAATTTTATTTTTATAAAAACAAAGAGAAAGTTTAAAGAGTATATCAATTTATTAATAGCCTTTAGTAAAAATAAAACTAGGTGAAATAATTATAAAATCCAATAGGTAAGAATTTACTTACTACTGTGTTTATATTATTCACTTAATATAGGGGTTTATGTCGTATTTTTACATGTATGCTTAAAAAGAATTCTGCTTCTCAATAGCCATCAGATTGACTGATTCAGATTTATCAGTAGCTGAAACACTGGAGTTCTAGGATAATTCCAGATACTTCAGGAAATAGTAAAGTTATCCATTCAATCTCTCAAGCCATAAATCTTTGGATTATTCTAAATTTTAATTCTTTTAACCTGAAAGACCCCAGTTAATCAATTGATTAAGGATATCTCTATTTTTAAAGTGCAAAGACTGCTATCAGTAGGGTTGTACAGACATCTGTGAATACGAAAAAGCAGCAACTCTCTGTAGAAGCTGACATTAATGATCCGTGTGTGCCTGCTATGTTTTAAAGACTTCACAGACTTGTTATCTAATTTAACACTTTCAACAACTCTATAAAATGTTACTAATACTCCCAATTTCCAAACAAGAATATTAAGGTTCATAATAAATAAAAATTTCCTCAGGGAGTGATTGTATCAGTCAATGTTGTGTTACAGGTAATCAAATTTATCTTAGGTAGCTTAAACAGAAAGAGAATTTGATTATTGTGAAGTCATTGAGAAGGCTGGAGTTCAGGAGTTTAGGATGAACCCCAGAAACAACCCCACTACCACCTTGTCTCAGACACAAAACAGAAAACTGTTGCTGTTGCTGCTGCTTCCTGTCTATGGCTCATGAACCAAATCTGTTTTCTGCAGAACTTTGGCCATAAGCCACACCAGCTAAATGAATGTCCCCCACACTGACTCCTTCTGCCTGTGATTTATGTGGGAATCAGTGTTATATAAATGCACCATACAGGGACCTAAATATTAATAAAAACCTGAGGTCTGTAATTTTAAGCTTTCCAGCCTTAACATGGTAGAAAATATTGAAATGGGTATGAAGAAAGACATGATGTTTGCTTCAGTCTAAAAATTAGAGGAGTTGGAGAGAATAGAATGTTTAAAAATTGGAACT
>NW_011494951.1:107069-119493 GCF_000754665.1 Bison bison bison | reverse complement strand
CCACTACCACCTTGTCTCAGACACAAAACAGAAAACTGTTGCTGTTGCTGCTGCTTCCTGTCTATGGCTCATGAACCAAATCTGTTTTCTGCAGAACTTTGGCCATAAGCCACACCAGCTAAATGAATGTCCCCCACACTGACTCCTTCTGCCTGTGATTTATGTGGGAATCAGTGTTATATAAATGCACCATACAGGGACCTAAATATTAATAAAAACCTGAGGTCTGTAATTTTAAGCTTTCCAGCCTTAACATGTTAGAAAATATTGAAATGGGTATGAAGAAAGACATGATGTTTGCTTCAATCTAAAAATTAGAGGAGTTGGAGAGAATAGAATGTTTAAAAATTGGAACTAAGCCAAAAAATGTGGAAGTTATGGACACTGTGGCTATCAGTTGGAAGGCTGACATTCAGACAGGGATTTATTCCTCATATATCTATTGATCACTGAATGCATGATAGTAACTTTTAGTAACTGTGAGACATAAAGAAACATAATCTAGTGTTTTAAATAAGATGTATATTTGAATCATTATCAGTATAAGAGTCTAAAAAGTGTTACAACCAAGATATCATCACTCTGAACACAAGTTACACACAACTAGAGTCATTTCCTCCTGATAGATGTGGAGACAAGTCAGCAGAAGCAGGAAGTTGGAAGAAACAGAAAAATAGTCATAGATGACTTGCAGTTCTAGTTGAGTTTTAAAGATCTTATGAGCAATCCTGTACCTTGTATTTTGTTGGATAATGTAGAATAGTATGTGTCAAACACTGTACCAGGTGTCTTCACATATATCCATTTCATTTAATCTTCCTATCAACTTTGGAAGTAGATATTATGATCTACTTTCAACAGATGAGGAAACTGAAGCTCAAAGAAACCAAAATTCTAATTTGCTGCAAAAGCTACAAATTTAACTACTGATAATGCTGTAGTCTTGAGCTGAATATTTGCCTCACAAGATCATGTACTTTCCCAATATTTTTCCACTTACCCACTTGCCAGTGAGGCTGTTTTAAAAGCCTGATTGTGCTATTTATTAGAAGATAGTAAACCTGAGTGTGTGAAATAGAAGCAACTGGGAAAATACATTGCGGAAATTCTTCTACAGATCTTTTAGTCTAATTTACTGTGATAAGACAAGAAATGCAACCTAAAAGGGGGAAAGTGAAAAAGTAGTTCTGGGCAGTAAACTAGCTTAAACCTGGGAAACAGACAGTCAGGTATCTATCTACAGTGTCAGGTGCTGAGGCTGGTATTATAGCTTCAAGGATGAATAAGGTTAGTTTCTGCGCTAGAGAAACTCACAACATCCTCAGAGTCAAGCACAAACTGCCATCTGTCATTCAAAATGAAGAGGTGCTCTGGTCGAGGCTGAATAGTGAAAGACAATGCCCCCTGTCCCTGCTTCACTGTGTAAGTGACTGCCAGTCACCTGATAAAAATGCAACAAGCTGAAGAGCTAGTGCTTGCAGAGACTGAAAATCCCTCTGCAGAACTTACTGTATATCCACAAACCTGCATGGTAAGAGGAATTCACAGATTAGTAATATTTGGGTTAGTGAACATGAATCTACTTCCTCCTGTGACCCTTTTCTTCATCATGTCGCTTTGCGTTGGTCATCTTTCAGATTCTTCAGTGTGTTGGTACCTCTCTTGACTCTTGCCCTTTTCCATCTTTGCAAGCCCTGATCTTTATTACTGTCCACCATTTTCATCTATCTAATTCCTGTAAGTGTTAGCCTAACTGCTACTTCTACTGGAATATTTTCTCTGATCATCCTAGGTCTAACTATTATTTGTTTCCAAAGAACCCTGTATTCATATCATCACACTTAACGCTGGAGGCAATTGTGCCTTTATCTTCCTCACTTATCTCTGAGCTATTAGAAGGAAGACTCTGTGTTTTTTTGGTAGTTGTTGTCCACTGTAGTCTATCACAGAGCTTGGCAAGAAATAGGGGCACAATAAATAATGAATGAATGAAGTTAAGAAAGATGAGTATATTATAGTTACTGAGTGTGCTGCAGGGACTAATATCAGAATGGATGTTTCATATTGGAGATCAGTAAAAATAAGGCTGATTTGGCTCAGGTGGCAAAAGAGTCAGACATTATTGAGCTTCATGAATGGTAGAGTGATTCTAAAATAATAAATAAATGCACAGGGAACTCTGTTCAATATTATGTGGCAAACTAGATGAGAAGGGAGCTTGTGAAAGAATGGATATGTGTACATGTGTGGCTGTATCTCTTTGCTGTACACCTGAGGCTAGCACTATTTTAATCAACTATACTCCAGTATAAAATAAAAAGTTTTAAAAAAGACTAGAATGAGTAGATGCTATTTAATACAAATTAAGAATTACTAAATAGTAGAGTAACATTTCAAAAGCAATAGATAAGAAAGATTAATACAGGAATGTTGAATAATATATTCAAGGGGCTTAGAATATAAAGGAGACAAATTTTAGACTGCAACTTTAAATTAACAAAATGTGGAGTCATAATAACTTTTTCTGATTATTGTTTTCATATTTTAACCTCAGCTTGATCAATTTTGTAGAATTCTTCTTGGTATTCTATATTTTCTTATCTAGTCAGCAGGTCCCATAATAATATATAAGACTTGCATTTGCCTTAGAAAATTTGTATTTGTTTTCACCTATAGTAATGGCACCCCATTCCAGTACTCTTGCCTGGAAAATCCCATGGGTGGAGGAGCCTGGTAGGCTGCAGTCCATGGGGTTGCGAAGAGTCGGACACGACTGAGTGACTTCACTTTCACTTTTCACTTTCATGCATTGGAGAAGGAAATGGCAACCCACTCCAGTGTTCTTGCCTGGAGAATCCCAGGGATTGGGGAGCCTGGTGGGCTGCCGTCTATGGGGTCGCACAGAGTCGGACACGGCTGAAGTGACTTAGCAGCAGCATAGTACATAACATGTTATATTGATATATTGAGGGTTTCAGCTCAAGCATATACTGTTGTAATGCTATTCTCTTAGTTTGCTTACAATAGTCATATATAGCATGAAAGGCCACAAGAATCCAAGAGCCCAGAAGGGAGTGTCTCAAGAGATACATATCAACAGCAAAAGTTAAATTAATACTGATTCTTTCATCCCTCATGAAACTACTGATCCCATCCCTGTAATAAGAAATAAGCTCTTATAGTCCTTGAAGGGTTTTCCTGGTAGCTCAGGCCATAAAGAATCTGCTTGCAATGCAGGAGACCTGGGCTCAATCCCTGGGTCAGGAAGATCCCCTGGAGAAAGGAATAGCTACCTACTGCAGTATTCTTCGGAGAAGGCAATGGCACCCCACTCCAGTACTCTTATCTGGAAAATCCCATGGACAGAGGAGCCTGGAAGGCTGCAGTTCATGGGGTTGCTGAGGGTCGGACACGACTGAGCGACTTCACTTTCACTTTTCACTTTCATGCATTGGAGAAGGAAATGGCAACCCACTCCAGTGTTCTTGCCTGGAGAATCCCAGGGACGGGGGGCGGGGAGCCTGGTATGTTGCCGTCTATGGGGTCGCACAGAGTTGGACACGACTGAAGTGACTTAGCAGCAGCAGCAGCAGCAGCAGTATTCTTGCCTGGAGAATTCCATGGCCAGAGGAGCCTAGTGGGCTACAGTCCATGGGGTTACAAAGATTTGGACACAACTGAGTGACTAACACTTTTACTTTTTTTACTTTCAAACATGGATGAGAACTGAGAAATGCTCAAAATTATTATTATTATCAATGGTAGTTGATCATCAATAGCACAATGTAATTGCAAAGAGCACTATCATCACCATCACTACCACACCATCATGTCTTTTCATCACATTTACAAATCTTATGTACTGAATTGCTTGATCGAGACATCAATGTTGTTAACAAAAGTCTCTCTGAGAGCTATGATCACAGACTCATATATTACTTAACACAGTGGTTAAAAGCTAGATTCTTTGGGTTCAAATAATGGTTTTGATATTTATTATGTACACAATTTCAGGTAACTTATTTAAATATCTCTGTGTATGTTTCACTTTCCTGATATTTAAAATCAAGTATCTAATCATAACTAACTCATGGAGGCATTTTGAGAATAAAATAGACTATCTTGTGTAAAGTGTTAATAAAACCATTTTACATATGTTCGTATTTACTGTTGCTCTCTCATTTCAAGGAATATATTGTCATATACAGTGCATATTAAATACATTCAAAGATTAAAGATTGTATAGTGAAAGTGACAAATAGATTCAAGATATTAGCTCTGATAGAGTGCCTGAAACTAGGGACAGAGTTTCATGACATTGTATAGGAGGTGGTGATCAAAACCATCTCCAAGAAAAAGAAAACATAAAGGCAAAATGACTGTCTGAGGAGGCCTTACAAATCACTGAGAAAAGAAAAGCAAAAGGCAAAGGAAAAAAGGAAAGATATACCCATCTGAATGCAGCATCCCAAAGAATAGCAAGGAGAGATAAGAAAGCCTTCCTGGGTGAACGATGCAAAGAAATAAAGGAAAACAATAGAATGGAAAAGACTAGAGATCTCTTCAAGAAAACTAGAGATACCAAGGGAACAATCATGCAAAGATGAGCACAACAATGGACAGAAAGAGTGTGTAACTGAAAGAAGCAAAAGATGTTAAGAAGAGGTGGCAAGAATACACAGACTATACAAAAAAGATCTTCATGACCCAGATAACCATGATGATGTGATCACTCACCTAGAGTTAGACATCCTGGAATGTGATGTCAAGTGAGCCTTAGGAAGCATCACTATGAACAAAGCTAGTAGAGGTAATGGAATTCCAGCTGAGCTATTTCAAATCCTAAAAGATGATGCTGTGAAAGTGCTGCACTCAATATGCCAACAAATATGGAAAACTCAGCAGTGGCCACAGGATTGGAAAAGGTCAGTTTTTATTCCAATCCCAAAGAAGGGCTATGCCAAAAAAAATGTTTAAACTACCACACAATTGCACTCATTTCACATACTAGCAAAGTAATGCTCAAAATTCTCCAAGCCAGGTCTCAACAGTACGTGAACTAAAAACTTCCAGATGTTCAAGCTGGATTTACAAAAGGCAGAAGAATCAGAGATCAAATTGCCAACATCCATTGAATCATAGACAAAGAAGAGAATTCCAGAAAAACATCTGCTTCATTGACTATGCTAAAGCATTTGACTATGTGGATCAAAACAAATTGTGGAAAATTCTTCAAGAGATGGGAATACCATACCACCTGACCTGCCTCCTGAGAAATCTGTATGCAGTTCAAGAAGCAAGAGTTAGAACTGGACATGAAACAATCAACTGCTTCAAAATTAGGAAAAGGGTACGTCAAGGCTGTATATTGTCACCTATTTAATTTATATGCAGAGTACATTCTGTGAAATGTCAGGCAGGATGTAGCACAAGCTGGAATCAAGATTGCTGGGAGAAATATCATAACTTCAGATATGAGGGTGACAACACCCTTGTGGCAGAAAGTGAAGAGAAACTAAAGAGCCTCTGTTGAAAGTGAAAGAGGAGAGTGAAAAAGCTGGCTTAAAACTCAACATTCAAAAAACTAAGATGATGGCATCTGGTCCCATCACTTCATGGCAATGAAACAGTGACAGAATTTATTTTCTTGGACTCCAAAATGATTGCATATGGTGACTGCAGCCACAAAATTAAAAAACACTTGATCCTTGGAAGAAAAGCTATGACAAAGCTAGACAGTGTGTTAAAAAGCAGAGATGTTACTTTGCTGACAAATGTCCATCTAGTCAAAGCTATGGTTTTTCCAGTAGTCATGTATGGATGTAAGACTTGGACCATAAAGAGAGCTGAATGACAAAGAATTGATGCTTTTGAACTGTGCTGTTGGAGAAGACTCTTGAGAGTCCCTTGGACTGCAAGGATATCAAACCAGTCCATCCTAAAGGAAATCAATCCCAAATATTCATTAGAAGGACTGATGCTGAAGCTGAAGCTCCCATACTTTGGCCACCTTATGCGAAGGGCCAACTTATTAGAAAAGACCCTGATGCTGAGAAAGATTGAAGGCAGGAGGAGAAGGGGATGACAGAGGACAAGATGATTTGATGGCATCACCGACTCAGTGGATATGAGTTTGAGCAGCTCCGGGAGATGGTGAAGAACAGGGAGGGAGGCCTGGTCTACTGCAGTCCATGGGTCACAAAGAGACAAGATTGAGTGACTAAATAACATCAACAAAAGATTAAAGCAGTAAATAATGTGTTTTGTTTCTGTTTTTAAATTTTTTCTGTCTTCAAATGTTGTGATTACTTTAAGAATCTAGATCTATAGAGCAAGTAAGCATGCACAACCATTGGAAGTAGAACCATGGGAAGTGTTGACTTCCCAATTGGAAGGGAATGTCTTCCTTGCTGGATCAGTCTCCTCCTCAAGGCAGCAGGCCTCAGCTGAGCAGGAAGCACTGGCCAACACCCACTGTCTTTTTGATAGCATTCTTGACTTCCTGGTTCCTCAGACAGTAGATGAATGGATTTAACATGGGCGTGAGGACTGCATACACAGCCGAGATTAGCTTGTTGGAATTAAATGAAGCAATAGCTCTGGGCCGAACATGCATGAAAATCATGGCTGTGTAATAAATTATGACTACCGTGAGGTGGGATGCACAGGTGGAGAAGGCCTTCTTCCTTCCCTGGGTGGAGGGTATACGCAGAATGGTGGAAACAATGTAGACATAGGAGAGGATGGTAGTGGTGAGAGGGAAGACAAGAATGACAATAGCCAAAGCAAAGTCCACTAGCTCAGCTGTGGACATGTCTTTGCAGGCCAGTTTGAGGATTGGTGAGATGTCACAGAAAAAGTGGTTCATGACATTGGAGCCACAGAAAGTGACATGTGAAATAAAATAGACCTTGAATACAGAGACCATGAAACCACTCATATAGGAAAAAGCCACCAGCTGTACACAATGACCTGTGGTCATGATGACTGGGTATCTGAGAGGGTGGCAGATGGCCACATAGCGGTCATAGGCCATGGCTGCCAGAAGTACACACTCCGTGCAAGCAAGCGAGATAAAGAAGTACAGCTGGGTCATGCAGCCTGTGAAGGAGATGCACCGTCTCTGCAGGAGGAATCCATCCAGCATCTTGGGGACGGTGACAGAGACATACCAGACTTCCAGGAAGGACAGGCTACTCAGGAAATAGTACATGGGCTTATGGAGGGAGCCAGTGACCCAGACAGTGAGCATGATGGCAAGATTCTCTATTACCACCAGCAAGTAAACCACAAGGAAGAGGGAGAAGAGCAGGACCTGCAGCCAGGGGGCGGTGGGGAAGCCCACTAGGATGAACTCACTCACCAGAGTGATGTTTCTCCCCAGCATGACTAAGAGCTCTGAGAGGCAGGAAGTCTTCTATGACAACATCACAAATAAATGACTATGGCATTGAAGAGGAGACCAGTATAAGTTAATAAATCAGTCTTTCCTGGGAATGAGACTCATAAAATAATCTCTGTTAGTATGAAGTCATTTTCCAACGTGAAGCATACTTTTCCATCAAAGATTTTTTTATTTGTTATGAAAATATCCCAGAATCAAAGTGCACTCCGGTCTGTAACTTTCCTCACCTGATGAAATATTTGAATGTCACTCTCCATGTCATGCCTGACTCCTTTGTCCATGACCATGGACTGATAGTGTCTCCTTTGCTGGTTTCAGGTCTCTTTACTTAGAAACTCACAGCACAAAGACATTTTTTTCTGCCTGAAAGGAAATGTGTAGGACAACATGTCAGAGAACGTTCAAGGAATCAATATCGAAGTGATTTATTGCCCATAGTCCAATAATCCCACACAGTTTCTTCAGAGTAGAGTCTGTGGAAATTAAAAAATCAATAATAATTCTTGGATAATTCCTTAATGACTCTCTAATTGCTTTTAGATAAAAAAGGAAAGAGTTTTTGTCACTACACATAGGCTTTCTCTAATTTGACCCCAACCTATTGCCCTAGCCTCATCTCTTTTGACCCTCATAACTGGTATACTACGTTTGAGACATACTCAGCTACTTTCTCCCCAGGCTCACTGTGATTGCTCTCACACTTTGCATGACTTTTCCCTCTTGTGGCTATGCCCATTCCCCAATCTTTATCTGCTAATTTCAAAGTTCGGGGTTTTATCTAAGGGTCATCTCACCAAATCGAGGTCAAGTGTCTAGGTCAAATGTCTAGTCAACAGCATTTGTTTCCCCTGCACAAACCCCTTACACCTTGAGACTTTTCTCTACCACACTGCAATTTTCCAAAACTCGGACTCTGTCCTTTATGACCATGAGCAGTGCCTATGACAATGATTTGCAAACACATTAATGTTAAACAAACATGAATTAAAAAGTAAACTAATGAATCAATCCCTTGGAGCCTTGAGATGCAAAAGAAATAGGTAAGGTGCAGAGGAATGTGATCTCAGCATCTTTAGTGGCAGGAGACTCTGGTCTATCAGGCTATAGATTTTTGGATACACCCTGGCTTTGCACAACCAGGGTACTTTTATAGCAATCATATCCACCAGATATGAGAACACTGGATAGAATACTTGGTAGGTCAGGCTCTCTAAATATCTGCCATTACCTCAAGTTCTGGCCCTGAGTGGGAGGAAAGACAGGAAAGAACATGAATGCAGTACATAGAGAGATGGGTCTTATACCATGAGAGGGCAGAACTATTCATGAGCTAGTAAAACTGTTTTAATCTGTATTAAGGAATGAGGGCTTCCCAGGTGGTGTTAGTGGTAAAGAACCCACCTATCAATGCAATAGACATAAGAGATACAGGTTCAATCCCTGAGTCAGGAAGATCCCCTGGAGAAGGAAATGGCAACCCACTCCAGTATTCTTGCCTAGAGAATCCCATGGACAGAGGAGCCTGGTGGGCTACAGCCCATGGGGTCACAAAAAGTCAGACATGACTGAGCAACTTAGCAACCAAGCCAGCAAGCAAGGAATGAGGTCACCACAGATTCACAGCTTGAAAACACATAAATACTATGTATATCCATTAAATGCCTCCCTTTTCCATAAAGCTGAAGTTAGTCCTATCTTCAAATCGTTAATCATTCTTTCTGCCAAATTTTTTGTCAACCATACTATTCACTTGTCATGTGAAGGATTGGAGGTCAATCAAGGTTTGCCCAGAAATTTCGCAGGACTACCTATCTTCAGGCCATGGCTTGTGGCAAGGGACTGAATACTGAGATGCAGAAATACATTTTATTGGCACTACCGCCTCCTTTCCAGAGTAGCACACATCAGCAGAACTCAGTGCTTATTGAGTGGGAAGAGACTGCCTCTTACCATCAGCCTGATATCCCTTCATTCACTCCTGATCTAGTTTACTAGTAAGGAGCTCTTTGCCCAGTTCCTCAGTGCCTTTGACCAAATGCTATTTCTAAGGAAAAGGATCAATTTTGAGATCCCCATAGGAAGTTGCACCAATATAGTGGCACCTACTCTTTGGGATGTGTGTAACATTTCACATTTTAATCATCAGCTATACAATTTCTTACACACTCACCTTTGCACACCAGTTAAGAACATTGATTTTAGGGTCAGAGCAAGATTTTAGTATCAGTTTCAGTACCTAGTAGCTGTGTAATACTGCACAGATCACTTATCAAATATTTACTTTCATACCATCTCCTCTAAATTAAGAACATTATAATAATGTCAGTTTACTGGATTGAGTTGTGAGAATTAAATGTGATATTGCTAGTAAGGAACTTAATATAAGACTTGGTCCCTGGTTATTTGCTACATGCATTATCCGTTATTAAATTTTGTCACACAACATTTATACATATTTACTCAATGACACATGCTCACATTGAGTGAAAACTCATGCATCCTCATAAACACAGTCATGCATTCTTTGTCTTTTACTCACTTTTCCCATGATATCCTATGAAATAAAATAACTCTAATTTCCTTGAGTATAGGGCTATAGCATCTTTGAAAAGGTATGAGTTTGAGATCACCCAGAGCTTCCTTATTTTCTCTTTAATGTATTATGATCATATATCCAACTCTACTGCTCCTACTTCATATTCTCCTCCACTTTCTTTGGAGGTACACAAATATACTTCTCAGTAGGATCTATTTTGAAGCATGAAGAATTGCAGAGAAACTATTTTCCTGACATTCAAAACTACGAGCACTGAGCTTTGAGATCTCTGTAGTATCCAAGGAAAGAAACCCTTTCATTGTGCTATAGAACATTTTTTAGTCCTTGTTCTTGTTCTCAAAGAGAACAAGAGTCTCTTTGAGACTAAGAGTCTTCTAAAACAAAACACATATCCTATTCCAACACCTAAAAGACCTTCCACTGGCCCAAATTTCCCCTAGGGTAAATACCCAGTGTACCCTGAATCTTTATTTCTTGCCATTTTCCCCAACACCCTTTCTTCTGTTCAGGAGTGGAGCCTGCTGCCATTTCCCCCAAGTCCCTCCTCATTTTCCTTGAAGCTTCCTTCAGGGATCAACCAGTCTCTCCTGGTAGTTCCAAATGCTCACCATGACCCATTTGTTCTCTTCTGATAATGGGAAATCCTTCAGACCTTTGCACTGATCATGATAAAGCACACTGGTCTGCATATTTGTATGCTTCCTGAAGATCCATGTCTGGTCTCTGCTTAGACTGCATGGTAGGTGTTGCAGCACTAAGACTGGACGACTGGAGCCAAGGTAGAATAAACTTAACACTTACCTACGTTTTACCCATGCCTTCCTCCCAGGAGGCTCACTTGTACTCTATCTGTCCTGGCTCTAGGGAAACAATGTCTACACTGCCAAACTATATCCAGGAGACCTGGACAGGGATGATGTATCTCCATCCATTTACCAATTACCCTTTTAACTGGACCACATCTGTCTGTATCTGTGTGTATAATATAGTTGATTCCTTTTACTCCTGAAGCAATATGAAATACTCTAAAATCAAGATAAGAAATCTAAGTGGGTTAATGAAGATATTCACTCCATTATTCTTTAGATAAAATGTTTTCTGCATTTATTGGACTCATATTATATATAGTGCATTGGCTTATACATTCTTTGAAATAAAAATTTGTAAGTCATGGTCTCTACCTTCTGGAAACCTCTAGTGTAGTAAGTAAAGTGAGAATTACAAACTACAGTGAGGGTAGAATGTGACATGAGCTATGAGAGATACAAAATGCTCTAGAAACTCCATTGTGAGAAACTTTTTATTAGGAGCATGGAAAAGGTTTCATTAAGATGGTCTCATTCCAGACTCATGGCAGAAAGACAGTTTAGATGTAGTATGAAGGGAAATGATTTTGGCTCTGCAGTCAAAAGATCTGGTTCCTAATCAAGTTTCTACCATTTTTAAGATATTTGGTTGTAGAAAATTGTCCTTATCCCTCAGTTTAGTTACTCATAAAAGTGGGTAACAGAGGAGGAGCTAAGATGGTGGAGGAGTAGGACGGGGAGAACACTTTCTCCCCCACAAATTCATCGATTAGGAGCCCTACGGTAACTCCCCCAGCGGAGAAGCAGCGCAGACGCCTGCACACACCACTAGCAAGCGGGGGCTGGGCAGAGAGGCGCGGCGCGGGCTGCATCGCTTAGAGTAAGGATCTGGCCTGAATACCCCGAGCGCTATCTGAGAGAAATAATTTGGGCTAGCAAACCAGACTGTGGGATATCTACCACATGAAAAGCCAGCCCTAACCTAAGACACCGCCAGGCCCTCGCCGGAACAAAGGACTGAACAGAGATAGCTGGCTGCAGACCATCCCCCTCCGGTGACAGACAGCCAGAGCCAGAAGGGGGCATTCGCAGCCCCAGAGAGACATTATCTATAAAACTGTAAGCAGGCTTCTTTGCTAACTAAAACTTTTTGGGGGTCTAGACAGTCAACATCTGCCTGAGAAGGTGCGCCGGTTGTACACCTAGATTACTGAGCAGCGGGGAGGTGATAAGTCTCAGGAATCGCGCTTACCAAACACCTCATCACCTGAGCTGCTTGGACCTGGGAAGGGCACAAAACGCAGGCCCAACCGAGTCTGTGCCTCTGAGGACTACCCGAGTGCCTGAACCTGAGCGGCTTGGACCTAGGAGGTGCAAGCAGCCCAGGGCCGGCCACACATGGTTCCCAGTGGAGCAACCTAGAGCCTGAGCAGTGTGGGCAGGGAGGCTACACACGCCGTGAGCGGGGGCAGGCCCAGTGTGGCAGAGACACTGCGAGCACACGCCAGTGTTATTTGTTTGCAGGGTCCCTCCCTCCCCACAGGGCGACTGAACAAGTGAGCCTAAAAAAAAAAAAGTGTACCTCCACCATCCCCTTTGTGTCAGGGCAGAAACCAGACACTGAAGAGACCAGCAAACAGAAGAAGCTATAACAGA
>NW_011494951.1:105304-106390 GCF_000754665.1 Bison bison bison | reverse complement strand
TCTTTTATATAACATTGTATATCTGAAATTCAAAACTCTACTTAGATTTTTAATTTATGCTTTTGGTAATTTTTATCAATTTTGTACCTATATTTTCTTTTTAAATTTTTGCAACTTTTTTTTTCTCTTTTTTCTTCTTCTTTTTTTTTAACACTGTATTTTTGAAATTCCAAACTCTACTCTAGCCTTTTAACTTTTGCTTTTTGGTATTTGTTATCAATTTTGTACCTATATTTTCTTTATAATTTTTGTGACTTTGTTTTTGGGTTTTTTTCTCTCTTTCTTTTCCTTCTTCTTTTCTTTAACATTGTATTTTTGAAATTCCAAACTCTACTCT
The DNA here is from genome assembly GCF_000754665.1 of Bison bison bison. Lineage (NCBI taxonomy): Eukaryota > Metazoa > Chordata > Mammalia > Artiodactyla > Bovidae > Bison > Bison bison. The sequence goes on along the minus strand of NW_011494951.1, from coordinate 106,053 downwards.
AGATTTTTAATTTTTGCTTTTATGTATTTGTTACCAATTTTGTACCTTTAAGAACCCAATCTTGAGTACCCATTTTTCACTAGGGAGCGAGATTACTGGCTTGACTGCTCTCTCTCCCTTTGGACTCTCCTTTTTCTCCACCAGGTCACCTGTGTCTCCTCCCTAACCCCTCTCTACTTTCCCCAACTCTGTGAATGTCTGTGTGTTCCAGACGGTGGAGAACACTTAAGGAACTGATTACTGGCTGGATGTGTCTCCCTCCTTTTCATTCCCCCCTTTTATCCTCCTGGCCACCTCTGTCTCCTTCCTCCTTCTTCTCTTCTCTGTAAAACTCCGTGAACATCTCTGAGCAGTCCAGTTGTGGAGTGCACATAAGGAAGTGATTACTGGCTAGCCCACTCTCTCCTCTATTGATTCCACCTCATCTCATTCAGGTCACCTCTAAATCCTTCCCCCCTCTTCTCTTCTCCATGTAATGCTGTGAACTTCTCTGGGTGACCCTCATGGTGGAGAAACTTTTCATCTTTAACGTAGATATTTTATCAATGGTGCCATATAGAAGGAGAAGTTTTGAAACGACTGTAAAAATAAGACTGATAACTGGAAGCAGGAGGCTTAAGTCCAAACCCTGACTCCAGGGAACTCCTGACTCCAGGGAACGTTGATTGACAGAAGCTCATCAAATGCCTCCATACCTACACTGAAACCAAGCACCACACAAGGGCCAACAAGTTCCAGGGCAAGACATA
>NW_011494951.1:102929-105204 GCF_000754665.1 Bison bison bison | reverse complement strand
AAACAAGATGAAGAGACAGAGGAATACCCAGCAGATAAAGGAACAGGATAAATGCCCAACAAACCAACAAAAAGGAAGAGATAAGGAATCTACCTGATAAAGAATTCTGAATAATGATAGTGAAATTGATCCAAAATCTTGAAATCAAAATGGAATCACAGGTAAAGAGCCTGGAGACAAGGATTGAGAAGATGCAAGAAAGGTTTAACAAGGACCTAGAAGAAATAAAAAAGAGTCAATATATAATGAATAATGCAATAAATGAAATTAAAAACACTTTGGAGGCAATAGTAGAATAACAGAGGCAGAAGATAGGATTAGTGAATTAGAAGATAGAATGGTAGAAATAAATGAATCAGAGAGGAAAAAAGAAAAACTAATTCAAAGAAATGAGGACAATCTCAGAGACCTCCAGGACAATATTAAACGCTACAACATTCAAATCATAGGGGTTCCAGAAGAAGAATACAAAAAGAAAGACCATGAGAAAATACTTGAGGAGATAATAGTTGAAAACTTCCCTAAAATGGGGAAGGAAATAATCACTCAAGTCCAAGAAACCCAGAGAGTCCCAAACAGGATAAACCCAAGGCGAAACACCCCAAGACACATATTAATCAAATTAACAAAGATCAAACACAAAGAACAAATATTAAAAGCAGCAAGGGAAAACCAACAAATAACACACAAGGGAATTCCCATAAGGATAACAGCTGATCTTTCAATAGAAACTCTTCACGCCAGGAGGGAATGGCAAGACATACTTAAAATGATGAAAGAAAATAACCTACAGCCCAGATTATTGTACCCAGCAAGGATCTCATTCAAATATGAAGGAGAAATCAAAAGCTTTATAGACAAGCAAAAGCTGAGAGAATTCTGCACCACCAAACCAGCTCTCCAACAAATACTAAAAGATATTCTCTAGACAGGAAACACAAAAACGGTGTATAAATTCGAACCCAAAACAATAAAGTAAATGGCAACGGGATCATACTTATCAGTAATTACCTTAAACGTAAATGGGTTGAATGCCCCAACCAAAAGACAAAGACTGGCTGAATGGATACAAAAACAAGACCCCCTACATATGTTGTCTACAAGAGACCCACCTCAAAACAGGGGACACATACAGACTGAAAGTGAAGGGCTGGAAAAAGATTTTCCATGCAAATAGGGACCAAAAGAAAGCAGGAATCGCAAAACTCATATCAGAGAAAATAGACTTTAAAACAAAGGCTGTGAAAAGAGACAAAGATGGTCACTACATAATGATCAAAGGATCAATCCAAGAAGAAGATATAACAATTATAAATATATATGCACCCAACATGGGAGCACCGCAATATGTAAGACAAATGCTAACAAGTATGAAAGGAGAAATTAACAATAGCACAATAATACTGGGAGACTTTAATACCCCACTAACACCTATGGATAGATCCACTAAACAGAAAATTAACAAGGAAACACAAACATTAAACGATACAATAGACCAGTTAGACCTAATTGATATCTATAGGACATTTCATCCCCTAACAATGAATTTCACCTTTTTCTCAAGCGCACATGGAACCTTCTCCAGGACAGATCACATCCTGGACCATAAATCTAGCCTTGGTAAATTCAAAAAAATAGAAATCATTCCAAGCATCTTCTCTGACCACAATGCAGTAAGATTAGATCTCAATTACAAAAGAAAAACTATTAAAAATTCCAACATATGAAGGCTGAACAACACGCTGCTGAGTAACCAACAAATCACAGAAGAAATCAAAAAAGAAATCTAAATTTGCATAGAAATGAATGAAAATGAAAACACTACAACCCAAAACCTGTGAGACACTGTAAAAGCAGTCCTAAGGGGAAAGTTCATAGCAATACAGGCACACCTCAAGAAACAAGAAACAAGTCAAATAAATAACCTAACTCTACACCTAAAGCAGCTAGAAAAGGAAGAAATGAAGAACCCCAGGGTTAGTAGAAAGAAAGAAATCTTAAAAATTAGGGCAGAAATAAATGCAAAAGAAACAAAAGAGACCATAGCAAAAATCAACAAAGCCAAAAGCTGGTTCTTTGAAAGGATAAATAAAATTGACAAACCATTAGCCAGACTCATCAAGAAACAAAGGGAGAAAACTCAAATCAATAAAATTAGAAATGAAAGTGGAGAGATCACAACAGACAACAAAGAAATACAAAGGATCATAAGAGACTACTATCAACAATTATATGCCAATAAAATGGACAACATGGAAGAAATGGACAAATTCTT
>NW_011494951.1:100748-101138 GCF_000754665.1 Bison bison bison | reverse complement strand
TTTTAAAGAATTTTAAGTCCTCTATTATTCCTTTAATTTTCACTTTTATAACCTACTATTACTTAGCAAGAAAAAAGAGACAGACCCTATTTTTTTAAGGCAAACTTCATATATATATATTTTATAACTTTTTTGACTTTTTTTTCTTTTTTTCTTTAACACTGTATTTTTGAAATTCCAAACTCTACTCTAGATTTTCAATTTTAGCTTTTTGGTATTTGTTATCAATTTTGTACCTATATTTTTTTAATATAATTTTTGTGACTTTTTTTTTCCTCTCTTTCTTTCTCTTCTTTTATATAACATTGTATATCTGAAATGCAAAACTCTACTTAGATTTTTAATTTATGCTTTTGGTAATTTTTATCAATTTTGTACCTATATTTTCTT
>NW_011494951.1:92146-100648 GCF_000754665.1 Bison bison bison | reverse complement strand
GATCCAGCAATCCCACTGCTGGGCATACACACTGAGGAAACCAGAAGGGAAAGAGACACGTGTACCCCAATGTTCATCACAGCACTGTTTATAATAGCCAGGACATGGAAGCAACCTAGATGTCCATCAGCAGATGAATGGATAAGAAAGCTGTGGTACATATACACAATGGAGTATTACTCAGCCATTAAAAAGAATACATTTGAATCAGTTCTAATGAGGTGATTGAAACTGAAGCCTATTATACAGAGTGAAGTAAACCAGAAGGAAAAACACCAATACAGTATTTTAACGCATATATATGGAATTTAGAAAGATGGCAACAATAACCCTGTGTACGAGACAGCAAAAGAGACACTGATGTATAAAACAGTCTTATGGACTCTGTGGGAGAGGGAGAGGGTGGGGAGATTTGGGAGAATGGCATTGAAACACGTAAAATATCATGTATGAAACGAGTCGTCAGTCCAGGTTCGATGCACGATACTGGATGCTTGGGGCTGGTGCACTGGGAGGGCCCAGAGGGATGGTATGGGGAGGGAGGATGGAGGAGGGTTCAGGATGGGGAACACATGTATACCTGTGGTGGATTCATTTTGATATTTGGCAAAACCAATACAATATTGTAAAGTTTAAAAATAAAATAAAATTTTAAAAAAGTGGGTAACAATAATTCTCTTGTTGATATCCTGTCACTGATGTTAGGATAAAAAGTTATCTGTATAAAAGCAATTCAAGCACTGCTTTGTGTGATAATTATACAAACATAAAATATTACTCATGTTGGAATATGTACCACAGACATGGTTTGATCAGTGGAAATGTGGTGAGGGGACATTTGGTGTAGAAAGACAAGCACAGGAAAAAAAGAGAGTAATGACAGCAGACAAGGACGTGACAGAATAATGAGGCTTTCACAGTTCCTATAAATCGCTCCCATGCCACAAGTGTTCTACTTGTCAATCATATATAATCTGTGAATTCAGTTTTGATTTCTACTTTATATAAAGTGATGTTCTGAAGAGGCTGAGGTAGGGGCAGGGAGCCAATATATATAGCAGTTTTTGTGACAAAGAGCAGGTAGTCAGAATATCAAAAGATTACGTTATTTAGAGAAAACCAGACATCTCAAATCAACAAAATTAGTGCTTTTCCATGTATGGGAAGATGCAAAGTTTGAGCTCATTGGAGTAACTTGTTTCATCTGGGCCGGTATCCTGTGCCTTCTTATCCTTAGTCTTCTCTAGGTTCACGATTGGGAGTAGTTTTTGCAGCAGTGACTGCTCAATGACCAGCATTTTGTTTTCATCCTGAGTTCCCTCAGGGCTCTTCACAGGGACAGCTGTAATGTGGTGGCTTGATAGCTACAACATCCTTTGTTCACTGATGTGGTAGGCAATAGTTTTCCTTCACAGTACCATAAAATTTACCTATTTAAAGCACATGATTTAGTATATTTACAGAGATATGTAATCATCACCAGTTTTCCAGGTGGCACTAGTGGTAAAGAACTTGCCTGCCAATGCAGGAGATGTAAGAGCCACAGATACAATCCCTGGGTCAGGAATATTCCCTGGAGAAGGGCATGGCAATCCAATCCAGTATTCATGCATGGAGATTCCCATGGACAGAGGAGCCTGGTGGGCTACAGTCCACAGGGTCTCATGGAGTCAGACATGACTAAAGAGACAGCATGCACACACTCACATAATCATCACCACACTTCATTGTTTGATCATTCTGTCACCTTCAAAACAAACCTTGTACTCATTTACTCCTGCCTTCCCCCAACCTCCACCTCCTAGCCCTAGGCAACCACTGTTCTACTTTCTGCTGGACATTATTTATCTTGGACATTTTAAACGAATATCATACGATATGTGGTCTCTGTATATGGCTTCTTTCACTTAGTAGACTGTTTCTGTATGTATCAGTACTTCCTTCCTCTTCATTGCTGAATAATATTCCATTGTATCAATCTACCGTATTTTGTTCATCCATTCATCAGTTGGTAAACATTGGTGCTATTTTTACTTCGTAAGTACTGTGACTAATGCTGGTATACACAGTTGTGTATAGGGTTTTATGTTGGCATAGGTCTCATTGCTCTTGGGTACATATGTAAGAGTGAAAATACTGGGTCATATATTAACTCTTGGTTTAACATTTTGGGAAGTTGACAAACTGTTTTCCAAAACAGACATATGTACCATTACAATTCCTACCAACAATGCATGGGGTTTCTAATTTCTCCACAACCTCATAAATACTTATTATTGTCTGTCCTTTTGATTATAGCCATTTCAATGTGGCAGTCATGTGCATTTTTCAAATGACTAATACTGTTAATAATCTTTTCATATGTTTATAAGTCATTTGTATATCTTCTCACTTTCAATCTTGGACGATTAAGAGACAGCAAAGTAATGAAGGAAGAGTAAAAACAAGGCGGAAAAATAGTGAAGAAGCTATCCTCAATTCCTTTCTATGAGGTAGATCTGGGTTGGAGGAAGAGAGAAGATTTCAGTTCAATTAGGGATTGTATTAGACTGTATTAAAATTTTTAAAGACTAGGATTTACTGAGAAAACTAGGAGATTCACATGATATTTCATCCAGGGTTTGTAAGAACTGAGTTTATAGAACAGACTGAAGGAGGCAGTCATGAGAAAAATAAAGTTGCTTTTTGCTTTTACCCTACTGATTCCAACTCATTCAATGAACCAGTTTTATTTGTCATAAAAAAGAAAACCACTTCTAGAAATAAAGGTGAAAATTTCATATCACAAGAAATAAAGAGATAAAGAAAGTTTGATTCAACCAGTACCTCAGGAAAGAAATTTTAAAAAAAGAAACATGGAAAACAAACCAACCATAAAATACAGTTGTCAAAATATGATCAGTCTTACCAATTCTGACAATAAATGTGATTGAGTATAATTAACTGGTAAAAATATACTATTTCAGGGGGAAGTTAAAATTAATAGAAAGTAAAATCCAGCAAGAAAGCAAATAGCAACAGAAATAATTTTCAGTATACAGGGAGGAAGAAAATAACAAAAATTCATAATGGCACTTTAAAATATCATTCAGAAACAAATCAAAAAGGCAAAAGTTAGCAAAGATGGGAAAAGCGAAACCAAAACAATTAATGTTACATCCCATATTCTCCTCTCCCCTACTCAGTTTCTTTCCCTCCACAACAGTTTTATCAAAAACATTGTCTACTCTTGCTGTCTCCATTTACCTACCTTCAATTTATTTATTGACCCAACTTAATCTGACTTGAGCTTCCCTTGTGGCTCAGACACTAAAGAGTCTGCCTGAAGTGAGGGAGACCCAAGTTTGATCCCTGAATCAGGAAGATCCCTTGGAGAAGGAAATGGCAGCCCACTCCAATACTCTTGTGTGGAAAATCCCATGAATGGAGGAGCCTGGCAGGGTACAGTCCATAGGGTCACAAAGAGTCAGAGATGACTGAGCAACTTCTCGTTCACTTTCACTTAATCTGACTTACTCCCCCATAGCTCCAAGAAAGCAACAATTCGCAAGGTTAGTAAAATCTTCCAAACTTGCCAAATTCAGTGGAAAATGTTTAGTGTTACCTTATTTATCCTCTCAGTAGGATTCAACATGGTAGACAAGTCCCTACTACTTGAACTAGTCTCTTCTTTTTGATTTATAAAACATAAGCATCCTATCCATCATCACCACCATGTAAAGAATCTGCAATCTCCTGCAGTGCAGGAGACCCAAGTTCTGTCCCTGGGTTGGGAAGATCCCCTGGAGAAGGAAATGGCAACTTACTCCAGTATTCTTCTCTGAGAAATCCCATGGACAGAGGAGCCTAGTGGGCTACAGTCCATGGGGTCACAAGAGTTTAACATGTGACTTAGTGACTAAACCACCACCACCACCATTCCCTACCACCTCTTCTTGGTTTTCTTATACAATCAGGTGTCTCCTTTTCCCCCATTTCTTTCTGTTGTTGATTTCTAATTTAATTCCATTGTAGTTAGAAAACATGTTAGAAAGCTATAGGATACTATCAAATGATTCAAATGGGTGGGGGTGCTGACAATTCTGGGAGGTCAGAATAGGCTTCCTTTAAGAAGTGGCTTAAGCTGAAATCTGTCAAGCCAACTAGAAAAGAGAAATGTAGAGAAGAGCATTAATAGACAGAAGAAATGTTGTCAACAAAGGCCCCATGGGGAGTGAGAGAATATAGGGCACTTGAGCAAATGGGGAAAAAGGGGAGCCAGTGTACTTCCATAATAATGTATAAGTGGGAGAGTGGTGGAAGATGAGGCTGGAAAGATAAGCAGAATCCACACCATGGAGGGCTTTGTCAGCCATATTCCAGATTTAGGTCTTTCTTCAGAGACCATTTAGAAGTCAACACTCTCATAGCATGTTATAACTTTCTTGCATGCTTGTATGCTAAGTCACTTCAGTCGTGTCCGACTCTTTGTGACACTATGGACGTAGCCTGCCAGGTTTTTCTGTCCATAGGGTTCTCCAGGCAAGAATAATGGAGTGGGTTGCTGTGCCCTCCTCCAGAGGATCTTCCTAACCCAGGGATCAAACCCGAATCTCTTATGTCTCCTGCATTGGCAGGCAAGTTCTTGACCTCTAGCACCACTTGGGAAGCCCATAGCTTTCTTTGTTGTTGTTCAGTTGCTCAGTCGTGTCTGACTCTTTGCAATCCCATGGACAGCAGCACGCCATCCTCCCTGTCCTTCGCCATCTCCCGGAGCTTGCTCAAACTCAAGTCCATCGAGTCATTCATGCCATCCAACCATCTCTTTCGTACATTGTGCCAATTGCTGCTTTCTTATGTAATTGAATCTTTTCTGTTTACCTCAAAAGATTATGAACTCCATGACAGCATATGTTATGCCTGCTTTTGCTCATCATCCCTAACACATTGGGATTGGATAGGCAAGAATAAATGAGGAAGACTTATTAGTGGTCAAGGAGACAGATGATGGTAGTTTGTACCAGGATGTTGGTGATGGGCAAATACAAGTGGATTTGAAAGATATTTGTGAGGGGAAGTTAATTGATCATAGTGATAGATTAAATATAAATGATGAAAATTGTTGTTGTTGTTCAGTCACCAAGTTGTGTCTGACTCTTTGCCATCCCATGGACTGCAGCATGCCAGGCTTTCCTGTCCCTTGAGTTTGCGCAAGTTCATGTCCATTGAATCGGTGATGCCATCCAACCATCTCAACCTCTCTCACCCTCTTCTCCTTCTGCCTTCAATTTTTCCCAGCATCAAGGTCTTTTCCAATGAGTTAACTGTTTGTATCAGGTGGCCAAAGTATTGGAGTTTCAGCTTCAGCATTAGTCCTCACAAAGAGTATTTAGGGTTGATTTCCTTTGAAATTGACTCGTTGGATCTCCTTGCTTTCCAAGGCACTCTCAAGGGTTTTCTTTAGCACCACAGTTCGAAATCATCAGTTCTATGGCATTCCGTTTACTTTGTTGTCCAGCTCTCACATTCACACATGACTACTGGAAAGATCATAGCCTTGACTATATGGACTTTTGTCTGCAAAGTGATGTCTCTGCTTTTTAAACACACCTTCCCAACCCAGGAATTGAGCCCAGGTCTCCTACATTGCAGGCAGATTCTTTATCAGCTGGGCCACCAGGGAAGCCCTTTTTAAACATATTGTCTAGGTTTGTCATAGCTTTCCTGCCAAGAAGCAAATGTCTTCTAATTTAATAAAGGCTGAAGTCACCATTCACAGTGATTTTAGAGCCCAAAAAGAGGAAATTTGTCACTTCTTCCAACTTTTCCACTTCTATTTGCCATGAAGTGATGGGACCAGATGCCATGATCTTAGTTTTTTTGATGTTGAGTTTTAAGTCAGATTTTTCACTCTCCTCTTTCACCCTCATCAAGAGGCTCTTTAGTTCCTCTTCACTTTCTGCCGTTAGAGTAGTATCATTCACATGTCTGAAGTGTTTGATATTGCTCCCAGCAATGTTGATTTCATCTTGTAACTCACCCACCCCGGCATTTTGTATGATGCACTCTGCATGTAAGTTAAATAAAGAGGGTGACAATAAATAGCCTTGTCTTACTCCTTTCTCAATCCTGAACCAGGCAGCTGTTCCATACAGGGTTCTAACTGCTGCTTATTGATCCACATGCAGGTTTCTCAGGAGACAGGTAAGATGGTTTGGTATTCCCATCTCTTTAAGAGTTTTCCACAGTTCGTTGCGATCCACACTGTCAAAGGCTTTAGTGTAGTCAATGAAGCAGAAGTAGATGTTTTTCTGGAATTCCTTTGCTTTCTCTATGATCCAGAGAATGTTGGCAATTTGATCTCTGATTCTTCTGCCTTTTCTAAACCCAGTTTGAACATCTGGAAGTTCTTGGTTCATGCAGTGCTAAAGCCTAGCTTGGTGGAACATGTCAAATTCTTTATGAAAGCATCATGTTTTTGGATACTTTGTGGAACTACTGTGAGATTTCTTTGGGAATACTAATTAATTCCACTTATTAAAACATTTTTCTCTGTTCCAGCATTAACTGTTTCTTTGGACTTAGTTTGGTATTCAGCTTACTTTCTTTTTCTGTTTTCCATAGCTTTTTTTTGCTCTGCCATTTTTATTTATCATTCGGTCATTGGACCTTCTCACATCATTAGCTGTTCTTTGAAATCATAGTTTTTCATGGCTGTCTGTGTATTTACATTGAGTTAATATATCATAATTGATGAATCAACTTATTTCCTATTTTCTATTCATTTAGATTGTTCCCAGTTTTTCCTTTTATTAATAAATACACTGCTTCAAATGTCTTTATGCCCATCTCTAATTACTAATATATATTTACAGTTGGTATTATGGGATTTCAGAGTGCATTATATACATGTGTGTGTATGTAATTGAGGCAACATTTGTTTATAACATTATATAGATAACATTGTATACTTTCATGTGTACAATATTATATTGACTTCTCTACACAATACAGTGTGTTCACTTCCAAAAGTTTAGTCTCTTAGATGTTTGTACAGTCCTAAGAAGTTTTTCATCATTTCTAGGTTATCTATTTTTGGGGCATACAGCAATTTACATAAAGTATTGATAATTTCTGATGATTCTTTTATTTTTATGGTATCTGTTATAATTTCTCCTCTTAATTCTGATTTGATATATCTGCAAGTTTTCTTTCTTCTTCTTTCTCTCTCTGTTTTTTTACGGAGTCCAGCTAAAGGTTTACCAATTTGGTTTATCTTTTCAAAGAATCAGCTCTTAGTTTCATTGATCTTTTCTGTTGTCTTTTTAGTCTCTATTTTATAATTTACTTTTGCTCTGATCTTTATTATTTTCTTCCTTATACCAATTTTAGGCAACGTTCTCATTTTTCTTGTACCTTTAAGTGTAATGTTAGGTTTTTTGAGATTTTTCTTTTTTCTTGAGATAGGCCTGTATTGCTTTGAACTTCTCTTTTAGTACTCTTTGCTGCATCCCATAAATTTTGATATGTTGTATATTCTTCTGTCTTGAGCTATTTTTTTATTTATTCTTTTATTTCTTCATTAATTCAATAATTGTTCAGTAGCATGTGTTTAGTCTCCACATACTTGTGATATTCTAGTTTTTTTTTTTTCCTTGTAGTTGATTTTTAGTTTCATACCATTGTGGTCAGAAGTCTGCTTGATACAACTTCAGTCTTAATTCCATTGAAACTTGCTTTGTATACCCGCATATGGTTAATCTTTGAGAATGTTCAATTTACTTTTGAGAAGAAAGTGTATTTTGCTGCATTTGTATGAAATATTCTTATAAATCTATAAATCCATTTTGTTTAATCTTTCCTTTAAGGTTGCTGTTCACTTTCTATCTGGATAATTTATCTATTGATGTCAGTGGAGTTTTAACATGCTGATTCCAAATAGGAAAAGGAGTACATCAAGGCTGTATATTGTCACCCTGCTTATTTAACTTATATGCAGAGTACATCATGAGAAATGCTGGACTGGAAGAAGCACAAGCTGGAATCAAGATTGCCAGGAGAAATATCAATAACCTCAGATATGCAGATGACACCACCCTTATGGCAGAAAGTGAAGAGGAACTCAAAAGCCTCTTGATGAAAGTGAAAGTGGAGAGTGAAAAAGTTGGCTTAAAGTTCAACATTCAGAAAACAAAGATCATTGCATCCGGTCCCATCACTTTATGGGAAATAGATGGGCAAACAGTGGAACAGTGTCAGACTTTATTTTGGGGGGCTCCAAAATCACTGCAGATGGTGACTGCAGCCATGAAATTAAAAGACGCTTACTCCTTGGAAGGAAAGTTATGACTAACCTAGATAGCATATTCAAAAGCAGAGACATTACTTTGCCAACAAATGTTCATCTAGTCAAGGCTATGGTTTTTCCTGTGGTCATATATGGATGTGAGAGTTGGACTGTGAAGAAGGCTGAGCACCGAAGAATTGATGCTTTTGAACTGTGGTGTTGGAGAAGACTCTTGA
>NW_011494951.1:79959-92046 GCF_000754665.1 Bison bison bison | reverse complement strand
CTTTTGAACTGTGGTGTTGGAGAAGACTCTTGAGAGTCCCTTGGACTGCAAGGAGATCCAACCAGTCCATTCTGAAGGAGATCAGCCCTAGGATTTCTTTGGAAGGAATGATGCTAAAGCTGAAACTCCAGTACTTTGGCCACCTCATGCGAAGAGTTGACTCATTGGAAAAGACTCTGATGCTGGGAGGGATTGGGGGCAGGAGGAGAAGGGGACGACAGAGGATGAGATAGCTGGATGGCATCACCGACTCCATGGACATGAGTCTGAGTGAACTCCGGGAGTTGGTGATGGACAGGGAGGCCTCGTGTGCTGCGATTCATGGGGTTGCAAAGAGTCGGACATGACTGAGCGACTGAACTGAACTGAGCTGAAATTATTGCATTGCTGTCCATCTATCCTTTGAGGTTTAATTGTTTTATATATTTTGGTGATCTATTTTAGGTGCATATGTATTAATAACTTATGTATTCTTGATGACTTGCCCCTTTTGCCATTAAATAATGTCCATTTTGTCTCTTTTATATGTTTTTTGGCTTGAAGTCTATTTTGTTTGGTATGAGTATGACTGCATCCACTTTTGTTTAGTTGCCATTTGCTTGGAGATCATCCTCCATCCATTTACATTGAACCTGTGTTTATCTTTCAAGTTGAAGTGAGTCTTTTGGAGGAAGTATATAGTTGGGTCTTGGATTTTAATTCATCCAGCTACTCTGTGTCTTTTGTTTAGTGATTTAACCCATTTACATTCAGGGTGATGATTGATGAATGAGGAATTACACTGCCATTTTGTTTCCTGGTTGTTCTGTATCAGTTCTTTATCCCCAGGATGCCTTAAATGTTATGTCTTTGTCATTGACTTTTGACAGTTTTACTATAATATGTCTTGGAGAGGGTCTTTTGGCATTGAGATAATTAGGTCTTCTCTTAGCTTCATGGACTTGTACATCCAGTTCCTTCCCCAGACTTGAGAACTTCTCAACTATTTCTTTAAATATACTCCTTGACCCCTTCTTCCTCTCTTCTCCTATAGGATACCACTACCCTTATGTTGCCTTTCCTAACAGAGTTGGATAGGTCTTATAGAAATTCTTTTTTTGGTGTTAGTTCTAAAAGGTCTTGTAGGGGACTGGAATGCAAGAGTAGGAAGTCAAGAAAACCTGGAGTAATAGGCAAATTTGGCCTTGGAATATGGAATGAAGCAGGGCAAAGACTAATAGAGTTTTGCCAAGAAAATGCACTGGTCATAACAAACACCCTCTTCCAACAACACAAGAGAAGACTCTACTCATGGACATCACCAGATGGTCAACACCGAAATCAGATTGATTATATTCTTTGCAGCCACAGATGGAGAAGCTCTATACAGTCAGCAAAAACAAGACCAGGAGCTGACTGTGGCTCAGACCATGATCTCCTTATTGCCAAATTCAGACTTAAATTGAAGAAAGTAGGGAAAACCACTAGACCATTCAGGTATGACCTAAATCAAATCCCTTATGATTATACAGTGGAAGTGAGAAATAGATTTAAGGGCCTAGATCTGATAGATAGAGTGTCTGATGATCTATGAAATGAGGTTCGTGACATTGTACAGGAGACAGGGATCAAGACCATTCCCATAGAAAAGAAATGCAAAAAAGCAAAATGGCTGTCTGGGGAGGCCTTACAAATAGCTGCGAAAAGAAGAGAAGTGAAAAGCAAAGGAGAAAAGGAAAGATATAAACATCTGAATGCAGAGTTCCAAAGAATAGCAAGAAGAGATAAGAAAGCCTTCCTCAGCGATCAATGCAAAGAAATAGAGGAAAACAACAGAATGGGAAAGACTAGGGATCTCTTCAAGAAAATCAGAGATACCAAAGGAACATTTCATGCAAAGATGAGCTCAATAAAGGACAGAAATGGTATGGACCTACCAGAAGCAGAAGATATTAAGAAGAGGTGGCAAGAATACACAGAAGAACTGTACAAAAAAGATCTTCATGACCCAGATAATCATGATGGTGTGATCACTGACCTAGAGCCAGACATCCTGGAATGTGAAGTCAAGTGGGCCTTAGAAAGCATCACTATGAACAAAGCTAGTGGAGATGATGGAATTCCAGTTGAGCTCTTTCAAATCCTGAAAGATGATGCTGTGAAAGTGTTGCACTCAATATGCCAGCAAATTTGGAAAACTCAGCAGTGGCCACAGGACTGGAAAAGGTCAGTTTTCATTCCAATCCCAAAGAAAGGCAATGCCAAAAAATGCTCAAACTACCACACAATTACACTCATCTCACACACTAGTAAAGTAATGCTCAAAATTCTCCAAGCCAGGCTTCAGCAATATGTGAACTGTGAACTTCCTGATGTTCAAGCTGGTTTTAGAAAAGGCAGAGGAACCAGAGATCAAATTGCCAATATCCGCTGGATCATGGAAAAAGCAAGAGAGTTCCAGAAAAACATCTATTTCTGCTTTATTGACTATGCCAAAGCCTTTGACTGTGTGGATCACAATAAACTGTGGAAAATTCTGAAAGAGATGGGAATACCAGACCACCTAATCTGCCTCTTGAGAAATTTGTATGCAGGTCAGGAAGCAACAGTTAGAACTGGACATGGAACAACAGACTGGTTCCAAATAGGAAAAAGAGTTCGTCAAGGCTGTATATTGTCACCCTGTTTATTTAACTTATATGCAGAGTACATCATGAGAAACGCTGGACTGGAAGAAACACAAGCTGGAATCAAGATTGCTGGGAGAAAAATCAATAACCTCCTTACACTTAGGAATTTTTAAAAACAAAACTCAACTGAGTAAATTTTAAAGATCCCTTGGATTTTATTCAGTGATTCATGTATGGTTCAGAGTCCAATCTAGTAGACAGAAGGTATCTCTGAAGAGCTATACAGTGAAGTAATTTTATAGACAGAAGGGAAAAGGAACAAGGAAGCTGAACTAGGCCAAAAAGCAGATAATGTTATTACAGGTCACTTTCCTTATAGGGAACAGCAAAAATTATCAGGCGGATTGCTTAACCAGTGCTGATTCCTGATTGACTGGTATTAAACTCATTTTTGTGAAAGCCAAAACTATAATTAAATCTCAGTTTGCTGTGTAGGATTAGCATGAATGAATCAATCTTGGGTCTATTGTCTTTTTTTTAACTGAGCCTGTGACAATATTCCTGCTTCTTCAAAATACCATTGACTTTCATAAGAGAGCAGTTTTCTAGTTTCCCTTTTTTGCAAATCTGGGTGCACTCCTCTTCTGTTGGCTTTGCATGCTCATCAAACCTTATGCATACATGCATACTGTAATTCACTATGGCATTGTTGTACAATCTTCCTCATCTACTTTGTTCTCTTACTCTAAATGACTTCTTGGTTTCACTGGTCAACCATATGTGAATTATTGTCTTGTCTATCAAGCATTGTATCAGAGTTCTATCTAAGAAACAGAACTGTTATTTTGTTATGGAATATGGAATTTATTATTTTATAGGCATTTGATCTCATGAAGCGATATGACTATTTCCTCTATGATTAGCAATGGATCTAAGTCATGGGAACAGGCACTTGGGGAGGTAAGAGGAACATGACATGGGGGAGGATAATAATAAACTGAAATCCATCAGGATGAGCTAAAGACTGTTTTGGTCTTTTACAGCCTCCAATCATCCAATTACCTGACTTTGATAATTCAAATAATCTGCAAAGGAAGCTGGTGCCCTTGGTTATAATAAAAAAACTCCTTCCTGGCCCATGAGTTAGAGAAGATGAAGGAAGGGAGCTGGATGAGAGCTGATGGAGTTGTCAACTGAACCACTGCCCCACATCTACAAGGTGAGTCAGTGATAACATCTGTAAGTTACAATAGTGTCCTTAATCAACTTCCTACATGGAAGAATAATACAAGGGATATAGCTACTGCTTCCACTCTGCCTTCTAAATCTCACACAAAATATCTCTGTGGTCTATATTAAACTTGAACTATTAATACACAGGGAAGGAAGTTCTAGAAAATGTAGTTTCAATTTAACTAAGTAGACACAGGACAACCCCATTACAAATCTTGAGTTCCAGGTCCATAAAACTACGGTGACCGCATAATTTGCTTTTAAAATATGGCACTTTAGAGAGTGAAAGGTGATGGGGCAAATGCTAAAACCCTCATGCAATCCAGGCCATCTATTTCAGAACATATACTCTAAACCTGCAAATTACCTATTTTATACTGAACCTTTTAAAGTATTTCCTCCAAGTTCAGTTTCTGATGTTAGTCAAGTTTACTCTTAGCATCATGCTAAATTGTATTAGCATGAGAGGCACATTTCTGTGTCAACCAAAATTTCTTTCCTGGCCTTTAGAATTTTTTGTCATGATCAGTTCAGTCAGTCGTGTCCGAATCTTTGTGACTCCATGGACTGCAGCACGCCAGGCCTCCCTGTCCATCACCAACTTCTGGAGTTTACTCAAACTCATGTCCATTGAGTCAGTGATGCCATCCAACCATCTCATCCTCTGTCGTCCCCTTCTCCTCTTACCTTCAATCTTTCCCAGCATCAGGGCCTTTTCAAATGAGTCAATTCTTCGCATCAGGTGGCCAAGTGTTGGAGTTTCAGTTTCAGCTTCAGTCCTTCCAATGAACATTCAGGACTGATTTCCTTTAGGATGAACTGATTGGATCTCCTTGCAATCCAAGGGACTCTCAAGAGTCTTCTCCAATATCACAGTTCAAAAGCATCAATTCAAAAGCATCAGTTTGTCAAGATGGTCTCTATAATAATGAGCTTTAAATATATTGTTTTCCTATTATCCTGTTTTCCATTTATTTCTATTTCTCCCCCCATGGAATTGTCTCAGTTTAAGTGAGTCTTTGTCTTTAAATCAATATATGGGCTTAGTGTATCTACAAATGGCCTTGTAGTTTAATTTGGAGGCACCGTAATTTCTGGAGTTTATCTAAATTGCATCAGTTCATTTGGTGATTAAAAGCCTATTTTTTTTCAAATTCACATTTGAAAGTTTTTAATTATATTTTGATCTCAGAGTAGCACCCAGTTCTAAAAAATTTTTCAGAACAGAGATCAAGGATTGGAAATCCTTAAGTTCAGTAGATCTTTCCTTTGCTAAACAAGATTGTCCTCTCTTTCTCTTCAAAAAGTTCTCATTGATGAGTCAATATTCTATTGAATATTGACTTTTCACTCATATTCAATTTCCATTCTCAGGAAAATGGGAGAAACTTTAAAAGGAAATAAAAGCCAGATAGGAAAGCATAGATTCATGGTTGAATGCTAGAAAGCTTATCTCAAATGACTGTTTTATGTTTATAGTGATCATTTAAGAAATATGGATACCTAAAAACTTGGATAAAAATTCAAAAAGAGAAGGAAACCAAATCAGGAAAAGACTGATGTAAGATGAGCCGTGGTCCGAAATAGAAAACAGTTGAATCTGTGTCTCATGCATGTGTTAAAAGAAATGCTTAATAATTGTGATACACAGGCTTAGTCACTCCACGCATGTGGGATCTTGCTGGATGAGGGAAAAACGCCTGTACCCTTAACTGGCAGGCAGATTCTTTACCACTGACCATCAGTGAAGCCCAACGAGGCAAATTTTATTTGGGCAAAATGAGATCTGCAGCTGGGAGACAACATTTCAGATAGCTCTGAGATAGTGCTCTGAGGAGATGAGGGGTAGAGCTAGGATATACAGGAGTTTTGTAGCAAAGGGCAGGCAGTGGGACACAGCAAGGCGTTACTTTTAATTAAAGAAACCAAATATGTCAAATTAAGGAATTTGGTACTTTTCTAAGCAGGGGAAGATGTAAGTGTCTAGGATTACGGAAATCATTCCTCTAATATGCACCTCCTGTCAGATCAGCAACGGCATAAGATTATCACAGGAGTGCAAACTCTACTGTGAACTATGCGTGTGTGGAATCAAGGTCAAGTGCTCCTTATGAGAATCTAATGTCTGAGAATCTGAGGTGGAGCCGAGGCAGTGATGCTAGGTCTGGAGAGTGGTGGAAAACACAGATTATCATTAGCAGTGAGGTTTGACTGCACAGAGATTATAATAAATCAATCATTTGCAGACTCAAATCAAAACCCTCTCAGTGAGTGACAAGTGACAATTAAGCTGCATCTGGTGGAAGGTTCTACAGTGGCAAGTGAGTTGACATACTTCAATTGTACAGCTGTATATAGAGGCAGGCTTTAAGTCAGAATCCAGAATAATTGTTCAAAGTATACATTTCGAATATGTGGTTTCTACTTTTAAGAGTTTTTTGAAACGTTTGCCTTGCTGCAATTTGTTTTTTTTTTAAAGATTTCTGATCTATAGAGCAAGCTAAAAACAGAACGATAAGTGTCATGGGAACGACCTCCTGTCTGGAACAGTCTCCTCCTCAAGGCAGCAGGCCTCAGCTGAGCAGGAAGCACTGGCCAACACCCACTGTCTTTTTGATAGCATTCTTGACTTCCTGGTTCCTCAGACAGTAGATAAATGGATTTAGCATGGGAGTGAGGACTGCATACACAGCTGAGATTAGTTTGTTGGAGTTAAATGAAGCAATAGCTCTGGGCCGAACATACATGAAAATCATGGCTGTGTAATAAATTATGACTACCGTGAGGTGGGATGCACAGGTGGAGAAGGCCTTCTTCCTTCCCTGGGTGGAGGGTATACGCAGAATGGTGGAAACAATGTAGACATAGGAGAGGATGGTAGTGGCGAGAGGGAAGACAAGAATGACAACAGCCAAAGCAAAGTCCACTAGCTCAGCTGTGGACATGTCTTTGCAGGCCAGTTTGAGGATTGGTGAGATGTCACAGAAAAAGTGGTTCATGACATTGGAGCCACAGAAAGTGACATGTGAAATAAAAGAGACCTTGATCACAGTGATCATGAAACCAGTCATATAGGAAAAAACCACCAGCTGTACACAAAGACCTGTGGTCATGATGACTGGGTATCTGAGAGGGTGGCAGATGGCCACATAGCGGTCATAGGCCATGGCTGCCAGAAGTACACACTCCGTGCAAGCAAGCGAGATAAAGAAGTACAGCTGTGTCATGCAGCCTGTGAAGGAGATGCGCCGTCTCTGCAGGAGGAATCCATCCAGCATCTTGGGGACGGTGACAGAGACATACCAGACCTCCAGGAAGGACAGGCTACTCAGGAAATAGTACATGGGCTTATGGAGGGAGCCAGTGACCCAGACAGTGAGCATGATGGCAAGATTCTCTATTACCACCAGCAAGTAAACCACAAGGAAGAGGGAGAAGAGCAGGACCTGCAGCCAGGGGGCGGTGGGGAAGCCCACCAGGATGAACTCACTCACCAGAGTGATGTTTCTCCCCAGCATGATTAAGAGCTCTGAGAGGCAGGAATTCATCACAAATAATGAAGGTGACTATGACATTGGAGAGGAGACCACTATGTTAGCAAATCAGTCTTTCCTGAGAATGAGACTCATAAAATAACCTCTGTCAGTATGAAGTAATCTTCCAATGGGAAGCATACATTTCCATCAAAAAAACGTGGTGTGTTTGTTATCAAAACCTCCTGGAATCAAAGTGCACTCCCATCCCTTACTCTCACCCACCTGATGAAATATTTGAATGTCACTCCCCATGTCATCCCTTACTCCTTTGTCCATGAACATGGACCAGTGGTCTCTCACTTGCTGGTTTCAAATCTCAAGTTAATTACAAAGCCACAGCACAAAAACATTTTTACTGCCTGGAAAAAAATGTTTAGGATAACGTCAGAAAAAGCTCCAGGGTTTAATATTGGGGTGATCTATTGCCTGTAGTCCTTTGATCCACCACCGTTTCTTTGGATTAGAGTCTGTGGAAAATTAAAAAAATGATAACTCTTGGACAATCCATTAATGACTCTCCATTGCTCTTAGATAAAAGTTCTTCGTATTCTGACCCCTACATATTTCTCCAGCCTCTCTCTTGGCACCCTCTAAATTGTTTCCATGCTTGAGATATACTCAAATAGTTCTGCTCCTCAAGCACACTGTAATCACTCTTGTGTTTTACATGCACTCATCCCTCTTCCTTTTATGCCTTTTCCCCATTTTTATCTGTTGATTTAAGATTCCATCTAGGAGATAACCCCACCAAAGCAGAGTGAAATACTTCAGCAAAATTTTCTTCCAATGCACAACCTTCTCATGCATTGAGATTTCTCTCCTTTACACTGTATCTTTCAAAACTCAGGGAGATATTGGTCAAAGGGTTTAATATTCTGGTTATATGATTAATAAGCTCTGGGATTCTATTGTACAGCATGGTAACTACTGTTACTAATGCTGTATTATATACTTGCAAGTTGCTAAAAGAATAGATCTTATATGTTCTCATCACACACAAAGAAATCAAAATTATGTTACATAATAGAGGTGTTAACTAACCTTATTGTGGAAAGTTTTTCATAATATATATGTGTATGAAGTCATCATATTATACTGTTTAATCTTACACAATGTTATAAGTTGATTATATCTCAAAAAAACTGGGAAAAAAAGACTGTCCTTCAAGACTATGAACCTAATACCTGGAATAGTGACTGGAAAACATAAATATTATCAAATATGTATTAACAAGTGAATTAATCCCTTTAAGCTGGTGGCAAGAGGCACGTACCTATCAGGCTACATGTCTTTGGACATATGTCCATCTTGCATACTGAGGGTATGTGCTGTGCTTAATCACTCAGCTGTGTCCAGCTCATTGTGACCCCATGGACTGTAGCCCACCAGGCTCCTCTGTCCATGGGGATTCTCCAGGCAAGAATACTGGAGTGGGTTGCCATGCCTTCTTCCAAGGGATCTTCCCAACCCAGGGAACAAACCCAGGTCTCCCACCTTGCAGGCAGATTCTTTACCATCTGAGCCACCAGGGAAGCGCACATACCCAGGGTACTTTCATGATAAAAACATCCACCCTATCTGAGAACACTGGATATGATCCTTTGCCTCAGGTCACCTGGTAGGTCAGAGTCTCTGTCAGCCATTGTGCCAAGCTCTACCTAGAGGGGTAGGGAAAAGGGAGGCCAGAGCATACATGAACACAATACAAGGATAGGCCACCTTGCAAGGCTGGAAGGAAGGGTCGTTTGTGAAGTAGCCCAATTACTTTAATCTGTGGCTAAGGAAAGAGGTTACCACAAGTTTATCTCTTGAAAAGTATGTAAATGAATATACATCTCCACTAAATATCACATTCATCCATAAAGACTGAGTTTAGGTCCCACCTTCAGAATATGGTTCACTCTTTTGGCCAAACAATTGGTCCACCCTACTGTCCACTTAACACACAGAGGGTGGGAGATCAATCAAGGATCATCTTGATAACCTTTTGGAGAGAGATCTTCTGGCCATGGCTCATGGCAAGGGACAGAAAGATGAGAGGCCAAAACACATATTATTTTTGCCACTGCCTCCTTTCCACAGCAGCACGTGTCAGCAGACCTCTGCACTGCTCGCTGGATAGAAAGGGATTATGTCTCATCCCAGGGCCTCCAATCAACACCTTTCACAGGATGTAGTTCATTTGTAAGCAGTTCTCAGCCTGTCTCTCAATGCCTTTGACCTAGTGTTCTTCTTTGGGAAAAACAACCCGATCTGATAGCAGAAAGGAGGGATATTTCCCACATTCTTCAGTATGTAGAGACTTTCCTTCAGGGCGTGTGTTAGTGTAACAGTCTGCATTTTCACTATATGCCACATAATTTCCCACACTTACCTTTGCAGATGAGTTATCAGCACTGACTTTAGAGTCAGAATAAGGCTACCAGCTATGTCATTCTAAACAGAATATTTAACAGTCAGGTACTTTAACACCCACTGTTGTAAAAGTATGTAATGTTAATAATGCCTATCTTACTGGTTTGTTGTGAGGATAAATGTGATAATGCATGGATAAGGCACTAGACTCATACATGCTACTCACGTGTGTTTGTTTAAACATGCAGCCTTTTTCATTTTCACTTTCATTCTTACTTGCTTTTTTTTATGTTTTATTCTGGGGGAATGAGGTAAGCCAATTTCCTGGGGAATAGGATTATAGCATCTTTGAAAAGCTCTGAGTTGCTGATCACTCATGCCTCCTTTCTTATCTTCTTATCCTATGTTGCTTTCATGTATTTAATCATATCGCTGTTACTTCATATTCTCCTCCATGTATTTGCCACAAATACACCTCTCAGCAGACTTTACTTTGTATCATAGAGAAATGCAGAATTCTATTTTCCTTGTTTTCAGAACTAATAGCCCTGAGCTCTAGAATCTCTGTGGTACCTGAGGAAGAAAATCCGTTCATTAAGTATAGAATTGGTTTCAGTTTTTTGTATGCTCATTCTCAAGAGAAAACAGACACCAACAGACTTTTTCTGGAAACGAAAACATATCTTTTTTGCCCTGGTCCAACATCCAAACAATCTCTCAGCTGCCCAAATTTCCCCACCTTGGGTAAATGTGTACTGGATCTTCGTTTCCCCACTCATTCCCCCTTAATACCCTTTCCCCCATCCAAAAATGATGCCTGCAGTCATTTCCCTAAGCCTCTCCTCATCTTCCCTGGAACTTTCTTCAGGGATCAACAAATCTCACCTGGTACCTTCAACTTCTCACCAGGATCCACCTTCCCTATCTTCAAGAGTGAAAAATTCTGCACACATTTGCACTAATCTTGAGAAAGCAGGCTGGCTTGCATATTTTTGCACTCCCTGAATATCCATGTCTGGTCTCTGCTTAGACTGCCTGATCAGTATTGCAGCACTGAGACCAGAAGACTAGAGCTGAGGCAGAATATATTTAACACTCAGCCTCTCTTCTTCCCACAGGACTCACCCACATAGTCTCTCTTGGCTCCAGGGAAACTCTGTGTGCTGCCAAGATTATGTCCAGGGAACCTGGACAGGGAAGTTGACTCTCCATCCACCTATCTATTCCTCTTCATGCTCGAATATATTTAACTATACCTATAGAGAGAGTGTGGCCCTTTTTACTTACTACTATATGCAAAGTAGTGCAGCACCAAATTACTCAAAAATCAGGATAAGAACTCTGAGTCAGTTAATAAGGTAATTAATACATTCATTTGTTCATTCATTACAAAAATCACATCCTGCTTTTATTGTGCTCTTTTTATGTACAAGTCAATGTGCTATACATTTTTGGGAGTAAAATTATGTAGATCATGGCTTCTGCCCTCTAGGAACTTCTAATTTTCTAATTGAAGTTAGAAGTACATACTGTAATGAATGTAGTATGTAATGTGTGACAAAAGAGAGGTGCAAACAAAGTGTTCTAGGTACATCAATGAGAGAGAAATGGTTTCCAACATAGCAATCTAGAAAAGGTTTCATCAAAGAGGTGTCATTCCAGACTCATCGCAGGAAGGTAGCATGAAAATAATGCAATGAGAAATAATTTTGGTCCATCAGTCAGATGATCTAGTTTTAATGTAGATTCCATCATTTTAAAGATATTTGACCTTATCTATATTCCTCAGGATTTTATCTCACAAAACATGGTAATAATAATTCCCTTGTCACTATCATATTATTAATGTTAGTTTCAGAAGTAATATGAATATGAGTATGTATATGAAAACAGCTCTAAAACTTCTTTGTGATAAGTATACAAATGTAAATATTACCTATTTGATCAGAAGAAGTCAATTCTTCTCATGAGGTGGCCAAAGTACTGGAGTTTCAGCTTTAGCATCATTCCTTCCAAAGAAATCCCAGGGCTGATCTCCTTCAGATGGACTGGTTGGATCTCCTTGCAGTCCAAGGGACTCTCAAGAGTCTTCTCCAACACCACAGTTCAAAAGCATCAATTCCTCGGCACTCAGCCTTCTTCACAGTCCAACTCTCACATCCATACATGACCACAGGAAAAACCATAGCCTTGACTAGACGGACCTTTGTTGGCAAAGTAACGTCCTGCTTTTCAATATGCTATCTAGGTTGATCATAACTTTTCTTCCAAGGAGTAAGCACGTATTAATTTCATGGCTGCAGTCACCATCTGTAGTGATTTTGGAGCCCCAAAAAATAAAATCTGACACTGTT
>NW_011494951.1:79482-79859 GCF_000754665.1 Bison bison bison | reverse complement strand
ATGGGGTCACAAAGAGTCGGACATGACTGAGTGACTTTCATTTCACTTCAATATATCTACAGCAAAATATATGACTATACAATGTGAATTACATAAATAAATAATCAGTTTATAACAGATTTTTTAGTCCAGTGTCTTAAGACCCCAAACATAGGAAAAACTGCTCAGTTTCAATTGCAGATAAAGGCTTATGAAATCTATTCCTATTTATAACCAAATGTATGTGCCAAGTGGAAAAATGTCAGGTATGTTCTTTTTTTTTTTTTAACTTTTTAAAAATTTTATTTTTAAACTTTACATAATTGTACTAGTTTTGCCAAATATCAAAATGAATCCACCACACATATACATGTGTTCCCCATCCTGAACCCTCCTCC
>NW_011494951.1:70250-79382 GCF_000754665.1 Bison bison bison | reverse complement strand
GCACGTATTAATTTCATGGCTGCAGTCACCATCTGTAGTGATTTTGGAGCCCCAAAAAATAAAATCTGACACTGTTTTCCCATAGATTTCCCATGAAGTGATGGGACCAGATGCCATGATCTTCGTTTTCTGAATGTTGAGCTTGAAGCCAAGTTTTTCACTCTCCTCTTTCACTTTCATCAAGAGGCTTTTTAGTCACAGGTATTTACTTTCTGCTAATTGGAGTTCACTGATAAGGAGGCTCATAAAATAGCTACACTATTAATGCCCAGAAGAGGACATTCCCTTCCCAGACCACTACCCAATTTCAGATACTTATTTGACGGCAGAGGCAGAAGATAGATTTTTGGTGAACTGCATATACAGTCATTTATCAATTGTCATAGCAAGACACTTATAAGTTTACATAACTGTTTTGGCACAAATAGATGTGAATATTAAAATTTTTAATAAGTAGAGGCTAGCTAATAATGCCTAATTATAACATTGCTAGTAGCTTTTCATATACTTTTTAAAATCAAAATATAGTTGATTTACAATATTATATTTGTTTCAGGTATACAATACAATGATCCAATATTTTTATATAAATTATAGCTTTTCATATGCTTTATTAAGCTGTAGACAAATATAGGAAAGTAAATTGCAACAACACAAGGCCCCTACACTTGCAGAGAGAAGTAGCCTATTCTGAGTCTTGGGTGATTGTAAGGAGTTACATTTCCAAAAATAACACACTGACATACCCTCTAACCATCTCTCTGTTCAGATGAATAAAGTTGCATATTTTATTGGCCAAGAAATATTTATTTAAATAAATATGCTGGTAATAATACCTTTGCCCAGAATGCAGTTTACAAGAACAAGGGGTTCATTACATAATACTGCTAAGATTTCAGTCAAATTCCTTCTAGTCATATTTAAACAAATGAACAAGTAAGACTGATTCTATTTGGTACAGTGTAGTATTTTGATACTATTCATAACCTAATATTTGCATTTATTATATTAAGAATATTTTTCTGTCATTACCTCTATTTAGATTATAGTATTTTAATGTCTGCATGATATTGCACTTAATGTATAGACTAAAAATTGATTAATCAGTCTTCTGTGGAAGTTTAATATATTTCCATATTTTTCTTTTGGTAAATATAAATGTCTGTATTTACTATTAAGAAATTTGATATTTCTTAATCAACTATTTCTGTTTCAAATGTTTTCAATATTGTTAGCATTTATGATACATACTGCCAACTTTTCTTCCAGCGAGGCTGTGCCACTTTGTACCGACTTGTATCCTAGCAAGATGTGCAAGGTTTAGTTTCTGAAACCTGCAAAAACTGCCTATAGATGTTACACACATGCTTTGCCTACATGGCTACACATTATATTCCTTTACTATATTTCTTTATAGGCATAATGTGCTAAACACTATTCTGAGCCCTGCTAATAAAATGATGAACAAACAAATGTGATCTCTGGTTCCTTGGAGCTTATAGTCTAATTAGGGAGACTGAGTATTAAATAAACAACTGCACCCAGTCACTAGTTCAGTGTGGGCACTGACCTTGATAAATCAGAAAATGAAGCTCTGAACCCCTGTAGGCCAAGGGGTGATATATTGCCAATACAAAAATTCACAGTTTTCTGTCTCCCTGCCTTGTAATTCACACTAGCATGATCAGTTATGGTCCCACTACTTCATGGGCTAAATCGGTATCCTCCAACTAGAAGAGGTCTCATCCAGAAGTCTCCTGCTGCTTTTCCATAATGAAGCCTATGCTTCCTTGAATGGCTTTTCTCCTTCTGCTTCCCTTTTTTGTATCTTCTGTCTCAGAACTAAAATTCAGTAACAAATCCAGGAAGAGCCACTTAGAAAAATGCTAGTTTTACATTTTTTTTTTTGCCTTAAATATTGCAGTTCAGTCATGTTTTATGCTCATAGTCATCCCTTTCCACCCCACCAGGATACATGCTTCATGAACGTGTTCTATGTAAACTACAGTAGAGCAGACAACATGAGATCAAGTTCTAGCCTGTATGCTAAGACCTTGTCTTGAAGAAATCCAACTTCTAGCTTGTAACTCACCTCTCTTCCTTGTCCTGAATTACTTCCTTGGTGGTGCCTTGGAAACTCTAGTCCCTAATTTAGGCTTGAAGAGCTCCTCTGCACTTCTTAGAAGACACAGACCCTAAGTTTAAGAGCACTGCTGGTGGTGGTTTAGTCACTAGTCTTGTCTCACTCTTGTACCCCATGGACTGTAGCCCCCCAGTCTTCTCTGTCCATGGGATTCTCCAGGCAGAGTACTGGAAGGGGTTGCCATTCCCATTTCCTCCTCCAGGGGATCTTCCCAACCCAGGGATCAAACCACTTCTCCTGCCCTGCAGGTGGTCTCCTGCATTGTAGGTGGAATTTTTACCGCTGAACCACCAGGGAAACCCAGTTATTTATCTAAGATTTAATACCTCCCTTCTACTTGTGCTAGCTCTCCCAGGCTTAGTTAGCGTCATGGCCCTGGTGCAGGTGTAGAGTATGGCGTAAGGCTCTCTTTACTTCTTGGTTGCGCAGGCAGTAAATGATGGGGTTGAGCAGTGGTACAATGACAGCGTAAAGTACAGACACCAGCTTGTTGGTGTCAAAAGCTGAGAGTGCCTTTGGGCGGGCATAGATGAAGATACTGGCTGCATAGAAGATGACCACCACAGTAAGGTGAGAGGCACAGGTGGAAAAGGCTTTATGGCGCCCAGCAGCTGAGGGAATGTGCATCACAGCACTGGTGATAGCCATGTAGGAGGCTCCAGTGACAGAAAGTGGCCCCAGTAGGATAAAAATGGCCAGGACAAAGTCTGTAAGCTCTGCCGTGGACATGTCAGTGCACGAAAGGTTAAGCAATGGAGAGACATCACAGAAAAAGTGATTGATGATGTTGGGGCCACAGTAAGAGAGGCGAGAAATGAGAAAAACTTTGACCATTGAAATGCCAAAATCTCCTGCCCAGGAGCCAGCTGCCAGCTGCACACACAGCTGGCCACTGACAATGACAGGGTAGTGGAGAGGATGGCAGATGGCCACATAGCGATCGTAAGCCATAACTGCAAGGAGGACACACTCAGTGCAGCCCAGGCCCAGGAAAAAGCAGAGCTGCGTCATGCAGCCCTCAAAGGAGATTAGCTGTCCACGGCCCCGTTTGGACCCAACAAAGCCAGCTAGCATCTTGGGAATAGTGACTGTCACGTACCAAATCTCCAGGAAGGACATATTAGCCAGAAAGAAATACATGGGTTTGTGGAGGCTGGGGTGGCTCCTGATTGCCACAATGATGAGTATGTTCTCAGTCAGCACCAACACATAGGCTAACAGAGAAAGGGCAAATAATAGTGCCCTCAGTGGTACCGGAGCTGGGAAGCCCAGCAACACAAACTCACTCACTCTCCCACTCTGGTTCTTCCTCTCCATGGTGCCGCTCATGCCCATTGCTTTTCAGGGGAGAATAGAGTGTGTTCAGGAGGCAGCAGCAGAAACTCAATCTTTCTCCTGATGGGTTTATAGTGGCAGAAGGCAATGTGAGTAGTGCATGTAATTCATCAGTGAACTGAAGCCATTGTTTTCTTCTGTAATCTGGAAATGAGCAGAGACAAAAGTAGACAAAAATAAACTATCTTGTATTGGAATAGGATGAGAGTGTATTCTGGCTCTTGGAGAAGCATGGGTTGATAAGCATCAATTGGTCCCTGAAAAATATAGATCAAACCCAGAAATATTAAGAGTCTTAGCTGCTCTGAAGTGAGAGTTTGTCTATGAGCTACATCATGACTCCGTTTTGAAGAAATAATTTATATCTTAAAGGCATTATGATAAGTAAAATAAACCAGAGAGAGAAAGACAAATACTCTGTGTCTCTGTTTTATATGGAATCTGAAAACATCAAAACTGCTAATCAGTTTATACCCGAGTTTCTCTTTTCTTTATGCTTTGTGAGCAGTACTTGAGCATTTCTCAGTGTTTGAGCCACTTGTCAGGCTCCTTGTCCATGGAGTTTTCCAGGCAAGAATACTTGGATGGGTGCTTTAATGTAATTACAAAATGTCATATCCCTGGCTTACATTGCCCATCACTCCCATTCTTACCATCCACACCCACCATTTATTTATTTCAAAAGTATTGGTGGATCAAATACATTCCAGACTATAGGCTGAGTTGAGGTAGAGAAAGGGTAAATAAAACATGTGCCTAGTCTGCAAGGAGCTCGTAATCTGGTGGTGGAGACATGTCTTCATCTTCTCATTCCTGAAAGTTTAATCTGCTACACCTATTCTCGTACTATATACTAGCTTCATAAATGGGAACTTCTAAATTATAATCGTCATCAGAACCTTAACTTTGATCCGTTATTCTCAATACCCACCTCATGTGCGATTAACTGTGCATTTGACCCTTTGGGCCTTAGATATTCCTGTGTATCTGTCAGTCTCTTCTGCCTCCACCTTTGATGCTCTGCACATTTGAAAATAAGCAAATAAATTAAAAAGATTAGGCTCCTAATTGACCTTACTGCCTATAGTCTCTCCCCTAAAGCTTAAATCTGAGCATTTCATCCCCCTGCTTAAAACCTTCCGCGGTACCACCCTGTCTACACAATCAAGTTCAAGCTATTTAACAAGGTGTCACCAAACAAGGTGTTATCTCTTGTCACGGCCTGCACTGTTTTTTATACCCTGCAGCTCTTGGCATCCAGCACCTAATGTATCACCTAATTCCTACTTAACTTTCAATTTTTGACTCATGTGGCATCTCCTCATAGAACCGTTAGCTGTCCTTTCTTTCTTTTCTTTTTCACTGATTTGTTAAGGTTCCTCTCATTACTCTTTCTTTAATAGTAGAGCCTGGGAAATCCCATATGTCACTGTTACTAGTGGTGTCAGTGCTGCTATTGCTTAGGTAGATATAAAATAAAAGAGGAACCACATGCCAAAGTGGCCATATATATCCTTATGGTATAGCAAAGAGTGGGTATAATTCCCTTGATGTCACATAGGCCGCTCAAGCATAACATGTCTGGAAAATTTTTCCTAAGTCTATTCTTCCTCTATCACAATGAATATTAGTTTCTCTGCAGTGTGTACCACACCAGAGATCTGGAGGTTTCTTATATCTTCTATACCTATTCTACCCACCCCAACCCCACAACTAATCCAAGTTTTATCTAAACTTCCTCTTTAATTAATCTCCTAAATTTGTCCCATTTCTACTGTCTTCTCCTTAGTCCTTTATACCAATCAGGTCCTTGTTATTTCTTGACTTATTTTTCAATAGCCTATTACCTGGTCTTTTTTCTTCCAACCTCAGCTCTTATCAATCTAATTTCTACTTGTTTCTGAAGCTGCTGCTAAGTCACTTCAGTCGTGTCCGACTCTGTGCGACCCCATAGACGGCAGCCCACCAGGCTCCCCCGTCCCTGGGATTCTCCAGGCAAGAACACTGGAGTGGGTTGCCATTTCCTTCTCCAATGCATGAAAGTGAAAGGTTAAGGTGAAGTCGCTCAGTTGTGTCCAACTCTCAGCGACCCCATGGACTGCAGCCTATCAGCCTCCTCCACCCATGGGATTTTCCAGGCAAGAGTACTGGAGTGGGTTGCCATTGCCTTCTCCGTACTTGTTTCTAGAGTGAAACTTTATATAGATATCTCATCCCAAGAGCTTATGATTTGGGGAAAAACATACAAAATCCCTCAACAGTGTGTCAAAATGTATTTCCTTTAACTGTCCTGCAGTAATGTCATTGAACACTATTTTTCTTTTTCTAAACATATTGTGCTATTCTCTCTAATTCTGTGATTTGCATATATTCTTCTCTGTCAAAATTGCTCCCAGGAACAAAAAAAGAAAGAAAGAAAAAATAAACTGTTCTTAGGCATTATTTACTTTTCACGTTTTAGTTTCTCAATTGTCATCTTCCAAAACTACCCATATTTCTACAAGTAAAGATTATTTACAGGAATTTTTGTCTCTTGTTTTGACAGTGATTCTCATTTTAGGGTCTGCTTAAGAACTGAATAGTAAAGGTATTATAATGGTTGTATGGACACATGGATGGAGGGGAAAATGAAGAAAGGAAAGATACGGATAGAACAGATGAATTGGAAATGATAGGAATCAAATATAAAGAAACAAAATGGATGGAAATGATTGAACAGAGAATTTAAATGAATTACCAGAAAATTTGACAGAATTGGAATAACATGTAATGAAAACAGACATTGAATATAGAAGAATGAGTAGATCTACAGAGACAAGATAGAATATAAGGAAGTTAGATTAAGAGCAGAGAACTTGTACCTTCTGTTGATAAAAAGGATGGTATTTAGGTAAAATAAATGTGCTATAATATTTAAGAGATCCAATGAGAGAAGATTAGGTGAAGATAAGTATAATATAGAAAGAATTAGGACTGAGAGATCATAAAAGTTATAGGGAGGCTAGGCAGAGTGTGAATAAATACAAAGACAGCCTATGTGTGGAAAAGATAAAGAGAATTACATTGGTCTAAGTATCAGAACGGACCAGATGTGAGAAATGCTGATAAGGGTTTGGGTTTTATTAGATGTAGAGGCAACTAGGAAGATGGATGTATTGAGTAGAAAGAAAACATGGGAGACTTGACTACTAAAGAGGAATCAGGAGATAAAATCCACTTACTTTATTCAGATGTCTTTGACTCAGTGTCTTCCCAAGATGACCAGCTGGCTAGGAAACCACTTAAAGAGCACATATGAAGGAAAATTAAAGCATCAGGACAAAGAAAGATGCTACAGAGACTCCGCCTTCTCTTCCTCCCTTGGTCAGAGAGCACTGCCACCAGGAAAGGTTCTTTTATCTTGCACCTCCCTCCTGTAGTCTCCACTTGCCCTCCTCCTTCTGATGTTTGGGATGACTTTAAAGCCAGACCCCAAGAGACCAGTAGAGATACAAGGGCGGGGGGGAAGCGAAAGAGAGAGAGAGACTGGGATAGAAGACAGGAAAAGGGTGTGTTTAAGAAACAAGAAATAGAAGTTTATCAGAAAAGTTCATCAGAATAGCAGACAGTGCTCACAATACTCCTACAACCTCGTAGCTTCTCCCCTTGCCCTCCCCTTCCTTCTTTCTATCCTGCCACTTTCCTGCTTTGGCTTTAGGCCAGGCCAGTCTGGGCTTATATTCTAGCTCAAGTATGTTATCTTGGGCAATTTACTTAAACTTTGTGAGCCTTAGATTCCTAACCTAAAAAATGAGAATAATACACCTCACAAAGTTGTTAAGAGAAATAAATGTCATGATATATAGACAACGCTTGGAACATGAGAGGGTCTCAACAATGCTACAAAATTTCTTCCTTTACCTTCTGAACTCATATGGGTGACATCTCTTATTAATAGTTCCATGATGTCATAGAACGAGCACTGAATTGAGAGTTTCTGGGTTTTAGTTCAATGTTTGTAATTTATATTCTGTTTAATAAGGATTTTTTATATATCAGTTGATTTGCCATAAAATGATAATAACATATTTTACAGATGTTTTGAGGATTAAATAGAACAAAATTTGTGAAAAGGTTTGTCACAATCTCAGTCCCTAGGAACAGTGTAAGTAGAGATTAATAATGTGGTCTCCATCATCACACTGCTTGTTTTCAACTATGTGACTTGAAAAAATTATTTAACATCTCTCTGTCTCTTTTTTCTTACCTGTGAAATGGAAATGATTCTAATATCCATCTCACAGAATTATGAAGATTAAATATATGGATGGAAGTATCTTAGAACACCTGGAACATAGTTTTTCTCAAAAAAATGTTAGCTAGGGTTCAAGAAATATTTGTTGAATTTCAGCCTGTTGAAACTAGAGAAGAATTATTAGTGGGAACATTTGAGATTAAGAAAAGGGTCTTTGAGATTCTGAGTTTGAGAGATTCTTTTAAGTAATTGGGAGGAAGCAGTTCCCAATGTTTGAATAATCAGGACAAAATAAGTATGATTGGACAGTTATCATTTTCTAGTTTAGTGTGCCATCCATAAACCTGACTATGTGATAGGAATAAGACTCGTTCTCCAGGAACAGAAAAAATGCTGAGAAAGTCAAAAGGAAGTAATCACAAGAACATGATGCAGCAGTGAGGAGAGAAAGAACGTCTACAAATACTCTTAAAATGAAAACCTACTTTTGAGTGCCATAGACATTGTATTAAACCCCATTTTGCATAAAGGAAAATATGTATGCACATAAATATTATTGCCATGCTTATTGCCATGCTGTTAGTTGGAAAAACTGTCAAAACCAACAGCTGCTTGAATTACATTGATTTGGTGGATATGGTAGTATTACTTAAATGAGGAATGTTTGCAAACCTCATTAAGACTTAGAAGTTGATGTCAGTTTGCCTTTGGTGATTATTATCAGCCAACAGACCACACCAATAGGTTAAATAAAACAGCCATAATCATTTCAATATATGTACTATTTTTAAACATACTTTTATTTATTGATTTACTTTTGACTGTGTTGGGTCTTCGTTGCTGCGTGAACTTCTAGTTGCAGTGAGCAGGAGCTACTCTCCAGTTGCAGTGCACAGGCTTTCACTGTAGTGGCTTCTCTCGTAGACCGTGGGCTCCATAGTCATGGTGCAGGGGCTTAGTTGCTCTGTGGCCAGTGGAATCTTCCTGGATCAGGGATCAAACTCGTGTCTCCTGCATTGGCAAGTATATTCTTTACCTCTGAGCCACCAGGGAAGTCCCAATATATATTTACTATGAAATCCATTTGATAAACACTCATGAGGACAAAGGGGATACATCTTTAAGATTAAAAAAAAAAAGTACAGATTTAAATTTCTTCATTCAAAAGAAATGGGGCTCTTGAACTTTTCAGGTTTTAGAAAAATAATATGCTGCATACACCATATGTTTCCTATCACTTCCAAAGAGTTCTATAATCAAATGCATCAACATATCTACACTTCCCTGGTGGACACGACTGAGTGACTTCACTTTCACTTTCCACTTTCATGCATTGAAGAAGGAAATGGCAACCCACTCCGGTGTTCTTGCCTGAAGAATCCCAGGGATGGAGGAGCCTTGTGGGCTGCCATCTATGGGG
>NW_011494951.1:69773-70150 GCF_000754665.1 Bison bison bison | reverse complement strand
ATATTCTTTTTAATAAGGATTTTTTATATATCAGTTGATTTGCCATAAAATGATAATAACATTTTACAGATGTTTTGAGGATTAAATAAAACAAAATTTGTGAAAAGGTTTGTCACAATCTCAGTCCCTAGGAATAGTGTAAGTAGAGATTAATAATGTGGTCTCCATCATCACACTGCTTGTTTTCAACTATGTGACTTGAAAAAATTATTTAACATCTCTCTGCCTCTTTTTTCTTACCTGTGAAATGGAAATGATTCTAATATCCATCTCACAGAATTATGAAGATTAAATATATGGATGGAAGTTTCTTAGAACACCTGGAACATAGTTTTTCTCAAAAAAATGTTAGCTAGGGTTCAAGAAATATTTGTTGA
>NW_011494951.1:68715-69673 GCF_000754665.1 Bison bison bison | reverse complement strand
CACTTCCCTGGTGGACACGACTGAGTGACTTCACTTTCACTTTCCACTTTCATGCATTGAAGAAGGAAATGGCAACCCACTCCGGTGTTCTTGCCTGAAGAATCCCAGGGATGGAGGAGCCTTGTGGGCTGCCATCTATGGGGTCACACAGAGTTGGACACGACTGAAGCAGCAGCAGCAGCTGGTGGCTCAGCTGGTAGAGAGTCTGCCTGCAATGCGGGAGACCTGGATTCGATCCCTGGGCTGGGAAGATCCCCTAGAGAAGAGAACAGCTACCCACTCCAGTATTTTGGCCTGGAGAATTCCATGGATTGTACAGTCCATGGGGTCACAAAGAGTCGGACATGACTGACTTTCATTTCACTTCAATATATCTACAGCAAAATATATGACTATACAATGTGAATTATGTAAATAAATAATCA
This sequence comes from Bison bison bison, assembly GCF_000754665.1. Classification (NCBI taxonomy): domain Eukaryota; kingdom Metazoa; phylum Chordata; class Mammalia; order Artiodactyla; family Bovidae; genus Bison; species Bison bison. Next base: position 69,248 of record NW_011494951.1, on the reverse strand, counting down.
GTTTATAACAGATTTTTTAATCCAATGTCTTAAGACCCCAAACTTAGGAAAAACTGCTCAGTTTCAAAGCTGCTTGGATTTTTGAATTGCAGATAAAGGCTTATGAAATCTATCCCTATTTAATGAAATATGTGTGCCAAGTGGAAAAATGCCAGGTATGTTCTTATGAAAAAATAAGATGGCAAAAATATTCTTATTCCCCATTATTTCATGTTGCTTTGGCAATTTTGGTAATAAAATATAACCTGAAAAAGTGAATAATAAATATTGATAAGATAGATATAAAATATTATTTGCATGTATGATTATACTTAAGAAAAATAAGATTACTTAATGAAAAACTATTAAATAACTGTAAGAAATACTACAGAAAGATTCCATGTACCCTTTGCCTGTTTTCTCATTTGAAACTATAGTACATTATCACAAACAGGGTATCCACATGGTAATATGTAGGGCTTTTGTCGTTGTTCAGTCATTCAGTCATGTCCAACTCTATGCGACCCCATGGACTGCAGCATGCCAGGCTTCCC
>NW_011494951.1:67203-67813 GCF_000754665.1 Bison bison bison | reverse complement strand
GTAACAATAACCCGGTGTACGAGATAGCAAAAGAGACACTGATGTATAGAACAGCCTTATGGACTCTGTGGGAGAGGGAGAGGGTGGGAAGATTTGGGAGAATGGCATTGAAACATGTAAAATATCATGTAAGAAACGAGTTGCCAGTCCAGGTTCGATGCACGATACTGGATGCTTGGGGCTAGTGCACTGGGACGATCCAGAGGGATGGTATGGGGAGGGAGGATGGAGGAGGGTTCAGGATGGGGAACACATGTATATGTGTGGTGGATTCATTTTGATATTTGGCAAAACTAGTACAATTATGTAAAGTTTAAAAATAAAATAAAATTAAAAAAAAAAGAAAAATAAGAGTACTTAATGAAAAACTATTAAATAATTGTAAGAAATACTACAGAAAGATTCCATGTGCTCTTTGCCTATTTTCTCATTTGAAACTATAGTACATTATCACAAACAGGGTATCCACATGGTAATATGTATGGCTTTTGTCATTGTTCAGTCGTTCAGTCATGTCCAACTCTATGCGACTCCATGGACTGCAGCATGCCAGGCTTCCCTGTCCTTCACTAACTTGTGGAGCTTGCTCAAACTCATGCTCATTGAGTCC
>NW_011494951.1:63919-67103 GCF_000754665.1 Bison bison bison | reverse complement strand
TGAAAAAATAAGATGGCAAAAATATTCTTATTCCCCATTATTTCATGTTGCTTTGGCAATTTTGGTAATAAAATATAACCTGAAAAAGTGAATAATAAATATTGATAAGATAGATATAAAATATTATTTGCATGTATGATTATACTTAAGAAAAATAAGATTACTTAATGAAAAACTATTAAATAACTGTAAGAAATACTACAGAAAGATTCCATGTACCCTTTGCCTGTTTTCTCATTTGAAACTATAGTACATTATCACAAACAGGGTATCCACATGGTAATATGTAGGGCTTTTGTCGTTGTTCAGTCATTCAGTCATGTCCAACTCTATGCGACCCCATGGACTGCAGCATGCCAGGCTTCCCTGTCCTTCATTAACTCCCGGAGCTTGCTCAAACTCATGCTCATTGAGTCAGTGATGTCATCCAATCATTTCTACCTCAATCGGCCCCTTCTCCTCCTGCCTTCAGTCTTTCCCAGCATCAGGGTCTTTTCCAATGAGTTGGCTCTTCATATCAGGTAACCAGAGTATTGGAGCTTCAGCTTCAGCATCAGTCTTTCCAATGAATATTCAGGGTTGATTTCCCTTAGGATTGACTGGTTTGATCTCCTTGCACTCCAAGGGACTCTCAAGAGTCTTCTCCAGCGCCACAATTTGAAAGCATCAATTCTTTGACATTCAGCCTTCTTTATGGTCCAACTCTCACATCCATACATGATTACTGGAAAAACCATAGCTTTGAGTGTAAGGAGGATACAGAATATCTTCATCACAAGAGTCTTCCTATTGCCCTTTGCAGGCAGACCCATTTCTCTTCTGACCTCTACTCCTTCCTTAAGCCCTGGTAACTGCTATCAGTTTTCCATTTCTATAATTTACCATTACATAAATATTATATAAATGGATTCATATATTATATAATTATTTGAAATGAACTTTTTTCCTTAGCATAATTCTCTGGAGATTCATTCAGATTGTGTGTATTCATAGTTCATTCTTTTTTTTTTTTTAATTGCTGAGTAGTGCTACATGCTGTATATACTTCAGTTGGTTTAAACATGCAGCAGTTGAAAACATCTGGGTTTTTTCCAATTTATGTTATTATGAATAAGGCTGCTAAAAACATTTATGTAGAAGTTTTTATGGGACAATAATTTTACTCTGATTTTGAGAAAAATAGTATTAAACTTGTATATCAATTTGGGGAGAATTGAGCATCATACTACTTCAATATCCCAGTCCATGAACACAGTATGTTTCTCCTTTTATTTAGATCTTCATTCATTTCCTTCATCAGTACTTTATACTTTTCAGCACAAAAGTCTTGTAAATATGTTTTTATATTTATATAACTTAAATATTTCTAAATATTGTTATTAATTTCAATGTCTTTGTGTTCATTGCAATTGCATAGAAATAAACTTGATTTTAAAAAATATTTTATTTTATTTATTTATTGGACACACAGCATGTGGGATCTTAGTTCCCCAACCAGGGCTTGAACCCATGCTCCCTCCCTCCATTGGGAGCTCAGAGTCTTAACATTGAACCACCAGGGAAGTCCCCACACTTAATTTATTTATATGTTTATTTTGTATCCTATGGTCTTTTTGAACCCACTTCTAGTTCTAAGCTTTTTTGTTGATTCTGATTTCCAAGACTTGATTCTCTGCATTTTCTGACACAAAGTTAGTATGGGATTTCCCAAGCAAGATTAGTGGAGTGGGTTGCCATTTCCTTCTTCAGGGGATCTTTCCAACCCAGGGGTGGAACCCACATCTCCTGCATTGGCAGTTGGATTCTTTGCTATTGAGCCACTGCTGCTGCTGCTGCTGCTAAGTCGTTTCAGTCGTGTCCGACTCTGTACGACCCTAGAGATGGCAGCCCACCAGGCTCCCTCGTCCCTGGGATTCTCCAGGCAAGAACACTAGGGAAGCCCATTAAGGACAAATGCACCTTGTCACTGCTCAATGGGTATGGCAGTCTGGGCTCTCCACTGACACCTGGTGGCAGGGGAATGAAATTCCTGGCTCCTACCCACCATGGTGAGGATGAAAGTAGTCTCCCCTGCCTTTGACCAGTTTTTCCTATTGCATTTGGAATAAGTAGAGTAGTTATCATCTAAAACATTTCTGTCTTACTAAGTTGCACCCTTTCTGGGTCGTTTGGCTACAGAGAGCACATTTTGGCTGGGGCTTTTGTGTGTGAAAAAGGGGATAAAGTGGAAGTCCCTCAGTAGTGTCCAACTCTTTGCGACCCCATAGATTGTAGCCTGCCAGGTTCCCCTGTGCATGGAATTCTCTAGGCATGAATACTGGAGTGGGTAGCCATTTCCTCTTCAGGGGATCTTCTCCACCCAGGGATCTAATCAGGGTTCGATTGCAGGCATATTCGTTACCGACAGAGCCACCAGTAAAGCCTTGATTACATTGACATGGCAACTGTTATGGTAGAAGGCAAAGAGGAACTAAAGAGCCTCTTGATGAAAGTGAAAGAAAAAATGAAAAAGCTGGCTTCAATCAACATTCAAAAAACTAAGATCATGACATCTGGTCCCATCAGTTCATGGCAAATAGATGGGGAAACAATGGAAACAGTGACAGAATTATTTTCTTGGACTCCAAAATCACAGCAGATGGTGACTGCAGCCATGAAATTAAAAGACACTTGTTTGCTGCTTGGAAGAAAATCTATGACCAACCTAGACAGCATATTAAAAACCAGAGACATTACTTTACCCACAAAGTTCCATATAGTCAAAGATATGGTTTTTCTGGCTCTATGGTGAGTTAATGGTGACCTCGCCCAAGAGGGCTTATGCCGTACCCAGGTCTGCTGCACCCAGAGCCCCTGCCCCCGCAGCAGTCCACTGCTGACCTTACCTCCTCAGGAGACACCCAAACACAGTTCTGTCTCAGTCTCTGTGAGGTCTCTGGGTCCTGGTGCACATAAGGTATATTTGAGCCCTCTGGGCGTCTCTGGAGGGTATGGGGTTTGATTCTAAATGTGATTTTACCTACTGTCTTGCTGGGGCTTCTCCTTTGCCCTTGAACATGGGGTATCTCCTCAAAGTCGCTCCAGCGCTGCCAGCCGCCGCTCCAGCTGGAGCTGAAGCAGACCAGAAGCTGACTGTGGCTCAGATCATGAACTTCTTACTGCCAAATTCAGACTGAAATTGAAG
>NW_011494951.1:63093-63819 GCF_000754665.1 Bison bison bison | reverse complement strand
AAAGTGCTAAATTCCAGAGCTTGGAATATCTGGTTTTCTTTCATTAACAATAATCTGTTGATGTTCAGACAACCTGCATTTGTTGCAAAACTTCTATATAACCTGGCTCCTCCCCTACCCTCACCTTCTCAGGGTCATTTGAGATGCTGTCTCCTGGGCTTGAAGTCCCACCAAATAAAACATAGCTCTCAACTTTTAGTGTTTTTTTAAGTTGACAGGAGTCTGTGTGAAAGTCTTGTGTCCCGCCCAGTTGCTGTGGCTGCCACCCAGGGAATGCCCCTGGATTGCCTGGCTCTGGTGGCCGATAGTTCTTATGTTCATGAGTCCCCTAGAGAAACATTTTAAACTAGATATTGCCCCCAGAACATAGCACAAAGATAGCAGGATGAAATATACCTCTGTCTTTCTGGGAAAGAGACCAATAAACTTATTTTCATAGCTGTGGCTTAAGGAACAAGATTCTAATTAAATATATATTGAAATGTATATAATTCTGTCCAGAGATTAAGGAAGCTAGTGGGTGCCATCTTTGCCTCCCTTTGTCCGTCCCACAGGTATCAGTGTCTCCGAGAAAAGAACTTGTACATAAAGCTCATACATTGACATTGTGACTGCCATCCTTGATAACCTTGCTCTGGTGGCCAGTGAGATTTGTATACATGGGTTCATGGGATGGTAGTAAACAAAAACAGCTCTGAATTGATTATAGCCTCAAACAGTGCAGAA
>NW_011494951.1:61844-62993 GCF_000754665.1 Bison bison bison | reverse complement strand
AAGGACAGAAATAGGATGGACCTAACAGAAGCAGAAGATATTAAGAAGAGGTGGCAAGAATACACAGAACTATACAAAAAAGATCTTCATGACCCAGATAATCATCAAGGTGTGATCACTCACCTACAGCCAGGCATTCAGGAATGGAAAGTCAAGTGGGCCTTAGGAACCATCACTATGAACAAATCTGGTGGAGGTGATGGACTTCCAGTTGACCTATTTCAAATCCTAAAAGATGATGCTGTGAAAGTGCTGCACTCAATATGCCAGAAAATTTGGAAACCTCAGCAGTGGCCATAGGACTGGAAAAGGTCAGTTTTCATTCCAATCTCAAAGAAAGTCAATGCCAAAGAATGCTCAAACTACTGCACAATTGCACACATCTCACATGCTAGCAAAGTAATGCTCAAAATTCTCCAAGTCAGGCTTCAACAGTACATGAACTGTGAACTTCCAGACGTTCAAGCTGTGTTTAAAAAGGCAAAGGAATCAGAGATCAAATTGCCAACATCCGTCGGATCATTGAAAAAGAAAGAGCAATCCAGAAAAAAAACATCTATTTATGCCTATGCCAAAGCCTTCACCTGTGTGGATCACAACAAACTTTGGAAAATTCTTAAAGAGATGGGACTACCAGATCGCCTTACCTGCCTCTTGAGAAACCTGTATGCAGGTCAAGAACCAACAGTTAGAACTGGACCTAAAACAACACACTGGTTGCAGATTGGGAAAGGAGTAAGTCAAGGTTGTATATTGTTACCTTGCTTATTTAACTTATATGCAGACTACATCATGAGAAATGCTGTACTGGATGAAGCACAAGCTGGAATCAGGATTGCCGGGAGAAATATCAATAACCTCAGATATGAGGATGACACCCTTATGGCAGAAAGTGAAGAACTAAAGAGCCTCTTGATGAAAGTGAAAGAGGAGAGTGAAAGGGTTGGCTCAAAAATCAGCATTCAGAAAACTAAGATCATGGCATCTGGTCCTATCACTTCATGGCAAATAGATAGGGAAACAGTGGGAACAGTGGTAGACTTTATTTTTGGGGGCTCCAAAATCACTGCAGATGGTGACTACAGCCATGAAATTAAAAGGGATTTGCTCCTTGGAAGGAAAGTTATGACCAACCTAGACACTGTATTA
>NW_011494951.1:61357-61744 GCF_000754665.1 Bison bison bison | reverse complement strand
GTAAAAAATTACCTGTACAGGCAAGAAAAGGTCAGACCATTCAGAACTTCTTTTTAATCGTGTTATAGAGTTTAAATATTAATATAAATGACATGGACCACCATTGAAGCATATTAGCAAGGGGCAATTATTAAAAAAAATAACTATGTCTCTTGTGTGGAGAATTTATTGTAGGTGGCAAGAATGTAAATAGAGAGACTAGTATGAAATGGCAGTAGAACAGAGCTGATAATGATTTAGTATTGGGAAGATGCCAAGGACTATACTCAAATTTCTTACATAATGAATCATATTGATAGAGACACTTTTTATTGAAATGGAAAAGTAAGAAGAAAGAACATATATGGCTACAGGGACATGGCTGTGGGAGAGAGGTCAAGAATTTAG
>NW_011494951.1:59321-61257 GCF_000754665.1 Bison bison bison | reverse complement strand
AAAGTTATGACCAACCTAGACAGCTTATTAAAAACCAGAGACATTACTTTGCCAACAGAGATCTGTCTAGTCAAGGCTATGGTTTTTCCAGTGGTCATGTATGGATGTGACAGTTGGGTTACAAAGAAGGTTGAGTGCTGAAAAATTGATGCTTTTGAACTGTGGTGTTGGAGAAGACTCTTGAGAGTCCTTGGATAGCAAGGAGATCAAACCAGTCCATCCTAAAGGAAATCAGTCCTGAATATTAACTGGAAGGACTGATGCTGAAGCTGAAGCTCCAGTACTTTGGCCACCTGATGGGAAGAACTGACTCATTAGAAAAGATTCTGATGCTCGGAAAGATTGAAAGCAGTGGGAGAAGGGGACGACAGAGGATGAGATGGTTGGATGGCATCACCGACTCAATGGACATGAGATTGAGCAAGCTTCGGGAGTTGGTGATGGACAGGGAAGCCTGGCATGCTGCAGTCCATAGGGTTCCAAAGAGTGGGACACAACTGAGCAACTGAACTGACTGACGAACAACCCTAAATTCGAGTGCCTCTATAATCACAGCTTCAGGATACACAAATCCAAAATGACAGAATTTAAAAGATAAATAGAAAATTCTTAGAATCCAGGAGGAAATTTGTCTAATTCTCTCTCAGTAATTGTTATAGTAGCTAGAAAAACTCAGTAAGGACACAAAAGATTTGAGCATAATGTGCATTTTTTCTGTATAGAGATAAGTGAGTATGCTAAAATAAAAAATCTAAATCTCTATTATCATTGCTTGGCCAGTCAAATTTAATATTTCATGTTATAGTTCATATTATTTTCCTTTTGCTTAAGAATAGAATTTCTGAGTTCTCAACTTTAATCTACAAGTATTTTTACCTGATATGCATCATAATATCATACTATCATTCATTTATCATCAATAATCCACAGAGTAAATTTTGTAGACATGAAGATATTACACAATGATTCCTTAATTATGAGATAATAATTATTTATTTTTGTGGAATTATGTCAGTAAAAAAACCAACTTTTGTTACAATTTGTGATTTGTCACATATACATTATTTGAACATGTGTAACTTCAGATATAAAATACTAAGAGGTTAAATTTATTTCCAGATGTTAGATATAAATTTTAGTAAAGTATCAGTACTTGAAAAGAAAATATTTACAGGAGAAAATGAAAAGCTATTGGCTTATCAAATATATTTTTAGAGGAAATAGATGCAATGTTAAAAAAAAGAAAAGAAAAACAGAGCTCTTAGTTTCAATGAATGTAGCACAAATATATCATTGATGTAATAGTACTTCCTGCCTCTCAGTAAAATCATACTGATGCAACAACAAAGACAAGTGAAACAGACTCAGAAATCTATTACAAATGAACGTACTTTCTGCCAATCTAGTTACATGACTATATTATCCATATATTAAACAATAAGATATTTGTTGAAAAATACCATTTCAATCAAGAAATTTTAACGTTCTAGAAGACAATACGGAGAGTAGGACACATTACATTACAATGTACAGTTCTTTTCTCTGTGGACCATTTATATATTCCTGCACTGCAAGGGTCCAACTTGACCATGTGACTTGCTGTACCTCTCCTCTGTGCAAGAATTTTACATCTCTCTCTGCTAAATTTTGCCCATGTGACCTCCTTTGTTCTGTGAATGTGGGTTTGAAGTGTTTGTCCTTTCAGAGCTGAAACTTTTAACAGTTATTTTGGGGTTTACCAACTCTGTATTCTTCCTCAGCCATGAAACAATATTTGAGATAGAGAATGCTCCATTCACACAGGTCTCCTGTGAAAAGAACATGGAGTAAGACTGCAGTAAACCCACACTGAAAATGTAGCATAAGTAAAATATAAGTCAATGTTGATGAAAGTCACTGAGATTTTAATGGATGAGGTACATCACCACCTACGCTA
>NW_011494951.1:58774-59221 GCF_000754665.1 Bison bison bison | reverse complement strand
ATATTATCCATATATTAAACAATAAGACATTTGTTGAAAAATACCGTTTCAATCAAGAAATTTTAACGTTCTAGAAGACAATACGGAGAGTAGGACACATTACATTACAATGTACAGTTCTTTTCTCTGTGGACCATTTATATATTCCTGCACTGCAAGGGTCCAACTTGACCTTGTGACTTGCTGTACCTCTCCTCTGTGCAAGAATTTTACATCTCTCTCCACTAAATTTTGGCCAGGTGACCTCCTTTGTTCTGTGAATATGGGTTTGAAATGTTTGTCCTTTCAGAGCTGAAACTTTTAACAATTATTTTGTGGTTTACCAACTCTGTATTCTTCCTCAGCCATGAAACAATATTTGAGATAGAGAATGCTCCATTCACACAGGTCTCCTGTGAAAAGAACATGGAGTAAGACTGCAGTAAACCCACACTGAAAATGTAGCAT
>NW_011494951.1:55851-58674 GCF_000754665.1 Bison bison bison | reverse complement strand
CAAACCTGACAGTGAGGAGAGTTTGGGGGGAGAAAAGCAGGATACTGGCCTTTGATGAGCTCCCCTCATAGCTCAGCTGGTAAATGCATATCAAAGGAGTAATTTCAATGAGCCCAGAGTCTTGCATCTTCTCATACATAGAAAAACACTAAAATCATTCATTTGAAATGTCTATTTCTTATGATTAGCGGTAATGTTGATCTTCAACTACATGGTGGGTTTTTTTGTTGTTGTTTGTTTTGTTTTGTTTTTCCCACCAAAACCTCCTGTATTTCCTAGCTCCTCCCTTACCTCTTTGGAACAGTTCCTCAGCGGTATCCGTGAGGCTGCATCCTGGGCTATAGTCCTCAGAAAAGTACTGAACAAAGCATAATTCTAAACTTTTAGGTTGTGCGTTTTCTTTTCAGTTGATGCTTCCATAACAGATACTCTGAAAATTCTCTCCTTTGGGGCAAAATGTCTGGGGAAAAATGACACAGATGCAGGCCTTCAACAGATGACCATGAGCAATACTTCCAGTTAAATGTAAAGAAAGAGATTCATGGGAGCTCTGGTTCAAGATGGCCACATAGACAGGATCCTGAACTCACATCCTCCCACAGATGCACTAACTCTACAGCCACATATGGAAGTTTCCTCTGAAAGAAACCCCCTAATTAGATGAGTGATCCCCGCACATTGGAATAATGAGGTAAAAACAAAAATCAGCTAGGAGAGACTGAGACACAATCTTATCATAACCCAACCCCCAGCACTATGGCCACAGTTGGGAGAGAACTCACAATCCTCCACTTCCCTGAGGAGTGAAGAGTTTAAACGCTATACATGGTACCCCAATTTTAAGACTTGTGCCTAAGAGACAAGCCCTCAAAATATATAGCTGCAAATGCCAACAGAGCTTGTGTACATGAGGCCCACAAGGCTATAGCAACCTGAGAAACAGTTCTTAAATGGCTCACACAGAACCTCCCACCCCAAGGCCCCAGGGTTCAGCAGAGGCAGCCAACTGAAAAGTGCTCAGACTTTCCATGAGATAGACCTATTTGCTTATCTTAAAACATCAGCCTGAGGGGCAAGCATCTAATTTAACACACATCTAGAGACTTCCTGAAATACTCTCCAAAGATGGAGGCCAGTGGGCACTATCTTTGCACTCTCACTCTGCCTCACACCAGTTCCCAAGTATCTCTTGAGAAGGAGCTTGTGCATTTGTCTGGTACCCCGATTTGTGTGGGTGTCACCCCAGGGACACCTCTTGATCACCTGGCTCTGGTGGCCAGCTAGGTTTATATTCTCAGGTCCCTTAGGACTTAATAAACAGAGAAAGAGTTCTTCACTGGCCACATCCCAAGGCACAGGAGAAAGGCAATAGACTAAGGTGCCCAGTCTTTCTGTAAAAGAGGCCTGTTAGCTTATCTTCATAGGTGCAGCCTTGGGGGCAGGCTTCATATTAAACACACATCTAAAGGCCCTTTGTGACCCTTTCCAGAGACCTCAGAGAGCAGGCACTATCTTCAAGCTCTCCCTCTGCTGCACTGCAGATTGCCAGTATCTCCCAGGAAGGAATGCATATGTCCAGTGCCCTGGTTTTTGTAACTAATGCCCAGTGGATGCCCCCTGATTACACAGTGACCAGTGGGGTTAGGTTCATGGGCCCCATAGGACCATAACAAACAGAGAAATAGTTCTTAACCAGCTGCACCTTAGGGCACAGCAGAAAAAAGTCAATAGACTACGACATCCAGCCTTTCTGTGAAAGAAGCCTATTAGCTTATCTTTAAGGACGGTAAAGAATCTGCCTGCAATGCAGGCGAACCTGGGTCTGATCCCTGGGTAGGTAAGATCCCCTGGAGGAGGGCATGGCAACCCTCTCCAGTATTCTTTTCTGGAGAAAGAGAATCACTATGGACAGAGGAGACTGGCAGGCTACAGTCCATGGGGTCGCAGAGTCAGACAAAACTGAGAGACTCAGCACAGCATAGCACAAAGCTTTGACCTAAAGGGCAGGCTTCTAAAACAAATTTAAGGGCCAACTGTGATCCTCTTCAGAGACCTTCAAGGGTAGGCACTATCTTCACACTCTCCACCCACCACACTCCAGATGGCCAGTATCTCCCAGAAAGGATTGAGAAATGGACTACTGCCTGCCATATCAGCAAACACAGATGTCACAGTCATCAGGGATTGCAGCCTTTCAATGTGAGCTCCAGAACCCTCACGGCACTCAAGAAGGAGAAGAATACCTGCTATCTGATAGCCATTAGACTGTCATACTCGTCATTCCCTAGGATGAGCTCCAAGGGGAAGCTCAGAATGTGAAAAAAACACAGGACACTGGCCCAGGATAGCTGGGATGCATATGAAAGGAATGATTTCACTGAGCCCAGACTCTTATACCTTTCCATACATAGAAAAGTGCTAAATTCCATAGCTTGGGATATCTGGTTTTCTTTCATTAACAGTAATCTATTGATGTTCAGACAACCTGCCATTTTTGCAAAACTATATAACCTGACTCCTCCCTTACCCTCCCCTCCTCTCAGGGTCATTTGAGATGCTGTCTCCTGGGCGTGAAGTCCCACCAAATAAAACATAGCTCTCAAATTTAGTGTTTTTTTAAGTTGACAGGAGTCTGTGTGAAAGTCTTGTGTCCCACCCAGTTGCTGTGGCTGCCACCCAGGGAATGCCCCTGGATTGCCTAGCTCTGGTGGCCGATAGTTCTTATGTTCATAAGTTCCCTCAGTTCAGTTCAGTTCAGTCGCTCAGTCGTGTTCGACTCTTTGTGACCCCATGAATCGCAGCATGCCAGGCCTCCCTGTCCAT
>NW_011494951.1:54746-55751 GCF_000754665.1 Bison bison bison | reverse complement strand
TTGGAACAGTTCCTCAGAGGTATCCGTGAGGCTGCATCCTGGGCTATAGTCCTCAGTAAGGTCCTGCTGCTGCTGCTGCTAAATCTCTTCAGTCGTGTCCGACTCTGTGTGACCCCAGAGATGGCAGCCCACCAGGCTCCCCTGTCCCTGGGATTCTCCAGGCAGGAACACTGGAGTGGGTCAGTAAGGTGCTGAACAAAGCATAATTCTAAACTTTTAGGTTGTGCATTTTCTTTTCAGTTGATGCTTCCGTAACAAATACTCTGAAAATTCTCTCCTTTGGGACAAAATGTCCCCTGCAATGTGGGAGACCTGGGTCTGATTCCTAGGTAGGTAAGATCCCCTGGAGGAGGGCATAGCAACCCTCTCTAGTATTCTTTCCTGGAGAAAGAGAATCCCTATGGACAGAGGAGACGGGCAGGCTACAGTCCATGGGGTCACAAAGTCAGACACAACTGAGAGACTAAGCACTGCATAGCACAAAGCTTTGACCTAAAAGTCAGGCTTCTAATGAAATACAAATTTAAGGGGCAACTGTGATCCTCTTCACAGACCTTCGAGGGCAGGCACTATCTTTACACTCTCCATCCACCACACTCCAGATGGCCAGTATCTCCCAGAAAGGATTGAGAAATGGACTACTTCCTGCCATATCAGGAAACACGGATGTCACAGTCATCAGGGATTGCAGCGTTCCAATGTGAGCTCCAGAACCCTCAGGGCACTCAAGAAGGAGAAGAATACCTGCTATATGATAGCCATTAGACTGTCATACTCATAATTCCCTAGGATGAGCTCCAAGGAAGCTCAGAATGTGAAAAAAAAAAACAAACACAGGACACTGGCCCAGGATAGCTGAGATGCATATGAAAGGAATGATTTCATTGAGCCCAGACTCTTATACCTTTGCATACATAAAAAAAGTGCTAAATTCCAGAGCTTGGAATATCTGGTTTTCTTTCATTAACAATAATCTGTTGATGTTCAGACAACCTGCATTTGTTG
>NW_011494951.1:54309-54646 GCF_000754665.1 Bison bison bison | reverse complement strand
ATCTAGAAGACATAGATAAATTTCCAGAAACATACAATTTTCCAAGCTTGGATAATGAAGTTGCAGAAAATCTAAACAGATCAGTTTCCAGCTAGGAGCTTGAATCACTAATCAAAAATCTCAAAAAACAAAAGTTCAGGACCAGACAGCTTCACCGGTGAATTCTACCAAACATTTAAAAAAGAATCAATACCAATCCTTCTCAGCCTCTTCCAAAACATATGAGGAGGGAACACATCCCAACTCATTATGTGAGGTCAGTGTTACCCTGACACCAAAACCAAAAGAAAAAAAAAAAAAAATCAGTTTCTGAATAAGGACAAGAGAAGTGAAAATT
>NW_011494951.1:52340-53462 GCF_000754665.1 Bison bison bison | reverse complement strand
TCCCTGGGATTCTCCAGGCAAGAACACTGGAGTGGGTTGCCATTTCCTTCTCCAATGCATGAAAGTGAAAAGTGAAAGTGAAGTCGCTCAGTCGGGTCCAACTCTTAGCAACCCCATGGACTGCAGCCTACCAGGCTCCTCCGTTCAGGGGATTCTCCAGGCAAGAGTGCTGGAGTGGGGTGCCATCGCCTTCTCCGATAATACTAGGTGACTTTAATACCACAATTTCATCAATGGATATATCACTCAGAAAAATCAATAAGGAACATTGCCCTTAAATAACATGATAGACCAGATTGCCTTAACAAACATATAGAGAACATTCTATCCAAAACCAACAGAATACACAGACTTCTTAAGTGCACAAGGAACATTCTCCGGGATACTTCATAGGCTAGGGCACAAAACGAGTCTTAATAAATATAAGACTGAGATTATATCAAGCATCTTTTCTGACCACAATAATATGAAACTAGAAACCAACTACAAGAAGAAAACTGGAAAATTCACAAATATATGGAGATTAAACAAACATCATCCTACTGAATGGGTCAAAAAAGAAATACAAAGGAAAAAAAATACCTTGATACAAGTAGAAATGGAAATACAACATAAAAAAACTTATGAAATGTAGCAAAAGGAGTTCTAAGTGGGAAGTTCATAGCAATAAATAGCAATAATAAAAAAAAAGAGAAAGATTTTTTATTGACCTAAGTTATTTATTTGAGATAAATACCCTAACTTTAAATCTAACCTAACTTTAAATTTCAAGAAACCATAAAAAGAAAAATAAATGAAGCACAGAGTTAGTAGAAGCAGGGAAATAACAAAGATCAGAGTAGAAATAAATGAAATAGAGACAAAAAGACCATAGAAAAGATAAAAAATTAAAAAAAAAAAACAACTATGAGCTGTTTTCTTGAAAAGAAAAACTAAGTAAATCTTTAAAAAACCCGAGGGAAAAAAGAGGCTCAAATAAAATCAGAAATGAAAGAGGAAACAGTGCAACTGATATTACAGAAATACAAAAGCTCATAAGGGATTACTACAAATAATCACATATCAACACACTGGGCAATCTAGAAGAAATAGATAAGTTTCCAGAAGCATACAATTAAGATT
>NW_011494951.1:50355-51192 GCF_000754665.1 Bison bison bison | reverse complement strand
GAAAATCACCTGGAGAAGGAAATGGCAACCCACTCCAGTATTCTTGCCTGGAGAATTCCATGGACAGAGGAGCCTGGCAGACTACAGTCCATGAGGTCAAAAAGGACTAGACTTAGCGACTAACACTTTCCCAGTAATGATTACTGAGCCCAGCTCAGTCCAAGTGCAAGAACTTTCAGTCCAAAGGGGAGCAGGCTGACATATAAAAACTAAGACAATAGGTAATAACACATGCATAACGATTAGAAGTGGTAGCAATGTAAGAAGTGTAAGAAGGAGTCAAGGTTTAAAATTGTATGCGAGATAGGCATTCCAAGACAAATGAGAAGTAAGTGCAAAAGGTAACAGAAGCAAGTATTCCTAGGTGTAAAAGCATAAACTCAGAAGCCTAAATGCCTGGACTGTAATCCTGCCTCTCTTCCTGAGTAGCTGTAAGATATTGTACAAGTTACACTGCATATCTTGACTCCGTGTCATCTATTGTTGCTGTTTAGTTGCTTTCGTGTCCAACTCTTTGTGACCCCATGGACGGCAGCACACCAGGCTTCCCTGTCCATCACCAGCTCCCGGAGCTGGCTCAACTCATGTCCATCGAGTCAGTGATGCCATCCGACCATCTCATTCTCTGTTGTCCCCTTCTTCTCCTGCCTTCAATCTTTCCCAGCATCAGTGTCTTTTCTAGTGAGTTGGCTCATCGCATCAGATGGCCAAAGTATTGGAGCTTCAGCATCAGTCCTTCCAATGAAAATTCAGGACTGGTTTCCATTACAATTGACTGGTTTGATCTCCTTGCAGTCCAAGGGACTCTCAAGACTCTTCTCTTTTCTGAAATATCAC
>NW_011494951.1:48064-48464 GCF_000754665.1 Bison bison bison | reverse complement strand
GGTTGCCATTTTCTTCTCCAGGGAATCTTTCTAACCCAGGATCAAACCTACATCTCTTGCGTCTCCTGCACTGGGAGGTGGGTTCTTTACCACTAGTGCCACCTGGGAAGCCAGTCATAATATAAAGACTTCTATATAGGCTCCACCCTCGTTCATCCTTCTCACCATCTCCAGAGTTCTTTCTAAATACGCATGTAATGATCCATCAAAATGATGTCCTAAATCCTTACAATTCACCCTCATCTACAGAATGAAAGTATGTTCTTAGCATGTCATGCAAGCCTATGTGTAATCCAGCTCAAGCTTATCTTTCCAGGCTCCATCTTTCCATACTCCAACAGTTGAATGCATATCCAACAGTTGTCACACTGGTCTATTTTCTTTCTCCTTATATCATGCA
>NW_011494951.1:45438-46268 GCF_000754665.1 Bison bison bison | reverse complement strand
TATAAAATTACTTTTATTTTCTGAGTGAAAAAGATAACTGGCACAGAATAAATGTTCAATAAATGGCAGAATTTATGATTAAGCCTTGTGTATTTACACAATTTTTCTGTCTAAAATTCCTCCATCTCATAGCTTCCTCCCTATACTAAGTTAATTTCAACTTATCTTTCAAGATTCAGCTCTAGTTTTATTCTCTGGAATACAATGCTAATGTTTTCATTCTAGAAACACTCTCTGATTCCCGTAGACAAAGCTAAGTTCACTAGCCTTTGTCACACATATCTAGGGCATATATTGCTGCTAAAGCATTTAAGAAAATATAGTTAATTGTATTTTACATGCACATCTAATAGATGAGTATAAGGACAATCTCTCATTTTTATATTCCTTTGCCTGACACTCAGTAATACTCATAAATGTTGAGTGATTAAGTTCCAAATCATTACCTCTAGCAGTGACCTCTCAGCCAAATGTTTTTCACATTTTCCAGGTGTCTCCAAGACATTTCTGCTTATATAGCAAAGTATATATCTAGCACAATTCTCTCAAACTATAATCTGTGAAATAAATTTTATGAAGATGCTTCCTTCTCCCGGATAATAGTACAAATAAACACAGCAGAGAAGTTTCCACTAATTTGCTCCCCAAAATGTTCTTTAAATATGCTTTTCTCAAAAGGTCCCCTCCAGTTTTAACCACCCAAACCCACCAGAATTGTTATCCAAAATGCCCAGTAAAGAATGTGAACATGTCAGAATCCAACAACACATTAAAAAGATCATACACCATGACCAAGTGGGCTTTATCCCAGGGATGCAAGGATTCTTCAA
>NW_011494951.1:44780-45338 GCF_000754665.1 Bison bison bison | reverse complement strand
GGTTTTTCATAGCTTTTCTTCCAAGGAGAAAGCATCTTTGAATTTCATGGCTGTAGTCACTGTCTGCAGTGATTTTGGAGCCCAAGAAAATAAATTCTGTCACTGTTTCCATTGTTTCCCCATCTATTTGCCATGAAGTGATGGAACCAGATGCCATGATCTTAGTTTTTTGAATGTTGAGTTTTAAGCCAGCTTTTTCACTCTCCTCTTTCACCTTCATCAAGAGGCTCTTTAGTTGCTCTTCGCTTTCCACCATAAGGGTGGTGGTGTGTCATCTGCATATCTGAGGCTATTGATATTTCTCCTAGCAATCTTGATTCCATCTTGTGCCTCACCCAACCTAGCATTTCGCATGAGGTACTCTGTGTGTAAGTTAAATAAGCAGGGTAACAATATACAGCAGTGACGTACTCCTTCCCCAATTTTGAATTAGTCCATTGTTCCATATCCGGTTCTAACTGTTGCTTCTTGACCTGTATACAGGTTTCCCAGGAAGCAGGTAAGGTGGTCTGGTATTCCCATCTCCTTAAGATTTTTCCACAGCTTTTTGTGATCCAC
>NW_011494951.1:44318-44680 GCF_000754665.1 Bison bison bison | reverse complement strand
TTACTTCATGACAAATAGATAGGGAAACATTGGAAAGACTTTATTTTCTTGGGCTCCAAAATCATTGCAGATGGTGACTGCAGCCATGAAATTAAAAGGGATTTGCTCCTTGGAAGGAAAGTTATGACCAACCTAGACAGCTTATTAAAAACCAGAGACATTACTTTGCCAACAGAGATCTGTCTAATCAAGGCTGTGGTTTTTCTAGTGGTCATGTATGGATGTGACAGTTGGGTTACAAAGAAGGTTGAGTGCTGAAAAATTGATGCTTTTGAACTGTGGTCTTGGAGAAGACTCTTGAGAGTCCTTGGATAGCAAGGAGATCAAACCAGTCCATCCTAAAGGAAATCAGTCCTGAATAT
>NW_011494951.1:43710-44218 GCF_000754665.1 Bison bison bison | reverse complement strand
CCACCCCTCCCACGTCCCACCCCTCCCACTGCCCACTTCAGCAGAGACAACTGGAAATATACTGCCAGAAGCAGGAATGAGGGGAAAGTCAAAGAGCTTACCCTGGGATGTCAGCAAAACAGGTCAGCAAACAGTACACTATCAGATCATTAAGTGTATGGGGGCATTCTGAAGACTCCACAAAAGCATAACCACAAGAAGTCCCTATTGTATATTCAACAACGAAAAGACAAATCACAAATAGCACCAGCTACCCTTCGGCTCTCATCCCTCAAACCAAATAATGAGGATGGAAAGGAAGTAAAGAAATGAGAAAAAGAAAACAGGCCATGACACACTTACTCCCTCCAGTTCTATGAAATTGTAAATCAGGCCTGAACTTTTTTTTTTAATGGAAATTTTTTTTCAGATTTTTTTAAAATTTTATTTTATTTTTTAACTTTACAATATTGTATTGGTTTTGCCATATATCAAAATGAATCCACCACAGGTATACATGTGTTCCCCA
>NW_011494951.1:38886-39290 GCF_000754665.1 Bison bison bison | reverse complement strand
TTATAGTTCTAGAGGTGATATGTCCAAAATTGGGTCTTATGGGGCTAAACACAAATAATTGGCAAAGCTGCATTCCTTTTGGAGGCTCTAAAGGAAATCTGTTTTCTTGCCTTTTCCAGCATCTGGAGGCTGCCCTCCTTCCTAGGCTCACAATCTCCTTCCATCTTCAAAGCTGTCAGTGACCAGTCAAGTTGTCCGCAAGGAACATCACTTTACCTCTGACCCCCACAACTCCCTCTCATAACGACCTTTCTGATTACATTTGTTACAACTGGATAACCCATCAGTTCAGTTCTGTCACTCAGTCGTGTCTGACTCTTTGCAATCCCATGAATCGCAGCACGCCAGGCCTCCCTGTCCATCACCAACTCCCAGAGTTCACTCAGACTCACGTCCATCGAGTT
>NW_011494951.1:38364-38786 GCF_000754665.1 Bison bison bison | reverse complement strand
AGTGGTTTGCCATTCCCTTCTCCAGTGGACCACATTCTGTCAGACCGCTCCACCATGACCTGCCCATCTTGGGTGGCACCACACGGCATGGCTTCTACCCTTATGGCAGAAAGTGAAGAGGAACTAAAAAGCCTCTTGATGAAAGTAAAAGAGGAGAGTGAAAAAGTTGGCTTAAACCTCAGCATTCAGAAAACTAAGATCATGGCATCTGGTCCCATCACTTCATGGGAAATAGATGGGGAAACAGTGTCAGACTTTATTTTTATGGGCTCCAAAATCACTTGCAGATAGTGATTGCATACATGAAATTAAAAGACCTTCCTTCCCTCCTTGGAAGGAAAGTTATGACCAACCTAGATAGCATATTCAAAAGCAGAGACATTACTTTGCCAACAAAGGTCCATCTAGTCAAGGCTTTGGTT
>NW_011494951.1:37963-38264 GCF_000754665.1 Bison bison bison | reverse complement strand
TGAGTCTGGGTGAACTCCGGGAGTTGGTGATAGACAGGGAGGCCTGGCGTGCTGCGATTCATGGGGTCACAAAGAGTCGGACACGACTGAGCAACTGATCTGATCTGATTCCTAGAATGTCGATGTTCACTCTTGCCATCTCCTGTTTGACCCCTTCCAATTTGCCTTGATTCATGGACCTAACATTCCAGGTTCCTATGCAATATTGCTCTTTACAGCATCGGACCTTGCTTCTATCACCAGTCACATCCACAGCTGGGTATTGTTTTTGCTCTGGCTCCATCCCTTCATTCTTTCAGGA
>NW_011494951.1:32646-34506 GCF_000754665.1 Bison bison bison | reverse complement strand
CATGTTCAGGCCAACAGAAAAGGCAAATTTATTTTTTACACTCCCACCTTTTCTCCACTAAAAAATGTTTTCCTAGGAGAGAGTTTTTTTTTCAATGTGATTCATCACTTGGCACCATTTGTAAAATGAAACTTGAGGTGTTTATAAAAGCCATAGTTCCTGAGCAATAAGCTAGACCTTCCATGTCAGATTCTCTGTGAGTGGGGCTGGGAATCCACATTTTCAAGATATCCTCAGGTAATTATTATGTAATATAAAGTCTGAGGACAACTACTTTGAAAGATTAATTCATGTTTTTAACTTTAAATGGGTTTAAAACCAAGTCAAGTTCAATCAGTCAGAAGAGTGAGGACATTACAATCTTAACACCTGCATTAATTTGCTGCAATTTCTGCCTTTTTTGAATAGATTCCTGCCTTCTCTAAATCTGTCTGTATAATTTGGCACTCAAATAGACCAAAACTATATACTTCCCTGGTGACTCAAATGGTAAAGAAACTGCCTGAAATGGAAGAGACCTGGGTTTGATCCCTGGGTTTTGAAGACTCCCTGGAGAAGGGAATAGCAACCCACTCCAGTATTCTTGCCTGGATAATTCCATGGACAGAGGAGACTGGCGGGCTGCAGTCCATGGGGTCACTAAGAGTCAGACACGACTAAGAGACTAACACTTTCACTTCATTTTCATGTGATAAGCAAGGTAGAGAAATCATTGATAAAATCTTCCCAGCACCACCAAGAATGGGTAAATAATCTACCTCTAGCCCAAAAGTCCTTCACTGTAGGCAATAGCAAAGTAGACAAGAACTAAAAGAATCTTTTCTTCTCCTCATCCTTGTTCCTATTACACATATCTCTGCTCCTCTTTCATTGACACAACACCAATATCAGCTCTGAGGCACATAAAGCTACAAGGAATGACTCATTGATATTAGGAACTATTAGAAAAAGCGCCTTATACACAAATCCTCAATATACACACTATTTTATATGTATTTTTCTTAGAGAATAAGTCAGTGAAAGACAAAACAGAATTTTCAATGATGATATAGTTCTATGACTATTACTAGATCCTTGCTGGAACTGACAAAATTGATTTTTACGTGACTTCAAAGGATTTCTTCCTAGACACTCTAGTTAGAGGTGGAAAGGAGGGATCCTGGTATACAACTTAACTCTAAAACTAATTTACTCTTGAGGAAAATACTAGTGTGTTCTGGACCTACATACACCTAGTAAAGGCCTCTGCATTCATCTTCAGCAGATATCATTTTGTTAGGTTACAGTAGATACCAAGGATTCAGTATTTAGCAAGAATTAAATATATGGATTGATTTCCACATTACTCTTTCTGTAGTCAATATAAAATCTTACTTTTACCATGCTGCTTGGTGGTCAAAGGTTGTGTCCATTGGGGTATAAACCAATGTTCTCAAATCACAGGCAGATCATCTCCTAATGTGGGGATATATCCATAGTGTTCCAGTTCCCTTCAGGGAAGGTAATCTTGAAAAATGTCTTCTGAAACATTCAACTCCTACCCAACACTCAGCAGAGTTACTTGTGCCGAATGAACAATGACTGGAGACTGACAGTGTAACAGGACAGACAGACTCCCCAGCTTTCCAGTGTCAAACCAAAATCTGTCCAAATATGAACCAGATCATCCAGTGGAGACAATCATTGAGAAGTCTACCCTTCTCTATATGTGTCTTTGTCTGTGCCCTTGAACTGACAGTTCTGAGAATTCTAGGTCAGTAGGCTTAGTCTGAAAGTCTTAGAAGGAAAAAGCAGCAAGAGCTACTGTCCTACATTTTTTGTTCCTTCCTAACCTGTATGGAGGTCAATAGATCGGAAGAG
>NW_011494951.1:29202-29546 GCF_000754665.1 Bison bison bison | reverse complement strand
TTTTCTCCAGACTATACAGGAACACAAACACATAATTAATATCACTCCCATATTCAGAGCAATTCCATATCCAAATGTCTTGATCTGTTTTAAGGGATTAAGAGAAGAAAGATTATCAGCAACAGTATCAAGAAAATCTGGTCTAGAAACTCCATCATAAAACTTTTTTAAAAGCTTTTAATATATTCTATTGTAGATCTTGAATATCTACAGAAATATTACCTTGGTTCAATAGGTGTTGTTTAACTTTATCTCAATTGAATTGTGTCTTATTGTATTTAAAAGCCATTACACAAAAGAAAGTATAGTTTCAATCACATCTTAGTCTCACCTGTTTTTGTAAA
>NW_011494951.1:28796-29102 GCF_000754665.1 Bison bison bison | reverse complement strand
ATGTCAGTTCTGGTTTTAAGAATGTAAATACTCTGTCAACTTTCATCAAAAGGAATGGTATTATTTATACATGTATAAAATGAACAGTTAATACATGTTACTAATCTCAAGTTGGGATCATATTTTGTTGGTCCAATCATAAAAACAAAAGGAATTTTTACACAAGTCTGAATAGTGTGGGTAGAGTTTTTGTAAAATTAAAGGTAGCTTTTGGGTCATTTAAAATATATTCAGTATATCATCTCTTCCAAGCAATTAGTTCTTTTAATGCCATGGGTATTTTCCATAATTCATCATGAATAGGAT
>NW_011494951.1:27626-28022 GCF_000754665.1 Bison bison bison | reverse complement strand
CGAAGACTAATATTCTTATCTACAGATTTTCCAGCAGATACGTAAAACATATGACTCTGAGATGCCAGTTGAGGAACAGTCTGGGGTCGGTTTTCCAACCCCAGGATCATATCTTGTTTTTAAGATTAGGAACTGTTCTCTCTGGACTTGTTCCAAAAGTCTCATGCCGTATAGCATGCAGTTTATTAATAATTATAAATTTTTGTGGCCCTTTTCAGGGCCTGTTTTTCTTTTATTTTTCTTGTCTCCTACATCTCCCCCTTTTTAATGTTGCATGTGATGAGAAATGGTGAGAAATGTTAGTTGCTGTTGTTGGCTTCGCTGTCTCTTGATCATTTTTCTCCAGACTATACAGGAACACAAACACATAATTAATATCACTCCCATATTCAGAGC
>NW_011494951.1:23798-24893 GCF_000754665.1 Bison bison bison | reverse complement strand
TGCTAGAAAAGTAATACTGAAAATTCTCGAAGCTAGGCTTCAGCAGTACATGAACCATGAACTTCCAGATATTCAAGCTAGTTATAGTAAAGGCAGAGGAATCAGAGATCAAATCGCCAACATCCATTGGATCACCTAAAAAGCAAGAGAGTTCCAGAAAAACATCTACTTCTGCTTTGTTGACTATGCCAAAGCCTTAGACTGTATGGATGATAACAAACTGTGGAAAATTATGAAAGAGATGGGAATACCAGACCACCTGACCTGCCTCCGGAGAAATCTGTATGCAGGTCAAGAAGCAACAGTTAGAACTGAACATTGACAATGGACTGCTTCAAATTGGCAAAGGAGTATGTCAAGGGTGCATGTTGTCACCTTGCTTATTTAACTTATAGGCAGAGTACATCATGTTAAATGCCAGGCTGAATGAAGCACAGACTAGAACCAAGATTGCCAGGAGAAATATCAATAACCTCAGTTATGCAAATGACACCACCCTTATGGCAGAAAGCCAAGAAGAACTAAGGAGCCTCTTGATGAAAATGAGAGAGGAGTCCCGGGGTCCAGCCCCAGCAGGATACAGGGAATTCGAAGGGGAGACGGCTTCGGCGATCAGGATATGATAGAATTAAAGATATAAAGAGTGGTTAAATAAGGATAGCTCAGTGAGAAAATTCAGTGGAGAAAAGAGGCTGAATAATTTGGTTTATGTGGAAAGCTAATAAAATTCCAAAATAAGGAATTTGCGTCACCTACATAGGCCGCAGGTGTCCTCCCATTCTCCTGAAGGAGAGGAGACACTAAGGCCTCCCCGGTCAGATCTTAGAAGCCCAGGCATAATTAGTAGGCTTGACGAGCCTCCACGCTCCAGATGGGAATTCAGCCAGAAGGTGAGAGAAAGAACGACATGGGGAGACCAAGTTTAGGTGAAAAAGGTCCGCACTTTATTTTCCAAAGTAGGTTTTATACCTTAAGTTGTGCATAGAGGATAATGGGGGAAGGTCAGCAGTCCTTGATCCTTATTGAAGCCAGGCTTTCAAACTTATCATATGCAAAAGTTTAGGTGATTTACATCATCTTCTGGCCATGAGGCCT
>NW_011494951.1:22046-23698 GCF_000754665.1 Bison bison bison | reverse complement strand
AGTTAAACTATAACTCATGTGGCGTTCAGGGCCAAAGAACAAAATGATCATTAACCATTGAGTAATTAGGAAACAGTAATCAATAACAGATCAGTAACGAAGACTAATATTCTTATCTATAGATTTTCCAGCAGATACGTAAAACACATGACTCTGAGATGCCAGTTGGGAAAACCGACTCCAGGATCATATCTTGTTTTCAAGATTATGAACTGTTCCCTCTGGACTTCTTCCAAGAGTCGTGCCTTATAGCATCCAGTTTATCAATAATTATAAATTTCTTTTGTGGTCCTTGCCGGGGCCTGCTTTTATTTTATTTTTCCTGTCTCCTACAAAAATCACAGCAAAATTAACTCTGTCAATATATATAAGCTAAAAGCAGCTTTTCTAGTTCAAACTCTAGATGAAAATACAGCTCAGTCAACACCTGGAGTGCTGCCTTATAAAACCTTGAGTACAGTACCCAGCTAAGTCATGCCAGACTCCTGACAGAAACTGGGATATATCTGTGTTTTGAGATACTAAGTTTGTGGTAATCCATTATAAAACAATATAAAAATAATACAGATTTTGATGCCTAGAAATGGTACCTAAAAACTTGGAAATAGCTTTGAAATCAATCAAGTGAGCAGAGACTAGAAGAACTTTGAGAGAAAGCCTATATGTTTTCAACACACTGTTGGTAGAAATCTAATCTTTAAGTATGCCACAGTGAGAGTTCAGAAGAAACTGAGGAACATGTTACTACAAACAAAAGGAGGAAGATTCTTGTTGCAAGGTGACAAAAAGCTTAGCAAAATTATATCCTGGAGTTATGTTCAAGAAAATATTTAAAAGCTGGTTTGGGAGACTTCCAAGTAAAGTTTTAAAAGTGACTCTTGAATTCTTTTTTCTATTTATGATAATATGTGTAAGGATTGAGGAAAGAACTGTTACACAAAAGGAAACCAAGACCTTACGATTTTGAAATTTCTCACCATCTATAAGAATTAAAGAGATTCACAGTCTCAATTTCTGTTTAGTATGATTGTATAACTTTTCCCTAAAACTGCAGAAAGATTAAAAGATGAAGGAATCAGGCACAAAAACAGGCCTTCCTATCGTTTTAAGGATAAAGGTTCCTTATAAAACTAGAAATAAAACTACCATATGACCCAACAATCCTAATACTGGGCTATATATACCCTGAGAAAACTAGTTGAAAGAGACACCCGTACCCCAATGTTCAATGCACCACTATTTATAATAGCTAGGATATGGAAGCAAACTAGATGTCCATTGACAGATGAATAGATAGAGAATTGTGCTATATACAGAATATTACTCAGCCATAAAAAGGAATGCATTTGAGCCAGTTCTAATGAGGTGGATTAACTTAGAGCTTATTATACAGAGTGAAAGTAAGTCAGAAAGATAAAAAAATTATGGTGTAACACATATATATGAAATCTAGAAAGACAGTATTGATGAACCTGTTTACAGGGCAGCAATGGAAACAATCCTAAAAGATGATGCTATGAAAGTGCTGCACTCAATATGTGAGCAAATTTGAAAAACTCAGCAGTATCCACAGGACTGGAAAAGGTCAGTTTTCATTCCAATCCCAAAGAAAGTAATGCCAAAGAATGCTCAAACTATTGCACACTTGCACT
>NW_011494951.1:17582-18126 GCF_000754665.1 Bison bison bison | reverse complement strand
GGTGAGAGCACAAAGCAGTAAAGTAGGCAGACTCTGGTTTTGGGGGTAGATGCTCGAGAATTTCCAGGGGGACTCCTGAGGCTCGATCCCACCTTTGTGTATGCCTAGCCTCCTTCCTCATGACCTTTGCTACGGGTGGAGTTCCTCACGCTGGCTCCTGGCAGAGGAGAGTGAAAAAGCTGGCTTAAAACTCAACATCCAGAAAGCTAACATCATGGCATATGGTCCTATCACTTCATGGCAAATAGATGGAGAAACAGTGTAAACAGTAACAGACTTTTATTTTTTGGTACTCCAAAATCAATGCAGATGGTGACTGCAGCCATGAAATTAAAAGACCCTTGCTCTTTGGAAGAAAAGTTATGGCCAACCTAGACAGAATATTAAAAAGCATAGATATTACTTTGCCAACAAAAGTCCATCTAGTCAAAGTCATGGTTTTTCCAGTAGTCATGTATGGATGTGAGAGTTGGATTATCAAGAAAGCTGAGTGCTGAAGAATTGATGTATTAAACTGGTGTTGGAGAAGACTCTTGAGACTGAG
>NW_011494951.1:17154-17482 GCF_000754665.1 Bison bison bison | reverse complement strand
ATAGAAGATTTTAATCCATTTATAATTACTGATAATGAAACATTTATTTCTGCAATTTTGCTTTGTCTTTTGTATGTTTCATATCTTGTTTGTTCCTCAATGCCACCATTAACTGTCCTCTCTTGTGTTTGCTATTTTTGTAGTGTATATGATTTTGATTCACTTCTAATTTATTTTCTGTATATTTAAAAGTTATTTTAGCATTGGTTGTGCTGGAGCTTATAATTAACCTCACAAACATGTAACAATCTATTTTGAATTAATATCATATTAACTTCCATAGGTATGTAAAAATTCTGATCATACATTTCTCCATCCCTCCCCCCTT
>NW_011494951.1:16345-17054 GCF_000754665.1 Bison bison bison | reverse complement strand
CAAAGATCATGGCATTCAGTCCCATAACTTCATGGCAAATAGATGGGGAAACAATGGAAACAGTGAGAGACTTCATTTTCTTTGCCTCCAAAATCACTGCAGATGGTGACTGCAGCCATGCAATTAAAAGATACTTGCTCTTTGGAAGAAAAGTTATGACCAACCTAGACAGCATATTAAAAAGCAGAGACATTATTGCTGAGAAAGGTCCATCTATTCAGAACTATGGTTTTTCCAGTAGTCATGTATGATGAGAGTTGGACTATAACAAAAGCTGAGAGCCAAAGAATTGATGCTTTTGAACTGCGGTGTTGGAGAACACTCTTGAGAGCCCTTGGACTGCAAGAAGATCCAACCAGTCCATCCTAAAGGAAATCAGTCCTGAATATTCATTAGAAGGACTAATGCTGAAGCTGAAACTCCAATAGTTTGGCCACCTGATGAGAAGAACTGACTCATTGGAAAAGACCCTGATGCTGGGAAAGACTGAATGTGGGAAGAGAATGGGACGACAGAGGATGAGATGTTTGGTCGGCGTCACGGACTCAATGGACATGAGTTTGAGCAAGCTCTGGGAGATGGTGATTGACAGGGAAGCCTGGCATGCTGCAGTCCATGGGGTCACAAAGAGTTGGACACGATTGAGCAGCTGAACTGAACTGAGAGAGCAAGACTCAAAGAAGGTGGATGAACCTTATGCATTCTCTAA
>NW_011494951.1:15582-16245 GCF_000754665.1 Bison bison bison | reverse complement strand
AAGCTCCAGGAGTTGGTGATGGACAGGGAGGCCTGGCCTTTTGCAGTTCATGGGGGCTCAAAGAGTCAGACACGACTGAGCAACTGAACTGAATGGAAACAAACATAGAGAACAGATTTGTGGACACAGTAGGGGAAGGAGAGGTTGAGATGAATTCAGAGAGTGGCATGGAAACACACATTACCATATAGATAGTAAAATAGATAGCCAGTGGGGATTTGCTATATGATACAGGGAGATCAATCCAGTGCTCTGTGACAACCTAGAGGGGTGAGATGGAAGGCTGGAGGGAGGTTCAAGAGGGAGGAGACATATGTATACTTGGCTGATTCATGTTGTTGTATGGCAGAAACCAACACAATACTGTAAAGCAATTTCCCTCCAATTAATAATAATAATAAATAAATACAATTCATTTTAACTACACCCTCCCCAAAAAAGAGGATAAGGGTTTGCCTCACAAATATCAACCAAACCAGAAGTCCTCTAGGGAGCTTAAGGGTACTGTTTCCTACTATTTCAGCAGGAGGGCAAGGCTTAGAGTGTTTGTCTGGAAAAGATCTATAAATGTGGCTTTTGCCTAGAGGAGTGAATCCCACTGACATTTTAAGAAGATCCACAAAGTTCTTGAGAAAATCTGTTTAGCAGAAATATTACTAAGCT
>NW_011494951.1:9408-12847 GCF_000754665.1 Bison bison bison | reverse complement strand
GGAAAACTGGACATTTTGAATATTATAATAAGGTAACTCTTGAAATCATATACTGTCTCATTCTCAGGGTTTGTTTTGGTTGGTTCCTGTGGGTTTTGATTATATGCCTAGCACTTTTCTACCATTTTCTGTAAAAATATTAGTGGTATGTGCTCTCAGAAATGTGTCCTTTATCTTATGGTAAGTTTATGTGTTGTTTGAGTTTTTTTGCCTGGACACAAAACAAAAACATACCCAAAAAACAACAGCAAGAAAAAAAACACCTCTCTTTCCATGCTGGCTCAGTGTTTAGCATGACTTCAATGCTTTGCTGTTCAGTCACTCAGTCGTGTCCAACTCTTTGCGACCCCATGGATTGCAGCATGCCAGGCTTTCCTGTCCATCACATTGCCCAGAGCTTGCTCAAACTCCAATACTTTGGCCACCTGATGCGAAAAACTGACTCATTTGAAAAGACCCTGATGCTGGTAAAGACTGAAGGTGGGAGGAGAAGGGGATGACAGAGGATGAGATGGTTGCATGGCATCACTGACTCAATGGACATGAGTTTTGGTAAACTCTGGGAGTTGGTGATGGACAGGGAGGCCTGGTGTGCTGCAGTCCGTGGGGTCACAAAGAGTCGGACATGACTGAGCAACTGAACTGAACTGAATAGTTATACAGGCATATCTCATTTTATTGTGCTTTGTGGATACTGTGTTTTTATAACTGAAGTTTTGTGGCAACACTGCTTATGCAAGTCCATTGGCAACAATTGTTTTTTCTCTCCACAACCCCTGGCAACCACTGATCTTTTTTACAGTCTCCATAGTTTTGACTCTACTATTTCATATAGTTGGAGTCATAAAGTATGTAGCATTATCAGACTGGGTGTTCCACACGGCAATGTGATTTAATATTATTCTGTGTCTTTCATAGCTTTATAGCTCTTTTTTTTTTTTTTTTTTTGCTAAACAGTAATAAGAACCTAGACAGCATATTAAAAAGCAGAGACATCACTTTGTCAACACAGGTCCATATTGTCAAAGCTATAGGTTTTCTAGCAGTTATGTACAGATGTGAGAGTTGGACCAAAAAGAAAGCTAAATGCTGAAGAACTGATGCTTTCAGATTGTGGTGCTGAAGAAGACACTGTCTCTATAAATTAAGTTGGGAAGAACTGATGCTTTAACAATATTAAACATAAATATCTCTCCATTTATATAGATATTACTTGATTTCTTTCATCAGAGTTTTCCTTATATACATCTTGCACGTATTTTATCAGGTTTATATCTAAGTATTTCTTTTGTGAGAGTGCTAGTTTAAATGGTATTGTGTTTTTAATCTCAAATTCCAATTGCTTATTGCTAGCATATTAAAAAACAATAGTTTTTGTATGCTAACCCTTATGTTCTACAACCTTGTTGTATTCACTTACCAGCTCTAGGAGATTTTTTGTTGAGTCTTTGGCATTTTTAACATAGTGTCATCTACAAACAAAGACATGTTTTATTTATTTCTTCCCAATCAGTATATTTTTATTTCTTTATCTTATTAACTAACTCTTCCATAGAATGTGTGATAGGAGTGATGAGAGGGGATATCCGTAACCTATTTTTCTTTAAGAGGAAAGCTTCTAGGTCCTTACCATTAAGTGTAATGTTAATAATAGGGCTTTTGTTAATGTCTTTTATCAAGTTCAGTAAGCTCCCCTCTATTCTTAGCTTGCTGGAAGTTTTAATAATGAGTAAATGTTGGATTTTGTCAAATGGATTCTCTCCATGTGGTTGTTCTTCTTAGTCCATTGTTGTATATTGCATGAATTGATTCTGAACATTGAATCCACTTTGCTTACCTGAAGTAAATCCTACATTGTTGTGGTATATAAATCCTTTTTACATTATTAGATTTAATTTGTTAATTTTTTTTTCATAAGAGATATAGGTTTTCAGTTTTTTTTCTTGTAATGTCCTTAACTAGTTTTGGTATTAGGGTAACACTGACCTAATGAACTAAATTAGGAAGTATTCCTTCTGTTTCTGTCCTCTGAAAGAGATTGTAGATATTTGATACAGTTTCTTCCTTAAATGTTTGGTAGAATTCACCAGTGAATCCCATTGGGACTGGAGCTTTTTATTTTGGATGGTTGTTAAATATTGATTCAATTTTTTTAACAGACACAGGCCTATTCAGATTATTTATTTCCTCTCATGTAAGCATAATAGTTTATTGTCTCCAAGGAACTGATACATTTTATCTAGGCTATCAAATGTGAGAGCAAACAGTTTTTCATAGTACTCTTTTTTTTATCCTCAATGTCTATAGAATTCATATCCATAATCCCTATTTTATTTCTGATATTAGTAATCTATATCTTCCCTCTTTTCACAGTCTGAGTTATTAGTTTTGTTTGTATTTCCAAAGAATCATGTTATACTTTTACCGATTTTTTTCTATTGATTTCCTGTTTTCAATTTTATTGGTTTTTTAGTTCTTATTTCCTCTTGCTTATTTGGATTTAATTTTCTCTTCATTTCCTCAGATGGAAACATAGATTATTGTTTTCATATAACTATTCTTTTGTTATGTATGCATTCAATGTAAATTGCCCTCTAAGCACGGCTTTCACTGTAGCCCACAAATTTTGATAAGTTGTATAATCAAATGTTTCTTTTTTTTTTCCTGTGTTAGTTTGACAGTTATATATTCTTAACTCATATTTGAGATTGTACTAGAAATTGCAACATATATTCTACAAAATCAATACAATCTTTGTCCTTCCTCTCAAATACCTCAAAGAACTGAGGGTCCTTTAAGTCCATTTGGCTGCACACTCCAGCATAAATGCAATTGCCATCATGTATTTTAAACCTCACTGTTTTATGCACTTATTTAGATTTTTCCATATATTTATTCCTTTGTTGCTCACCATCTTTTCCTGCATCTCTGACTATTCACTGGTGATATTTTCCTTCTCCTGAAAAACATGCGTTAGTAGTTCTTTCAATGTGCATTTCCAGGTAGCATATTCTGTTACTGTGCTGTTTTCAATTATGTTTTTCTTCGACCATAATTCTTTAAGGATATTTTTAACTCTGTATAGAATCCTACTTTATCAGCTATTTTCTTTCACTAGGTTTAAAACTCCATCCTACTGCCTTCTGGCTTCCATCAGTGCTGTTGAGGTCATCATTCTCTCTAATTATTATTTGAATATAAAGTTCGCTTTTCTCAGACAGTCCACAGAATGGGAAAAAGTAATAGCAAGTGAAAAAACTGACAAAGAATTAATCTCCAACATATACAAGCAGCTCATGTAGCTCAATACCAGAAAAATGAACAATCCAATCAAACAGTGGGTGAAAGACGTAAAAAGACATTTCTCCAAAGAAGACATACACATGGCTAATAAACACATGAAAAGATGCTCAACATCACTCATTATTAGATAAATACA
>NW_011494951.1:6924-7653 GCF_000754665.1 Bison bison bison | reverse complement strand
AGGATGCATAGGATTATAATAGTGACATTCAGTAGGACAGGAAATACAAGAGACGAAACCTGAATTATGTGTGAAGTTGAAATGTGTGAAATCTCATCTCATATAATATGTCTCATAGATGGTGGGGTTAAAAACAAAATTGAGAAAACACTGAATATAAGAGTATTTGGTTCTACATACACACATTAAGATGGCATCGGTAGATAAAGAGAATTTGGTTATACATATATCAGATCAGATCAGTCGCTCAGTCATGTCCGACTCTTTGCGACCCTGTGAATCACAGCATGCCAGGCCTCCCTGTCCATCACCAACTCCCAGAGTTCACTGAGACTCACGTCCATCGAGTCAGTGATGCCATCCAGCCATCTCATCATCTGTCGTCCCCTTCTCCTCTTGCACCCAATCCCTCCCACATCAGAATCTTTTCCAGTGAGTCAACTCTTCCCATGAGGTGGCCAAAGTACTGGAGTTTCAGCTTCAGCATCATTCCTTCCAAAGAAATCCCAGGGCTGATCTCCTTCAGAATGGACTGGTTGGATCTCCTTGCAGTCCAAGGGACTCTCAAGAGTCTTCTCCAACACCACAGTTCAAAAGCATCAATTCTTCAGCGCTCAGCTTTCTTCACAGTCCAGCTCTCACATCCATACATGACCACAGGAAATACCATAGCCTTGACTAGATGGACCTTTGTTGGCAAAGTAATGTCTCTGCTTTTGAATATGCTGT
>NW_011494951.1:5789-6245 GCF_000754665.1 Bison bison bison | reverse complement strand
AACCCCTGGTAACCACCATACTACTCTGGTTTTACAAGTTTGGCTTTTTTAGATTCCACATGTAAGTGATATTATACAGAATTTCTCTTTCTTGGTCTGACTTATCTCACTTAGCATAATGCACTCAAGGTCCATCCATGTTGTCATGCACAGATGGCAGGATTTCCCTCTTTCTCGTGACTGTATAATATTCCACTGTGTGTCTGTGTCTGTGCACACGTGTGCATGCTGTATCACATATCCTTTATCCATTAAGCCATGGGATGATACTTAGGCTGTTTCCATATCTTGGCTATTGTGAATAATGATGCAGTAAATATGGGGGTGCATATATCTCTTCAATATCCTGTCTTCACTTCCTTTGCATATATGCACAGGAGTGGAATTGCTGGGTAATATTGTGATCCTATTTTTCATTTCTGAGGAAACTCTACAATCCTTTCCATAGTGGCTAAA
>NW_011494951.1:5345-5689 GCF_000754665.1 Bison bison bison | reverse complement strand
AACCAACTTAAATTCTCAGCAACAGTACACAAGGGTTCCCTATTTTCTACACTCTCTCTAGCATTTATTATTTGTAGAATATATGATGATGGCCATTATGATTGGCTTGAGGTGATACCTCATTATGGTTTTGATTTTCATTTCCCGAACAATTAACTGCTTTTGAACTGTGGTGTTGGAGAAGACTCTTGAGAGTCCCTTGGACTGCAAGGAGATCCAACCAGTCCATCCTAAAGGAGATCAGTCCTGGGTGTTCATTGGAAGGACTGATGCTGAAGCTGAACTCAATACTTCGGCCACCTCATGCGAAGAATTGACTCATTGGAAAAGACCCTGATGCTTGG
>NW_011494951.1:4569-5245 GCF_000754665.1 Bison bison bison | reverse complement strand
ATATTCACTGACTAGCTCTAGTAGTTTTCTGGTGGTGTCTTTAGGGTTTTCTATGTAGAAAATTGTATCATCTGTAAACAGTGAGAATTTTACTTCTTTTCCAGTCCAGGATTCTTTTTATTTCTTTTTCTTTTGTGATTGCCGTGGCTAGGACTTCCACAACAATATTGAATAGTAGCAGTGTGAGTGAGCACCCTCGTCTTGTTCCTGATTTTAGAGGAAATGCTTTCAGTTTTTCA
The DNA here is from genome assembly GCF_000754665.1 of Bison bison bison. NCBI lineage: Eukaryota > Metazoa > Chordata > Mammalia > Artiodactyla > Bovidae > Bison > Bison bison. The sequence continues at coordinate 5,006 of NW_011494951.1, read as the reverse complement.
CCATTGAGGATAATGTTTGCTGTGTGCTTGTTCTATATGGCTTTTACTATGTTGAGGTATTTTCCTTCTATGCCTGCTTTCTGGAGAGTTTTATCATAAATGTGTGATGAGTATTGTCTAAGGCTTTCTCTGCATCTATTGAGATAATCATATGGTTTTTATCCATCAATTTGTTAGTATGGTATAGCACATTGATTGATTTGTGAATACTGAAGAATCCTTGCATCCCTAAGATAAAGCCCACTTGGTCATGGTGTATGCTGTTTTAGATGTTGTTAGATTCTGTTTGCTAGAATTTTGTTGAGGATTTTTGCATCTATGTTCATCATTGATATTGGCCTGTAGTTTTCTTTATTATGGCTTCTTGTCTGCTTTTGGTATTAGGGTGATGGTGGCCTCATAGAATGAGTTCTTCAGTTTACATTCTTCTGAAGTTT
>NW_011494951.1:0-464 GCF_000754665.1 Bison bison bison | reverse complement strand
GTGTGTGGAATGCTTGCAGTGGATGAACCACACTGAGTTTGCCACAGCCCAACACAGTGTGTACTTCCTAGGTCTACAATACTCAGGCTCCAGGGTGCTCTGCACGGGCACTGTCCCAAGTGGGCCTTGCATTTTGTGCACTTCCCAGGTCTAAGCTGCTCAGGTTCTCAGGTGCTCTACAGGGGCACAGACCCAGATGGGCTGTGTGTTTTGTGCCTTTCCCAGGTCCAACCTACTCTGGCAACCGGGTGCTTGGCAAGCACACTGTCCCAGGTGGACTGTGCACCTTATTCACCTCCTCAGTCCTGGCCACTTGGTTTCCCAGGTACGCTGCAAGAGCACAGTCCCAGGAGTGCCGTGTATCTCCTCTGGGTATCTGATCTTAGACTGTGACCCTCCTGGCAGATGTCAACCGTCCAGGATCCCAGGAAGACATGGTTAGCAACTGGGAGCCTGCTCAGTTT
>NW_011494950.1:7440157-7440514 GCF_000754665.1 Bison bison bison | reverse complement strand
CTCAAACCCATGTCCATTAAGTCAGTGATGCCATCCAACCATCTCATCCTCTGTCATCCCTTCTCATCCTGCCTTCAATCTTTCCCAGCATCAGGGTCTTTTCCAATGAATCAGCTCTTCACATCAGGTGGCCAAAGTATTGGAACTTCAGCTTCAGCATCAGTCCTTCCAATGACTATTCAGGGTTAATTTCTTTTAGGATTAACTGGTTTGATCTCCTTGAAGTCCAAGGGACTCTCAAGAGTCTTCTTCAGCACTACAATTAGAACACATCAGTTCTTCAGTGCTCAGCCTTATTTATTGTCCAGCCCTCACATCCATACATGACTACTGGAAAAACCATAGCTTTAATTATAC
>NW_011494950.1:7439802-7440057 GCF_000754665.1 Bison bison bison | reverse complement strand
AGTCGTGTCTGACTCTTTGTGACCCCATGAATCGCAGCACGCCAGGCCTCCCTGTCCATCACCAACTCCCAGAGTTCACTCAGACTCATGTCCATCGAGTCAGTGATGCCATCTCATCCTCTGTTGTCCCCTACTCCTCCTGCCCCCAATCCCTCCCAGCGTCAGAGTCTTTTCCAATAGAGGACCCTAAAGACTCCACCAGAAAATTACTAGAGCTAATCAATGAATATACTAAAGGTGCAGGATATAAAATCA
>NW_011494950.1:7435305-7435642 GCF_000754665.1 Bison bison bison | reverse complement strand
AGGATGGGGAACACATGTATACCTGTGGCAGATTCATTTCGATATATGGCAAAACCAATACAATATTGTGAAGTTTAAAAATAAAAAATAAAATAAATTAAAAAAATAAAATGAATAAATAAAAAATAAAAACAAGAAATATAAAAATAAAAATTAAAGGAATAAGAAAGAAAGAGCAATGTTAGAACAATATGAAAAAGAATAAAAAGAAAAAATATATAGAGAATGATAGTAAAGGTGATTTCCTCATAATTCCTCCGTTGTCCTCTTCCCAAAATGTGCTCCAGACAATCTGCCTACTCAGGAAGACCTCCAACATTTCTAGGAAGGTCTCTGG
>NW_011494950.1:7432617-7435205 GCF_000754665.1 Bison bison bison | reverse complement strand
GCCTTTGTAGGCTGCCCTCCAGTGTTTGTTCTCTACCCAAACAAGAGGAGGCAAAGGCCAAGGCTTATTAGGGCTCACTTTCTCAGTTGGGCTGGGGAGAGGGGGGTGTTTGGAAGCCACAACTGAGATGTACTAAGGAGTGCCTGAGGCTGTGGAGACCAGAAGGATGTTGTTACAGTCTGAGGCAGTTTATGTGTTCTCCCATAGGATTTGGCCTCGCGTTGTATATTCCTAGGGAAAATCAAGCTACTTAGACTCCCAGGAAGGTGTGGGCAGTAATCTGTGCCTTCTCACAGCTTGGTGGCAACTGCCACCTCTGGGGTTGGGACCGTAGCAGCGGCATTTTGTTGCTGCTTTAGGCCCTCTCCCTGGTTTTGGCAGTGGCTTATGTTCCCCTCTCTGGTATCATAAACTTTAGACATGCCATGTCTGCCAACTTTGATGGCCACCCACTGGGCAGCACAGCCACTGTCTGTGAGTACATGGAGTTAGAGTGTCCTGGCGACAAGAATCTCTTGTCTTTCTGGCAGGCCCAGGCTTTACCCTGGACTCCCTCAGCTGTGTCGTACTAGCCCGCTCAGAATATCTTCAGGGCAGTCAACCCCTGTCTTCTCCTTGGGGTCTGACCCACTGAACCTGAGCCTCAGTACCCATCCCCCACTCTCCTTGGTGGGTGCAGGAGTACTGTTCGCTTCTCGTCTGGGAAGTGCTGTTCAGCAATGATCTCTCTGGTAAATTCTTTCCGTTTTGCCTTCCAAGCACCTGTTGCTGCATTCCCCTCTGAGGTTCCAAAGCTCCTCAATGATTCCACATGTGAGGGGTTTCTGAGTGTGTAGAAAGTTTTCCTCCTTCAGGACTCCCTCCCCAGGGCACAGGTCCCTGTCCTGAAATCCTTTACCTCTTTTTTATCTTTGTCTTTTCCCCTACCTTGTTCTAAGGAGATTTGTTTGCCTTTTGGAAGTCTGAGGTCTTCTGCCAACATTCAGAAGTTGTTCTGTAGGAGTTGTTCCATATGCACATAAATTTTTGATATATTTGTGTGGAGAGAGGTGGTCTCCCCATCTTTTTCCTCCACCATCTTGGAAGTTCTCCCTACCACTTTACTTTTAACCTCTGTGTCTCTATACTTAAAGTGGGTTTCTTGTAGACAGTATATAGTTGGGTATTCTTTTTTATTGCCTGTCCTTTTATTGGTATATTTAGACCATTGACATTTAAAATGATTTTTATATAGTCATATTAATATCTACCAGTGCTACTATTTTCAAAACTGGGTCTTTACTTTATTATTGTTTTTGAGAATGAATATGCTTTTAATAATGTCATCTCCTTACTGCACAGATACTAGCTACATTTCCTTGACTTTGCTTGCCCATAAATTTGAAAACTAAATCTGCTCAGGATAGTATAAAAATGACCAGGAGAAAACACCAAGGAGAAACAGCTAAAAATCTCTTAGCCTAACTTAATCCTCATAGGAACATTATGAGCTATTTTCTGACACAGGTGTAGCAAACAAAGCAGTTGACAAGCAATTAATCTCAAAAATATACAAGCAGCTCATGCAGCTCAATTTCAGAAAAATAAACGACCCAATCAAAAAATGGACCAAAGATTTAAACAGACATTTCTTCAAAGAAAACATATAGATGGCTAACAAACACATGAAAAGATGCTCAACATCACTCATTATCAGAGTAATGAAAATCAAAACCACAATGAGGTACCATCTCACACCAGTCAGAATGGCTGCTATCCTAAAGTCTACAAGCTGGAGAGGGTGTGGAGAAAAGGGAATCCTCTTAACTATTGGTGGGAATGCAAACTAGTACAGCCACTATGGAGAACAGTGTGGAGATTCCTTTAAAAACTGGAAATAGAACTGCCATATGACCCAGTAATCCCACTGCTGGGCATACACACTGAGGAAACCAGAATTGAAAGAGACATGTGTACCCCAATGTTCATCGCAGCACTGTTTATAATAGCCAGGACATGGAAGCAACCTAGATGTCCATCAACAACGAATGGATAATAAAGCTGTGGTACATATACACAATGGAATATTACTCAGCCATTAAAAAGAATACATTTGAATCAGTTCTAATGAGGTGGATGAAACTGGAGCCTATTATACAGAGTGAAGTAAGCCAGAAAGAAAAATACCAATACAGTATATTGATGCATATATATGGAATTTAGAAAGATGGTGATGATGACCCTATATGTGAGACAGCAAGAGACACAGATGAATACAACAGTCTTTTTGACTCTGTGGGAGAAGGCAAGGTGGGATGATTTGAGAGAATAACATTGAAACATGTATATTATCATATGTGAAAGAGATCACCAGTCTAGGTTCGATGCATGAGACAGGGTGCTCAGAGCTGGTGCCCTGGGATGACCCAGAGGGATGGGATAGGGAGGGAGGTGGGAGAGGGGTTCAGGATGGGGAACACATGTACACCCATGGATGATTAATGTCAAAGTATGGCAAAACCACTACAATGTTGTAAAGTAATTAGCCTCCAAGTAAAATATAAATTAAAAATTATATATTAGCTCAAAACCAAAAAATGAAAAGAAAA
>NW_011494950.1:7430590-7432052 GCF_000754665.1 Bison bison bison | reverse complement strand
CTCCAAATAGCCAAAGCAGTCTTGAGAAAGAAGAATGGAGCTGAAGGAATTAACTTCAGGAATTTCCTGACTTCACATTATACTACAAAGCTACGGTCATCAAGACAGTATGGTACTGTCACAGAAACCGAAATATAGACCAATGGAACGAGATAGAAAGCCCAGAAATAAACCCATGCACCTATGGGTACCTTATTTTTGACAAAGGAGGCAAGAATATACAATGGGGCAAAGACAGCCTCTTCAATAAATCGTGCTGGGAAAGCTGGACAGCTACATGTAAAAGAATGAAATTAGAACACTTCCTAATACCATACACAAAGATAAACTCAAAATGGATTAAAGCCCTAAATGTAAGACCAGAAACTATAAAACTCTTAGAACACATAGGCAGAACACTTGATGACATAAATCAAAGCAAGATCCTCTATGACCCACCTCCTAGAATAATGGAAATAAAAACTAAAGTAAACAAGTGGGACCTTATTAAACCTAAAAGCTTTTGCACAGCAAAGGAAAGTATAAGCATGGTGAAAAGACAACCCTTAGAATGGGAGAAAATAGCAAATGAAACAACTGACAAAGGATTAATTTCCAAAATATACAAGCAGCTCATAGAAGCCAATACCAGAAAAAAGAAATAACCCAATAAAAATGTGGGGAAAAGACCTAAACAGACATTTCTCCAAAGAAAACATTGCTAAGAAACACATGAAAAGACTCTCAAAATTGCTCATTATTAGAGAAATGCAAATCAATTCTACAATGAGATATCACCTCACAAAGTAAGAATGGCCATCATCAAGTCTACATAATAAATGCTAGAGAGGGTATGAAGAAAAGGAAACCCTCTTTCACTGTTTGTGGGAATGTAAACCAATGCAACCATTATGGAAGACTGTATGGAGATTCCTCAAAAGGCTAGGAATAAAACCACCATATGACTCAGCAATCCCACTCCTAGGTACATAGCCTGAGGAAACCAAAGTTGAAAGAAAACACATGTATCCCATTGTTCATTGCAGCACTGTTTACACTGGGTAGAACTTGGAAGCAACCTAGATGTCAATTGACAGATGAATGGATAAAGAAGTTGTGGTACATATCCACAATGGAATATTACTTGGCCATAAAAAGGAATGCATTTGAGTCAGTTCTAATGAGGTGGATGAAACTAGAGCTTATTGTACAAAGTAAAGTAAGTCAGAAAAAGAAAGATGAGTATCATATACTAACACATATATCTGGAATTCAGAAAGATGGTACTGAAGAATTTATTTGCAGGGCAGCAGTGGAAAAAAACACATAGAGAACAGACTTATCGGCATGGGGAGAGGTGGGGAAAGGGTGAGGTATATGGAGAGAATAACATGGAAACTTACATTACCATATGTAAAATAGACAGCCAATGGGAATTTGCTGTATGTCTCAGGAAATTCAAAAAGGGGGGCTCTGTATCAAC
>NW_011494950.1:7427669-7430007 GCF_000754665.1 Bison bison bison | reverse complement strand
TTTTTCCTTGTGTCTACATAGCTTAGTGATCGGGCAATGATTTGGGAAGAGGTTGTTCTCAAATATCTTGAGCCTGTAAGGCTCCCACCCTCAGCTGATCTGGGAAGCACAATCAACATTTCAGTCAGTTCTTGTCTACTTTCAGTTTTACTTTTTCTTTGCTTCTCTTGGATCTCTTTCATAAGTATGCATATTTTCCCAGTCAGTCAGAGATATGTAGAACTCTAGTATGGTGCTTTCATTTTTAAACTCTCCCCATCAAATTCTTGCATGGTTCACTGCTTGTCCCACTGGAACCTCAAACGTGGGCTACCAAATGAACAGATTTTACCATTTGTTTCCTAATGAGTTTATAAGTATTAGCTAACAGTCTTTCACTATCTGACCCAAATGGAATTTACTTCCTCTCAGAGTTAAGCTGCTAATTTTGGGGGCCAGCCCATAGTTTGGTAAAACTATTCTTCTCACCTTCATAGCTGAAGGGGAATGAAGGGGGTGCTTGATGGGAACAGCCTCATGCAAGGCCACAGACTCTTATTCCTGCACACATCTCTAGTAGTTTTGCAAGGCTGGCTGTGCTTCAGTAAGTTCTTTGGCTTCATTGGACTTTCATAGACATAAAATGGTTGCTTGTTTTGTATTGATTTCAGCCTATCAATAGTGATGTTCTTGGGTACAAATGCCTAGAGGCAGTCATCTGGACCTCTGATAACTGTGGGACACCCCCAAAGAAATTTCCCCAACCATAGCTAATGTTGTGGCTGAACTGACCGTTATGATTTTTATTATTAATGATATGATGTGATAACATGACACCTCAGCAACAACCATCAAGGAACTTTGAAAAATACAAGGTTTATTATTTACAAGTCCTGGAGAGTACATGGCATACCCAGGGCCTCACAGGGAGGTCATTGGGAGAGACAGAGAGAGAGAAAGCCTGAACCTGAAGTTGTGCCTTTATTTGGGGTTGAGTTTGAGGCATCTAGGGTTTTGTATGTTCGCTCTTTATGGGTGAACTTAGGAGAATAGGAATTAAAGTGTGGGAAGGGAAGCAGGATCACTCAAATGGTCAGTAATCTAGGTCAACCAGGGCTTTCTAAAATGGGTGGGGCAGCCTGGCTCCTTCTCTAGTTGTGTGTTGGGCAATGTGCTTGTTGGAGATGGATGTTGGAAATAGATGCTGTAGCAATCAAAAGCTTAATGTCAGGCACTTACATTATGATCAGCAAAGCTAATTGTCTGGCACTTACTATGCTGCTTTTGACAACTTTTTCCAGCTTTATACTTGAATTTCACAGAGAGAATTAGCCAAACCTTCCAGCTATCATAACCAGAGTTTTCACTCTATCAGGTAGAATTCTTTTCATTTTCTCATAACCAAACCTAAAAACTTTGCCACATTCACTCTTCTATCAGTTGGTTATTGCTGTATAATAAATAACCCCTATACTTAGTGGCTTAAAATGACACCCATTTATTTAGCTCTTCTTACTCTGGTTGAGCAATTAAGGCTTAGCTCAAATAATCTAGTCTCCGTTGGACCCATTCATATTCCTGTGGTGAACTGTCAGATAAACCAGGGAATGGATTTTTTAAGATGGCTCCAGATGCCATGAGTTGTCTATTTCTGCTACTTGTGGTCTCTCATCCTTCAGTCAACTGGCCCAGGATCATTCACGTGGAAACTGAGCAGGGCTCCAAGAGTGAAAGCTGAAGTACACAAGAATTGCTGACCCATGCCTCCACAGGAGACATTCAAACACTCAAAGGCAGGTCTAGCTCGGACTCTTGTGGGGGTCACTGCTCCTTTCCCTGGGTCCTGGTGTGCATGAGGTTTTATTTGCACCCTCCAAGCATCTCTGGCAGGTATGAGGTTTGATTCTAAATGCAATTGTGCCCCTCCTACCATCTTGTTGGAGCTTCTCCTTTGCCTTTAGACATGGGATATCTGTTTTTGGTGGGATCCAACATTTTCCTATTGATGGTTGTTCAGCAGCTAGTTGAGATTTTGGTGTCCTTGCCGGAGAACATGAGCGCACATCCTTCTATTCCACCATCTTGTATCACCTCCACTTCTTACAGAGATGGGAATACGAGACCACCATACCTGCCTCCTGTGAAACCTGTATGCAGGTCAAGAAGCAACAGTGAGAACTAGACATGGAACAATGGACTAGTTCAAACTTGGGAAAAAAGTACATCAAGTCTGTATATTGTCACCCTGCTTATTTAACTTATATCCAGAGTACATCATGCGAAATGCTGGGCTGGATGAAGCACAAGCTGGAATCAAGATTGCTGGGAGAAATATCAATAACCTCAGATATGCAGATGA
>NW_011494950.1:7427148-7427525 GCF_000754665.1 Bison bison bison | reverse complement strand
GAAGCTGAAGCTCCAATACTTTGGCCACCTGATGTGAAGAGCTGACTCATTAGAAAAGACCCTGATGCTGGAAAAGATTGAAAGCAAGAGGAGAAGGGGACAACAGAGGATGAGATGGTTGCATGACATCACCAGCTCAATGGACAGGAGTATGAGCAGGCTTTGGGAGATGGTGAAGGATAGGAGGCCTGGAATGCTGACAGGTCCATGGGGTTGCAAAGAATTGGACACGACTGAGTGACTGAACAACAATACTCAGAATTGGCACAATACCATTTACTCAGCACTTTATTAGTCAAACCAAGCTACAAGACCAGCCCCGATTCAAGTACGGAGAAAAAGACTACACCTCTTGATGTGAGGAGCTTCAAAGTCAT
>NW_011494950.1:7426425-7426832 GCF_000754665.1 Bison bison bison | reverse complement strand
AACATCCATCCTTGTACTTGAAAGTAATTCAAGTACAGTAGGAGAGATTTCCTTTCTCCCACCTAAGACAATTCCCTCCACTTGTGCTCTGTATGCTTACTTCTTCCATCTTTTAACTCTCTAGAGGGAAGGTATCATTCTTAGTTGTCTTTACTTCCATTCCCAGTATGAAATGGATCAGTGAGGCAAAAAAAAAAAAATGATGATTTTATGTATGGTATTTCTATGAGAGATCATGATAATGCATGTGTTTGTCCTTTATGTGTGAATTTCCAGTTACTCTCTTGTTCATTTGTAAGTATGAAAATGATGTCCTTGCCAAAAATGGATGTTTTGTGTTACTCGATATTTTCCTTCAATTCAAGAATAGTCAAGGGTAGTATTGATAAACAAGTATGCTCCCTAGG
>NW_011494950.1:7425872-7426325 GCF_000754665.1 Bison bison bison | reverse complement strand
AAACAAATAGAAATGAAGACTTTGTCACATTCCTGTTCATGTTGTAGGCTTCATTTGCTGCTTATCACATACAGCTAGTAAAAGCTTGAAATTTCACTGACTGGAGCTTGATCCAATAAAGATCACTGGAAGTAAAGTCTGTTAGAATGATTGATATATGTAGTCCAAAACATTATATGTTAGCTTTTTTCTGTTTCAGTCTGCCAGATTAATGAGTGGCAAAAGATAATTTTTATTTGTTTGACTAACTTTAGTAATATTATTTTAGTAGTATTTTTTAGTTATAAGAATAGAAAGTCATTAATATATTTAGAAATGAGGAAAAAGCAAAGCAATCATTCATAACATCTTCATATATTCCCATTCAATCATTTTTTCTGTTTATTTATAATGGTTGAATATTTTTATATTTTACATTTTAAGCAAATATGCAATATATAGTTTTTGTCTTGG
>NW_011494950.1:7424455-7425070 GCF_000754665.1 Bison bison bison | reverse complement strand
GGAGTAAGAATAAAAGATGATTTGAACAAACAAATATTTATTGTGCAACTAGATTTGAAGATTGTATTATACAGATTTAAATTATTTTAAGGACACAATAGATTTTCCAAAGGCAATCAAAAATAATTCAGCACCTATTCGCATTAAAAAAAAAAAACAACACTGTGTACTTTAAAAGTATATTTGTAGAAGGCTACATTGAGGTGAGTTGTTTTTTTTTTTTCTGTAAAAAGACACAAAATGATTTTATAACCACCACTGGAGGAAATTCCATTAAAATTAGGACCAAGACAAATATGCTCATTATCTCCACTACCTAATATTGCTTTAGAAATTCTCTCCACCATGAAAAGATATTAAAAAGAAATGAAACTTATAACTTTCAGGATAGAGAAAAAATAATCATTGCTCAAGGATGATAAGAGTGTGTTATTGGAAAACACATTAAAAACAACACAAAATGCCTTGGTACATATGTATTCTATAAAAGGCTAGAATAAACAGCAACTATTTAAACTATCAATAACTTTTATGTGTATCAGCAAGAACCACATACAAAACATAATAGAAAATGATGGCATTCACGGTAGTTAAAGAGAAGTGATAAAATTGAGA
>NW_011494950.1:7423065-7424346 GCF_000754665.1 Bison bison bison | reverse complement strand
AAAGGGAAGGGAAAGGAAGAGAAAGACTTGCTAACACAGGAGGGGAGTTACAGGATAGGTGGGTGATCTAATAATAATGGTAGACAAAACCTTATTTCCAGAGCACAAGGGTTATAAATTTCACAATAATCCGAATCAAAATGTCAATGGTATTTTATTTGTAAAACTCAACATAGCCATATTAATATTCACCTATTAGAAGAGTATTGAAAGAATGCATAATTTAAGAAGAGTAAAATCATTTTTAAAACCTTGGCATTCCAATGTCTGGATTTGCAGTAATTATTAAATAATTTGATAATGTTGCTTAAGTATTTTTGCCAACTGCTTTGAACTTTAAGTCCCATCTTTTAACTTCACCACAAAGGAGAGAGACAAAAATGACCACAAAACTTGCCTTTGTTGTAGAAATTAAATCTGTGGTCAAGGGGTTCAATGCTTAACATTGGCTAGGTAGAAGGAAAGGGAAGGATTTAAGTCATCCAACATTGATTGAGGACAATCTATGTGCCAGGTCCTGTGCTAAACACTTCATCATTAATTATCATAACATTTTGCTATTATTGCTAATTATATAAAAGGAGACCAAAGATTAGAAGGTAGTTAGAATTTGATTTCAAGTTTTTCTGGCTCCCCAGCCTGTGCTCCTTGCACCACCACCATGACTTATCTAAAGAGTTATTTCATTGAGTAGTTTTTTTGTTATGATATTTTTGGTGGTGTATAGAGGTTTGCAACTTAAATAAGGCCCTCCCCTCCTTAAAAACACTACATACCTGGATGGTGTTGACTATGTTGGTTTTTTCTTCTTCCACAGGATATAATGAATGATCTTGAGTTTTATAATACTGATCTGCATTCCAGTTACATTCCTAGCAGTTAATAGCTGTGTAAATAGCTGGACAAACTGTTTAAACAGTTGGAGCCTCAGTTCCGTCAGCATGCATAAAACTTCATGGAATTACTCAGTTCTGAGGATAGTCTGTTTTGCCATCACCCCATGCAGCCATTTTGATAAAATCTTCACCTTCACAAGGGATTCTGTGACATTTTGGGGTATGATATTGTCATCATAGTTGCCTTTATATACCTTAACTACTGGGTGTGTTTATCACCCAGCCTAGTGTAGAATACTGCTGCTGCTGCTACTAAGTCGCTTCAGTCGTGTCCGACTCTGTGCGACCCCATAGACGGCAGCCCACCAGGCTCCCCCGTCCCTGGGATTCTCCAGGCAAGAACACTGGGGTGGGTTGCCATTTCCTTCTCCAATGCATAAAAGTG
>NW_011494950.1:7421368-7422965 GCF_000754665.1 Bison bison bison | reverse complement strand
AGTGAAAAGTGAAAGTCAAGTCGCTCAGTCATGTCCGACTTTTAGCGACCCCATGGACTGCAGCCTACCAGGCTCCTCTGTCCATGGGATTTTCCAGGCAAGAGTACTGGAGTGGGGTGCCATTGGAAAGAGACAAATCTGGCCCATGTCTAGCAACATCCCAATCAAAGCCTCAAGTAAAAATAACCAAGTTAAAAGTTTTCTGTTTGGTGGGTTAGTTAGTTTTCATAGAAGCGTTGGATACAAGTTTTGAAAAGAATTTTCTAATGGAATCATATTATCTTGCAGAGGAAGAGATCCTTTTTGTATTTGATCAACTAGAATACACTGACAGGAAGTACATATTAGGTGCTGTGCTAGGTGTGGAGGTGCAGATATGAATTATATAGAAATCCTTCCATCAAAATGTTAAGAGTAGTCGGGGGAGAAACATAAACAGATTAACAAATCTTAACATTTTTGACGATCTACTCTGTGCCATGCAAATTAACATATCATTTATTATATATAATTATACATATATTTATAGCATATACATATTTTTTTCTCAATGGGGTTTTCTCAGTGTTGCTGAGAGGGTAAATAACTAAATAGTGAATGGTGGAACTGAGACTTACACTAAATATGTGGACACTAAAGGTGATCCTTTTTCCACTCATTATGGCAAGAATTATTTCATATGTAGTGGCAGGTATAATTTCCCAATGAGACAGTCATCCTGTTTCCAAAAGGACTCATGTCTGTAAAACTCCAGCCATACAGCAAGGCTTAGCTTCTCCATAAAGAACCAGGTTACTCTTAGTCAAAACACAGATAAGTAGTGTGTTTTATATTAGTGTCAACTTAAAGAAAAATGCACAACGTAGAAGTTGTGAGTTGAGTTTTATTCAGGGACCCTACTGAGGACTATAGCCCCAGAGACAGCTTCTCAGATAGCTCTGAGGAGCTGCTCTGAAGAAGTAGGGGAGGAGCCGGGATATATATGAATTTTTTTTGGCTGGAAAATGCCTGTAGTCAAGCATACATCTTGGTAGAAAATGACTTCTAATTACAAAGAACATACTTCAAGTTAATGCAGCTAATGCTTTTCTATGTATGAAAAGATGCAAGAATCTAGGATCATTGAAATTCTTCCTTACTTATGCATCTTAACTATGTGGGGCCCATATATCCAAAGCACAGAATATTTCATCCTTTTTTTCCCATCCTGTATTCTCCTAAGTGTACATTGTCAGTGGGCTACTGCAGTGGGTTGCAACTTAACCCTCTGCATAACGAGATGACGAGCAACACTCTTTGTTCTTTTTGTTTACAGTAGGAATGAGTGGAGAGCTTGGAAATTGAGAGCTACAATAGTGGGCCCTTCTGTAGAAGGGATTTTACCAAGTATAAAGAGCTGTAAACCTCCAGTTGCCTCTTTGTTTCTGCCATCTCAGTGGGGTCCAATGCTAAGAGAACAGTTGTTATTTTGTAAAGGGGCAATGAAAGGCCTGGCTTGGTGCCTTCAGCCACTTACAGCTGGCCCAATCTTTCATCTCCAGGGTTCCCCTGTGAGAGGTGCCAGGAAGTTTCTTTAGAGACATCAACAAATTTTAAG
>NW_011494950.1:7419852-7420216 GCF_000754665.1 Bison bison bison | reverse complement strand
TGAAGCTAATATTTATAGTACATGTAATGATTTACTTCAGCTTTTCTTTTATCTCAATCATTCAAGTGTCACTCTTAGTGGTTTTTGCTTTATCTGTGCACAATCTGTACTTTTACTAAATGTTTTCATTTTTGAAATAAAAAAATCTTTTAAAGTGAAATATAACTCTGAGATTAAAAATTAAGAACACAAAATAATGTTATGAAATATTTTAAAGTGAAATTAAGATTCAGTACAAGTAATAGTAAGCTAGTATGTGCATGCATGTGTATGCGTGCTCAGTCGTGTTCAACTCTTTGTGACCCTATGGAGTGTAGCCTGCCGGGTTTCTCTGCCCATGGGATTCTCCAGGCAAGAATACTGG
>NW_011494950.1:7415257-7419752 GCF_000754665.1 Bison bison bison | reverse complement strand
TACCACTGAGCCACCTGGGAAGCCCAAGCTAGTATGTACATTATACTAACTATATACCTTCTCTCTTTCAATAGTTATGATAGCTCTTCTAGAAAAATGTTCTTCCCATGACCACAATTGAGATTAAGAGCCAGGGAAGTTAGGCAATAGCCCAGTGTCACACAGCTAGGATAAGGGAGAATCTTAAGTCTAACTCAAGATTTTTAGATGCTAAGGCCTACATGGAGTGCACTGTCCCTAGCTTTATTACACTAAGTCCCCTACAGATGAATGAGTTCTGTTCTGAGAGCATACTCATAAGTCCAATTTGTTCACAAATCCAACAAAGTTAGCCTGAATACTCAATTAACACAATCAGCTATACAGTACTGTACTATAATGGGTTTATAATACTTTTCACACAAATAATATGTACATAAAAAACAAACACAAAAAATAAACATTTTTAATCTTATAGTACAGTGCCTTGAAAAGTACAATAGTAGTACAACAGCTGGCATACAGGGGCTGGCATCAAGTGAAGATTTTCTGTGGAGGAGGGAATTCTTTCCCTTTTTTCTCACTGATCCAGGCTTCCTTGGTTTTCAGGTCATCTCCTCTTTATACTTTCAGGAGCTCCTCATCCCACAGGCACTCCCCAGAGCCTGTGGCCCACTGTGGATACATTCAGCACTGAGGCCTGCTGGAACAGAGGAAGAAATGGATATTTTAAAGTCTTTCTGAGAACACAAAATAATTGTTATCTATACCTTCCTGAGAAGTATAAAGAAGTGAGCATCTGAGGAGGGCTCTTTGTGATCTAGTTTCTTGGAGTGAGAATACAAATCAGAGTTCTGAGAGAGAGATAGAAATTATCTTGCTTGTGTAAAGGACTAGGGGAGGAGATAGAGTCTAGAAGATCTAGAGGTTGCTATGGAGGGAGGGAATAGGGACACTGAGTTGCTGACCTGCAGGAAATGTAGGAGATAAGGAAGGGCACAAGACTCAGCTTATGGTGGGCACACAGTAAATGTTCATAGATTTTAACTGGAAAGAGATGTGGCAAATTATGGGGAACCATATAATCAGGAAATTGCCTTCTAAACTGAAGCTGTGACCAGAAACTTTGCCTTTGGGTTAACAAACGTCTTTCTCCTGTTTTTAGAAACTGAGTAGCCAGATCAAGGAAACTTGAAGCAGCAGTGATTTGAGATGAGATAAGCTTCAAGGAATAATGAATCTGAGCTCATAGCTGAAGCCAAGGGATAGAATATGCAGTAAGAGAAAGAGAAGAGGGAATTATGTTGTTTATTGGCACCCTTCCTCCACCATGTCAAATAATTTATGTATATTACTCCATGAAGTTTTCAGAACCAATCTGCAAGGCAGGTGTTCCCCCCACACGACAGATGAAGAAATAGGCTCAGAGTGATTGAATGTCTTGTTAAAGGTCACAGAGATTGAAAACGTCAGAGCCTTGGGGTGTTACCTCTAGTTGTTTGTGACTCAAAGAAAAGTTAATGAGAGCGCCTGGATTCTAGAGTAGGAATGTGGGTTTGATAAAATTTTCTCTATTTCCTTGGCAGAGAGCAGTCTGATTCCCTGGATCAGGCTCTAGAATAACCACAGGACTGACCCAGGATGTGTCTGGATTCCTTAGATTCACATAATTCTTAGGCTGTAGTTTTTGTTTTCAATTTTTATAGTTATAATGAATGCTACAATAAATTCCTTCATTACAAAGGTTTTATTAAAACCCCTTTGCCAGCAAAGTATCTAATATAATTCAGTTTATGTGTCAGTTTATATGTGTGTGTGTGTGTCTGCTTATGTGTATACATCCTAGTTATTCTATTTGAACATATCTGGATACATCAGAGATGCTTAGTGAATATTTACACATTTATTTATTTAAAAAATAAAATTTATTTCCAAATCCTTAAGTGAATAAATGACTTACAGAAAATAAGAACAATTTCAGAAATGAGGAAAAATTCTTAATTCTTTGCTACTTTAGGCAGCCTCCAGTATACAACATTGTAATTAAAATGTAGGCCACAAAGTTATATTTATGGAATTATGGCAGTGACCAAGACCTATTGAAAAGAACTCAAAATGCTATGGTAAATAACACTGTAACTTATCATTTTGGAGTATTTTGTCTGAGATTATTAAGTGTCCCTATAAAAAATAAGAATGATTTTCATTTTTGTTCTAATTCAATGGTCATTCAGACGGCCCCAAGTCATTCTAATATTTTGTGAAAAGGGGCACTTCGTTGGCTCTTCCTAGACCAACTCAGGAAGGAGGAGATTAGCAAGGTCCCTGGTGGCTCAGATGGTAAAGAATCTGCCTGCAGTGCGGGAGACCTGGCTTTGATCCTGGGGTTGGGAAGATCCCCTGGAGAAGGGAATGGCAACCTACTCCAGTATTCTTGCCTGGAGAATTCCATGAACCAAGACTACATACAGTCCATGGGGTTGCAAAGAGTCAGACACAACTGAGCAACTAACACTTTCACATACGGTTAATATGCATGTTAAAGAAAGTTGTTCTGACAGATATTTGGCAAATGAATGCTTCAAGTGCTCCTCCTCTATAGTATAGTCTCTTCCTGATGGTTTTAGCATGTTACATCCACTGAATACACAAAGTCTTTTATCAAACTTTTTCATGGTGGATTTTTCTGCAGAAAGTTGAAAAATGGCTATTTATAGGATGTTAACTATATTTGGGAACTGGCTTAATTTACTGCCAAATCCAAGGGAATACAAACTGTTAAATCCACATAATGATATAGACAATACAATTAATTACTGATTTGAAATATTAGGAAAGTGAAGCTCAGAGAGGATAAGCAATTTACCTGAGATCATATAGTTAATAGCTGAAAAAACTAAAGTTGGAACTTAACTTGGTCAGTGATATGCTGGTAAATGTTTAAAAACCAGTAAGGGAAGAAGGAGAGGCCTGAGAGTACATGTTTTATAGTTTTCTGGTTTCCGAGGTGGAAATAGTCCACGAAAATAGACAATTTCAAGGGAGAGATGCATACAATCAGCTCTCAAGAGCCAGCGTGAGCCAGCTCTGGCATTCCACAACAATGTGGCAGGCCATTAAACAGGCAGCATCATAATTTCCTCACTGTAAGCTGAGAATGACAATCATTGCACTGAAGGAATGCTCTGAAGGCCTACTGGGATAACAATGGGAGAGTGCCTAACACTGGGCTTGGCAGGTGCACAAAGAAAATATTTTAGAGTAATAATAATGACAAAAATAACTGTTTTCTGTGTAACAATAAAACAAGATAATTACCATTTTCCTTAACTCCTGAATTGAATCTACTCTTTATGAGCAATAACTAACATATTTATGAGAATATTCCTGTATGGGCCTTTCCCTAGAGACAAATTTAAAAATTAACATTTGAATAATAATTTATAACATGTAGCACAGCAAACCATAGACTGACCAGGTTCTGAGTAGCATGCCTTAACTAGTAGTTATCTGACCTCTCTGAGTCATAGCTCCTTATTTAAACAGGCATCATATGAGTTACACTTCAAGTCTGGTAGGATAGTGACAGAATTTGGTGGCACATCTGGCACAGAGTCTGGTACATAGTGCAAACACTGTATATGGTACCTGCAGACTGACATAATAATTCACATTCTGAAGCTTTTCCTGATATAGTCCTTTTCACTCTGAAAGTAGGGAGGATATTTTTCTTTCCCCCAGGGACACCAAACAAGACTAGGAGAAAGGAGTGTTTATATTTCCCAGGGTCGTCAGGCAGCTTCAGAAATCTCACCGAGTCCTGAAATTGAAAAAAGAAAGAAAGAAAGAAAGAAAGAAAAGCTCACACAAGTATGCTTATCCTTTTGGTCCCAGAATGTGAGGTCAGTAAGTAAAGTGGCTTGCATTCCCTGTTCATTTGTAAAACCTTTTAAATGTCTCTCTGTACAGTCAACCTATTCTGGAGTGATACCTCATTAGCAGGCACTAATGGTAGAGAGGTTATGACCACAGGCTTTAATTTGGGCATTATTTTTTTGGAATCTGTCTGGAAGGAAAGCAGCTCAGCCCTTTTAATTTCAGGCTGTGTATTTCAGGACCATTTTTTCCCAATAGGCAACTGTGTTTTAGTTTTCCCAAATTACAGCAATGTTCTGTAGGAGATGGTATTGAAACCATTTACCTCAGATTGGGACTTGAACCCATATTCTAGGACTCAGCAAAAACCCTGCTTGGGACTCAGAACACAATCTTTTAATTAGAATCACTCACCTAGTGGCTGGACTTACTGAGGTTCATGTTCTTTGTGTCTCAGTGCAGAAGGAATTCAGTGAGAGGCAAGAAATAGATTTATTAATATAGGATGCTTTTAAGAGAAGCAAGCAGGCAGGTGGGGGAGCCCTGCCCAGAGAATTAAGTGGACTATAGTTTTATAAGGAAAGGGAAATATTAGCTTCTTTGAGCAGACATGAAGCTTACATCACTAATTACTCATTTG
>NW_011494950.1:7413852-7414135 GCF_000754665.1 Bison bison bison | reverse complement strand
TTTTACTCTCCTCTTTTACTTTCATCAAGAGGCTTTTTAGTTCCTCTTCACTTTCTGCCATAAGGGTGGTGTCATCTGCATATCTGAGGTTATTGATATTTCTCCCAGCAGTCTTGATTCCAGCTTGTGCTTCTTCCAGCCCAGTGTTTCTCATGATGTACTCTGCATAAAAGTTAAGTAAACAGGGTGACAATATACAGCCTTGACGTACTCCTTTTCCTATTTGGAACCAGTCTGTTGTTCCATGTCCAGTTCTAACTGTTGTTCATGACCTGCATATAGG
>NW_011494950.1:7410981-7413095 GCF_000754665.1 Bison bison bison | reverse complement strand
CTCCACTAGCTTTGTTCGTAGTGATGCTTCCTAAGGCCCACTTGACTTCACATTCCAGGATGTCTGGCTTTAGGTGAGTGATCCCACCATCATGATTATCTGGGTCGTGAAGATCTTTTTTGTATAGTTCTTCTGTGTATTCTTGCCACCTCTTCTTAGTATCTTCTGCTTCTGTTAGGTCCATACCATTTCTGTCCTTTATTGAGCCCATCTTTGCATGAAATGTTCCCTTGGTCTAATTTTCTTGAAGAGATTTCTAGTCTTTCCCATTCTATTGCTTTCCTCTATTTCTTTGCATTGATTGGTGAGGAAGGCTTTCTTATCTCTCCTTGCTATTCTTTGGAACTCTGCATTCATATGGGTATATCTTTCCTTTTCTCCTTTGCTTTTCACTTCCCTTCTATTCACAGCTATTTGTAAGGCCTCCTCAGACAGCCATTTTGCTTTTTGGCATTACTTTTTCTTGGGGATGGTCTTGATTCCTGTCTCCTGTAAAATGTCAAGAACCTCCATCCATAGTTCATCAGGAACTCTGTCTATCAGATCTAGTCCCTTAAATCTATTTCTTCTACTTTATAGTCACAAGGGATTTGATTTAGGTCATACCTGAATGGTCTAGTGGTTTTCTCCACTTCCTTCAATTTCAGTCTGAATTTGGCAATAAGGAGTTCATGATCTGAGCGACAGTCAGCTCCCAGCCTTGTTTTTGCTGACCGTATAGAGCTTCTCCATCTTTGGCTGCAAAGAATATGATCAATCTGATTTTGGTGTCGACCATCTGGTGATGTTCATGTGTAGAGTCTTCTCTTGTGTTGTTGGAAGAGGGTGTTTGCTATGACCACTGCATTTAATTGGCAGAACTCTATTAGCCTTTGCCCTGCTTCATTCTGTACTCCAAGGCCAAATTTGCCTGTTATGCCAGGTGTTTCTTGACTTCCTACTTTGCATTCCAGTCCCATATCATGAAAAGGACATCTTTTTTGGGTGTTAGTTCTAAAAGGTCTTGTAGGTCTTCATAGAACTGTTCAACTTCAGCTTCTTAAGTGTTAACTGGTTGGGGCATAGACTTGGATTACCATGATATTGAATAGTTTGCCTTGGAAACGAATAGAGATCATTCTGTCATTTTTGAGATTGCATCCAAGTACTGCATTTCGGACTCTTTTGTTGACTATGATGGCTACTCCATTTCTTCTAAGGGAATCTTGCCCACAGTAGTGGATATAATGGTCATCTGAGTTACATTCACCCATTCCAGTCCATTTTAGTTCACTGATTCCTAGAATGTTAATGTTCACTCTTGTCATCTGTTTGACCACTTCCAATTTGCCTTGATTCATGGACCTAACATTCCAGGTTCCTATGCAGTATTGCTCTTTACAGAATCAAACCCTGCTTCCATCACCTGTCACATCCACAACTGGGTGTTGTTTTTGCTTTGGCTCCATCCCTTCATTCTTGTGGAGTTATTTCTCCACTGGTCTCCAGTAGCATATTGGGCTCCTACTGATCTGGGGAGTTCATCTTTCAGTGTCCTATCTTTTTGCTTTTTCATACTGTTCATGGGGTTCTCAAGGAAAGTATACTGAAGTGGTTTGCCATTCCCTTCTCCAGTGGACCACATTCTGTCGGACCTCTCCATCATGACCTATCCATCTTGGGTGGCCCCACATGGCATGGCTTAGTTTCATTGAGTTAGACAAGGCTGTGGTCCATGTGATCAGATTGGCTAGTTGTCTGTGATTGTAGTCTGACCACATTCTGTCAGACCTCTTCATCATGACCCAGCTGCCTTGGGAGGCCCCACATGGCATGGCTTAATTTCATTGAGTTAGACAAAGCTGTGGTCCATGTGATCAGATTGGCTAGTTGTCTGTGATTATAGTTTCTGTAATTGCACTCACTCACATGCTAGTAAAGTAATGCTTAAAATTCTCCAAGCCAGGCTTCAGCAGTACATGAACCGTGAACTTCCAGATGTTCAAGCTGGTTTTAGAAAAGGCAAACGAAACAGAGATCAAATTGCCAACATCCGCTGGATCATCGAAAAAGCAAGAGAGTTCCAGAAAAACATCTATTTCTGCTTTATTGACTATGCCAAAGCCTTTGACTGT
>NW_011494950.1:7409617-7410068 GCF_000754665.1 Bison bison bison | reverse complement strand
ATCTTTCTTATAATAGCCATTCTACCAGGTGTGAGATGGTATCTCATCTTAGTGTGGTTTTGACTTGCATTTTCCCTGTGATTAGTGATGTTGAGCATCTTTTCATGCACCTATCGGCCATCTGTATACCTTCTTTGGAAAAATGTCTATTCATATATTCTGCCTGCTTTTTAATAAGATTGCTTGTCTTTTTGCTATTGAGTTGTGTGAGTTCTTCATATATTTTGGATATTAATCCCTTATTAGATATATGATTTGCAAGTATTTTCTCCCATTCAGTAGGTTACCTGTAATTACTTTTGCAGCAGTTTTATAGTGACTACTTTAAAATCTTTATGAGATAGTTCCAACATCTAGTTCATTTCATTATTTGATGTCATTTGATTGTTTTTTTTTTCTTTTTAAATATAATTTTAGTTATTTGTTTATTTTGGCTGTGCAGGGTCTTCAT
>NW_011494950.1:7408528-7409517 GCF_000754665.1 Bison bison bison | reverse complement strand
GACATCACCAACTCAATGGACATGAGTTTGAGCAAACTCCAGGAGATAGTGAAGGACAGAGAAGCCTGGCAGGCTGCAGTCCATGGGGTCTCAAAGAGTCGGACATGACTGTGCAACGGAACAACAGCATATACTTGTACTTTGCTTAGATTTTTGTTTCCTTTTTTAAAACAATTTGCAATTTAATTAATTTTTTATTGACTAACTTTCTGTTAGTTTCAGATGTATAACAAAATATGATATTTGATTATATTGAGATATGATCACCACAATTAAGTCTAGTTAACATTCATCACCTCATATATTTACATATTTTTCTTGTATTGAGAGCTTTTAAGATTTACTCTCTTAGCAACTTTCAAATATATAGTACATTATCAGTAACTGTAGTCATCATGCTATGCATTATATATCCTCAGGACTTATATCTGGAAGTTTGTACTTTTTGATTCCCTTCCTATCCTTCTTCTCCCACCTCTGGTGACCACCAAACTATTTTCCTATTCTCTACATTTATGAGTTTATTGTTTTGTTATAGGTTCCACATATAAGTGATATCATATGGTGTTTGTTGCTGTGAGACTTACTTCACTTAGTACAATAATCTCTAGGTCCATCTGTATTGCTGCTAATGACAGTATTTCATTCTTTTTTCCATTGTATGTATGTGCCAAATCTTCTTTTTCCATTCCTCTGTTGATGGATGCTTAGGTTGTTTTAATATTTTGGCCATTTTAAATAACACTGCAATAACATGGGAATACAGGTATATTTTCAAGTTAGTGTTTTTTTTTTTTCTTTTTTTGCTAAATAACCAGAAGTAGAATTGCTGGATCATATGTTAGCTCCATTTTTAATCTCTAAAGTGTTTCTGTAGTGTTTAGTGGTGGCACAAATTTACATTCCTACAGTGTACTAATATTCTCTTTTCTCCACATCCTCACCAACACTTGTTATTTCTTATCTTTTTGATAATAGCCATTCTACAG
>NW_011494950.1:7407371-7408144 GCF_000754665.1 Bison bison bison | reverse complement strand
TGATTGTCTTTTCTTATTCAAGTTTTTATGTTTTTATTATTGGTGTAGTGAGTGTTTTTCAATTATTTTCTGAACACTTATAACATTGAAAGACTCATCCTTTTTTTAATATCTTCCATTTTATCAGGCAGCCACCCTGTTAGATTTAGAATAGGTTCTGGTCTACTATTGTGGACTGTAGTTCCAATGACAATTTAGTTTCCTGAGATTTTGCAATTCTGTTTTGATCTGCTTTATTCTTCTGATTCTGCTTGAGCTTCTGTTGGTATTACATGCAGGGAAAGCAGGTACTTCCTTCATCTGCCAGTGTAGTTAAAGTGAGTCAGGGGAAATCCAGACTTATAGCATTTCTCCTGACTTGTTCTCCAGCCACTCACTGCCAGGGGCTTCCCACTCTATCTCTGATATTTTAGCCAGGGATGGGGTGCCCTTTGCCATTGTGTGGAAGGCCAGAGCCATGGGTCTAGATGGAAGGTCAGGAGATCCTGGCCCTTTTCACCTCCTGCCACTGAGTATAGACCCAGGAGGCACATGGCCTGGGCTGCCTTCAAGCCATTGGATGGAAGGCCAGGACCCACTGGACCTAGGTTGCTGGCTGCCGGTGAGTGTAAGATCAGGAAACATTGATGTTGGGCTGCATTCTCCATTTCAGTAGAGAACTGGGAAACACTAGGTCAACTGGCATTACCATTGTAGGTGGAAGGGCTCATCTGTTGCCTCTTGATATGGAGTGTGTTGGTTTTCCCTAGTTCTGCTGTTATGCTTAGGGTAGA
>NW_011494950.1:7406219-7407271 GCF_000754665.1 Bison bison bison | reverse complement strand
CTAAGCTTTCCTTTCCCAGATCTTTGTTTGGAGAGATAAAGCTTTGTTTTTCCTTTTCCTTTCTTTCTTTTTTTTTTTTTTTTTGGAGACTTTTTTTTTGTTTGTACCTGTTGGCAGTTTGGGAGTTGCAGCCTAGGACTCGGGCACACAGTCTGTGGTATGAGTGATATAAAGAAAACCCAGGGAGTTCTCTGTGTTGTCATTCTTTAAGTCCTGAATTCCCTATTCAGTCCATCTTTTTCTATCTTTTAGAGTCTCTTGAACTGTTTCCAGGATCTTTATACTTAGAAAGGAGGATTGGGGAAACTGAGCCCATGCCATTGTCCCAGAAACAGAATATAACGACTAATTTTGACATACTACAATCTAAATATCATTGTTTTCTACTTTCCTGGCTCCAGTCTGGAAAGGTTTTCCTTTTTAGACAAAATAAATTCTCAGTCCCAAAGGGAAATTATTCCTAGAATGCAAGTGGATATCAGTGGTAAGTCATAAAAGTATCTAAAAATATTTTAGTTATGGCTGACTCATGTCAATGTATGGCAAAAACCACTACAATATTGTAAAGTAATTAGCCTCCAATTAAAATAAAAAAATAATTCTTCAGGGTCTGCTCTATTGTAGCAAAAAAAAGGAAAACCAAAATCCAACTAGTTCTCTTAAGTATTATGCTGGAGCTAGTTCATTTTTATTAAAACACCTGTAGCTCCAGGACACGATTAAGTCAGGAAACATGAAATGATTGCATCCCAATTGCATTGAGAACATTTAGCACCCAGTTTCTGAATGCCATTGCCTAATGAAAGGAATCACAGCTCCTTGAACAAATCATTGATTCCAGCAAAGGCATATGGAAAGTCTAACATTAATGTAGAACAGAAAATAAAGGAGTGCTCAAAAAACTTATGTGGGATGGTCAAAAGAGCACAGGAGCCAACTTGAATCAGGCTAATACTGCCTAAACCTGCACAATTGCAGAGTTAGAATAAATAATGATTTGGAAGATTCTCTAGGATAAATCATATATTGGGCCACAAAGCAAGCTTTAACAA
>NW_011494950.1:7401990-7404585 GCF_000754665.1 Bison bison bison | reverse complement strand
CAAATAAACAGTGTAACTTTATACCTTGAGGAATTAGAAAATGAAGAATACAGTAAGTCTAAAGTAGAAGGAAGGAAATAAGGA
The DNA here is from genome assembly GCF_000754665.1 of Bison bison bison. NCBI lineage: Eukaryota > Metazoa > Chordata > Mammalia > Artiodactyla > Bovidae > Bison > Bison bison. The sequence goes on along the minus strand of NW_011494950.1, from coordinate 7,404,501 downwards.
GTAGAACAGAAATAAATGAAATAGAGACTGAAAGATGATAGAAAAAATCAATGAAAATAGAAGTGAGTTATTTTGACAGAAACAAAATTGAGAAAAGAGAGGATTCATATAAACAAAACTATAAATGAAAGAGGAGACATTACAATCAGCACTACAAGAGTTACAAAGGATCATGTGTGCTCAGTCACTTAGTTGTGTCTGACTCTTTGTGACCCCATGGACTGCAGCCCGACAGGCATCCTATCCATGGAATTTTCCAGGCAAGAATACTGGAGTTGGTTGCCATTTCTTCCTTCCGGGGATCTTCCTGACCCAGGGATCAAACCTGGGTCTTCGGTATTGGCAGGTGGATTCTTTACTACTGTGCCACCTGGGAAGCTTGATAAAATGGAATATAGCCTTTTAAAATTGGGACTATGTTGTACACCTATAATTCATATAGTACATCAGCTACATGTCAATAAAAATAAAGTTGTTAAGTGAAAAAAATTCTCAGCAAAATTCTAGCAAACCAAATTCAACAGCACATTAAAAGGATCATGTACTATGACCAAGTGGCATTTATCCTTGGGATAGAAGGATGGTTCAACACATGCAAATGAATAAATGTGATGCATGCTTTTAATAGAATGAAGTATAAAAAACATACAATCCTTTCAACAGATGCAGAAAAAACATTTGACAAAATTCAACATCCTTTAATGATAAAAACTTAACAAATTTGTTATAGAAGGAATATGCCTCAATATAATAAAGGCCATATGTGATAAGCCCACAGCTAACATCGTACTCAGTGGTGAAAAGCTGAAAGCTTATCCTCTAAAATCAAAAGCAAGACAATGGTACCCACTCTTGCCATTTTTATTCAAAGTAGTACTGGAAGTCCTAGCCAAGGCAATTGGGCAAGAAAAAGAAATAAAAGGTATTCAAATCAGAAAAGAAAAATTCTCTCTTTTTTACAGATGGCATGGTCTGTAACACCAGCAACAACTATTAGAAATAATAAATTAATTCATTAATATTTCAGGATACAAAATCAACCTTACAAAACTCAGTTGCATTTCCACACACTGACAATAATATATCTCAAAGAGAAATAAGGGAAACAATACCACTAATGATCAAAACCCATAAAACACTTAGGAATAAATTTAACCAAGGAGGTAAAAGATCTCTACACTGAAGACTAGAATGCATTGTTATATTCAAGAAACTGAAGAAGGGACAAATAGATGGATATATATCTCACATTAGTGAATCAGGAGAATTAATATTTTTTAAATGTACATACTACCCAAAGCCATCTATAGATGCAGGTTCTGCCTGACTTCAGACTATACTACAAAGCTACAGTCATCAAGATAGTATGGTACTGGCACAAAGACAGAAATATAGATCAATGGAACAAGATAGAAAGCCCAGAGATGAATCCACGCACCTATAGACACTTTATCTTTGACAAAGGAGACAAGAATATACAATGGGGAATAGACAAACTCTTTGAAATGGTGGTGCTGCGAAAACTGGTCAACCACTTGTAAAAGAATGAAACTAGAACACTTTCTAACACCTTACACAAAAATAAACTCAAAATGGATTAAAGATCTAAATGTAAGACCAGAAACTATAAAACTTCTAGAAAAAAACATGGGCAGAACACTCTCTGACATAAATCAAAGCAAGATCTTCTATGACCCATCTCCCAGAGTAATGGAAATAAAAGCAAAAATAAACAAATGGAACCTAATTAAACATAAAAGCTTTTGCACAATGAAGGAAACTATCATTAAGGTGAAAAGGCACCCTCAGAATGGTAGAAAATAATAGCAAATGAAACAATTGACAAAGAATTAATCTCCAAAATATACAAGCAGCTCATGCAGCTCAATACCAGAAAAATAAATGACCCAATCAAAAAATGGGCCAAAGCATTAAACAGGCATTTCTTCAAAGAAGACATACAGATGGCTAATAAACACATGAAAAGATGCTCAACATCACTCATTATCAGAGAAATGCAAATAAAAATCACAGTGAGGTACCATTTCATGTTGATCAGAATGGCTGCCATCAAAAAGTCTACAAACAATAAATACTGGAGAGGGTGTGAAGAAAAGGGAACCCTCTTACCCTGTTGGTAGGAATGCAAATTTGTACAGACACTATGGAGAACGGTGTGGAGATTCCTTAAAAAACTGGAAATAGAACTGCCATACAACCCAGCAATCCCACTGCTGGGCATACACGTCAAGAAAACCAGAATTGAAAGAGACACATGTTCCCCAATGTTCATTGCAGCACTGTTTACAATAGCTAAGACAAGGAAACAACCTAGATGTTCACTGGCAGATGAAAGGATAATAAAGCTGAGGTACATATACACAATGGAGTATTACTCAGCTATTAAAAAGAATGCATTTGAGTCAGTTCTAATGAGGTGGATGAAACTGGAGCCTATTTTACAGAGTGAAGTAAGCCAGAAAGAAAAACACCAATACAGTATACTAACGC
>NW_011494950.1:7401434-7401890 GCF_000754665.1 Bison bison bison | reverse complement strand
AGTTTCAGCTTTAGCATCATTCCTTCCAAAGAAATCCCAGGGCTGATCTCCTTCAGAATGGACTGGTTGGATCTCCTTGCAGTCCAAGGGACTCTCAAGAGTCTTCTCCTACACCACATTTAAAAAGCATCAATTCTTCGGTGCTCAGCTTTCTTCACAGTCCAACTCTCACATCCATACATGACCACTGGACAAACCATAGACTTGACTAGACGGACCTTTGTTGGCAAAGTAATGCCTCTGCTTTTGAATATGCTATCTAGGTTGGTCATAACTTTCCTTCCAGGGAGTAAGCGTCTTTTAATTTCATGGCTGCAGTCACCATCTGCAGTGATTTTGGAGCCCCAAAAAAGTCAGCCACTGTGTCCACTGTTTCCCCATCTATTTCCCATGAAGTGATGGAACCAGATGCCATGATCTTCGTTTTCTGAATGTTGAGCTTTAAGCCAACTTTTT
>NW_011494950.1:7400936-7401334 GCF_000754665.1 Bison bison bison | reverse complement strand
AGCCTCCAATTAAAATAAATAAAATTTTAAAAGTTCCAGGTTCATCTTTCTCAGAAATACAAAAACAAATCTTAAATTCTCTTAAGACAATAAATGATTCTAAGTAACTAAAACAATCTTGAGAAAGAGGAACAAAGATGGAGGCATCACACTTCCAATTTCAGTTCAGTTCAGTTCAATTCAGTCGCTCAGTCATTTCTGACTCTTTGCGACCCCATGAATCGCAGCACACCAGGCCTCCATGTCTACCACCAACTCCCGGAGTTCACCCAGACCCACGTCCATTGAGTCAGTGATGTCATCCAGCCATCTCATCTTCCGTCGTCCCCTTCTCCTCCTGCCCCCAATCCCTCCCAGCATCAGAGTCTTTTCCAATGAGTCAACTCCTCGCATGAGGT
>NW_011494950.1:7398175-7399265 GCF_000754665.1 Bison bison bison | reverse complement strand
TTCTTTTGTTTCTTTAGGTAGATATATTCCTAAGTATTTTATTCTTTTGTTTCAATGGTGAATGGAATTGTTTCCTTAATTTCTCTTTCTGTTTTATCATTGTTAGTATATAGGAATGCAAGGGTTTTCTGTGTTTTGATTTATATCCTGCAACTTCACTATATTCACTGATTAGTTCTAGTAATTTTCTGGTGGAGTCTTTCGGGTTTGCTATGTAGAGGATCATGTCATCTGCAAACAGTGAGAATTTTATTTCTTTTCGAATCTGGATTCATTTAATTTCTTTTTTGGCTCTGGTTGCTGTGGCAGAAACTTCCAAAACTGTGTTGCATAGTAGTGGTGACAGTGGGAACCCTTGTCTTGTTCCTGACTTTAGGAGAAATGCTTTCAATTTTTCACCATTGAGGAAAATGTTTGCTGTGGGTTTGTCATATATAGCTTTTATTATGTTGTGGTATGTTACTTCTATTCCCATTTTCTGGACGGTTTTTATCATAATGGATGTTGAATTTTGTCAAAGGTTTTCTCTTGGTCTATTGAGATAATCATATGGTTTTTATTTTTCAATTTGTTAATGTGGTGTATTACATTGGTTTATTTGCAGATATTGAAGAATCCTTGCAGCCCTGGGATAAAGCTCACCTGGTCATGATGTATGATCTTTTTAATATGTTGTTGGATTATGTTTACTAGAATTTTGCTAAGGATTTTTGCATCTATGTTCCTCAGTGATATTAGTCTGTAATTTTCTTTTTTATTGTGGTATCTTTGTGAGGTTTTGGTATTAGGGTGATGGTGGCCTCATAGAATGAGTTTGGAAGTTTAGGTTCCTTTGCAGTTTTCTGGAAGAGGTTGAGTAGGATAGGTGTTAGCTCTTCTCTAATTTTTTGGTAGATTTCAGCTGTGAAGCAGTCTGGTCCTGGGCTTTTGTTTGCTGGAAGATTTATGATTACAGTTTCAATTACTTTGCTTGTGATGGGTCTGTTAAGATTTTATATTTCTTCCTGGTTCAGTTTTGGAAAGTTGTACTTTTCTAAGAATTTGTCCATTTCTTCCAAGTTGTCCATTTTATTGGCATATAGGTGCTGAT
>NW_011494950.1:7397647-7398075 GCF_000754665.1 Bison bison bison | reverse complement strand
CCTTTAGGATTGACTGGTTTGATCTTGCAGTCCAAGGGACTCTCAAGAGTCTTCTCCAGCACTGCAGTTCAAAAGCATCAATTCTTCAGGGCTGAGCCTTCTTTAGCGTTCAACCCTCACATCCATACATGACTACTGGAAACACCATACTTTCACTATACAGACTTTTGCCAGAGAAGTAATATCTCTGCTTTTTAATATGCTGTCTAGGTTTGTCATTGCTTTTCTTCCAAGGAGCAAACGTCTTTTAATTTCATGGCTGCAGTCACCATCTGCAGTGATTTTGGAGCCCCAGAAAATAAAGTCTGTCACTGTTTCCATTGTTTCCTCATCTATTTGCCTTGAAGTAATGCGACCCGATGTCATGATCTTCGTTTTCTGAATGTTGAGCTTTAGGCAGCTTTTTCACTCTGCTCTTTCACTTTCAT
>NW_011494950.1:7395894-7397547 GCF_000754665.1 Bison bison bison | reverse complement strand
AACTGTTGCTTCTTTACCTGTATACAGATTTCCCAGGAAGCCAGTAATAAGGTTGTCTGGTATTCCCACCTCTTTAAGAATTTTGCACAGTTTGTTGTGATCCACACAGTCAAAGGCGTTAATGTAGTCAATGAAGCAGAAATAGATGCTTTCTGGAATTCTCTTGCTTTTTCTATGATCCAATGGATGATCATAATTTGTTCTCTGGTTCCTCTGCCTTTTCTAAATCCAGCTTGTACATCAGGAAGTTCTCAGTTCATTTTCTGTTGAAGCCTAGCTTGAAGAATTTTGAGCATTACCTTACTAGCATGTGAAATGAGTGCAATTTGAACATTTCTTGACATTGCCTTTCTTTGGGATTGGAAAGAAAACTGACCTTTCCCAGTCCTGTGGCCATTGCTGAGTTTTCCAAATTTGCTTGCATAATGAGTGCAGCAGTTTAACAGCATTCTCGTTTTCAATAGCTCAGCTGGAATTCCATCACCTCCACTAGCTTTGTTCATTGTAATGCTTCCTAAGGCGCACTTGACTTCACATTCCAGGTTGTCTGGCTCTAGGTGAGTGATCACACTCTCGAGATTATCCGGATCATCAATACTTTTTTTTTTATAGTGCTTTTGTGTATTCTTGCCACTTCTTAGTATCTTCTGCTTCTATTAGGCCCATACCATTTCTGTCCTTTTATAGTGCCCATCTTTGCGTGACATGTTCTCTTCGTATCTCTAATTTTCTTGAAAAGATTTCTAGTCTTTCCCATTCTACTGTTTTCCTCTCTTTCTTTGCATAGTTCATTTAAGAAGGCCTTCTTATCTCTCCTTGCTATTTTTTTGAACTCTGCATTCAGATGGGTATAGCTTTCCTTTTCACCTTTGCTTTTCACTTCCTTTCTTTTCTCAGCTATTTGTAAGGCCTTCTCAGACAACCATTTTGCCTTCTTGCATTTCTTTTTCTTTGGGATGGTTTTGATCATCACCTCCTGTACACTGTTATGAACCTCTGTCCATAGTTCTTCAGGCACTTGTCTAACAGATCAATCCGTTGAATCTATTTTTCATTTCCACTGTATAATCATAAGGAATTTGATTTAGGTCATACTTGAATGGTCTAGTGGTTTTCCCTACTTTCTTCCATTTAAGTCTGAATTTTGTAATAAGGAGTTCATGACCTGAGCCACAGTCAGCCCCCAGCCCTGTTTTTGCTCACTGTATAGAGCTTCCCCATATTCAGCTACAAAGAATATAATCAATCTGATTTTCAGACTAACCATCTGGGTAGAGTCATCTCTTTTGTTGTTGTAATAGGGAGTTTGCTATGACCAGTGTGTTCTCTTGGCAAAACTGTTACTCTTTGCCCTGCTTCATTTTGTACTCCAAGGTGAAACTCGCCTGTTACTCCAGGTATCTCTTGACTCCCTACTTTTGCATTCCAGTCCCCCTTGATCTAAAGGACATTTATTTGGTGTTATTTCTAGAAAGTCTTGTAGGTCTTGATAGAACTGTTCAACTGCAGCAAGGCAAAGGCTAACAGAGTTTTGCCAAGAGAATGCACTGGTCATAGCAAACACTCTCTTCCAACACACAACAGACAACTCTACACGTGGATATTACCAGGTGGTCAATGCCAAATTCAGACTTAATTTATTTATTTTAATTG
>NW_011494950.1:7395238-7395794 GCF_000754665.1 Bison bison bison | reverse complement strand
CTTTTGATTTCTCCTTCATATTTGAATGAGATCCTTGCTGGGTACAGTAATCTGGGCTGTAGGTTATTCTCTTTCATCACTTTAAGTATGTCCTGCCATTCCTTTCTGACCTGAAGAGCTTCTAGTGAAAGATCAGCTGTTATCCTTATGGGAATCCCCTTGTGTGTTATTTGTTATTTTTCCCTTGCTGCTTTTAATATTTATTCTTTGTGTTTGATCTTTGTTAATTTGATTAATGTGTGTCTTGGGGTGTTTTGCCTTGGGTTTATCCTGTTTGGGACTCTCTGGGTTTCTAGGACTTGGGTGATTATTTCCTTTCCCATTTTAGGGAAGTTTTCAACTATTATGTCCTCAAGTATTTTCTCATGGTCTTTTTTTTGTTGTTGTTGTCTTCTTCTGGGACTCCTGGACTTCGAATGTTGTTGTGTTTAACATTGTCCCAGAGGTCTCTGTGGAGAAGGCAATGGCCCCCCACTCCAGTACTTTGCCTGGAAAATCCCATGGATGGAGGAGCCTGGTAGGCTGCAGTCCATGGGGTCGCTAAGAGTCGGGCATG
>NW_011494950.1:7394696-7395138 GCF_000754665.1 Bison bison bison | reverse complement strand
TCGAGTCAGTGATGCCACTCCACGCCATCCTCATCCTCTCGTCGTCCCCCTTCTCCTCCTGCCCCCAATCCCTCCCAGCATCAGAGTCTTTTCCAATGAGTCAACTCTTCGCATGAGGTGGCCAAAGTACTGGAGTTTCAGCTTTAGCATCATTCCTTCCAAAGAAATCCCAGGGCTGATCTCCTTCAGAATGCACTGGTTGTATCTCCTTGCAGTCCAAGGGACTCTCAAGACTCTTCTCCAACACCACAGTTCAAAAGCATCAATTCTTCGGAGCTCAGCCTTCTTCACAGTCCAACTCTCACATCCATACATGATCACAGGAAAAACCATAGCCTTGACTAGACGAACCTTTGTTGGCAAAGAAATGTCTCAGCTTTTGAATATGCTATCTATGTTGGTCATAACTTTCCTTCCAAGGAGTAAGCATCTTTTAATTTCA
>NW_011494950.1:7393178-7393644 GCF_000754665.1 Bison bison bison | reverse complement strand
TTTTTCTTTTTTCATCTCTGTTTCATTTATTTCTACCATTCAATCTTATACCTCACTTATCCTATCTTCTGCCTCCATTATTCTACTCTTGGTTCCCTCCAAAGTGTTTTTGATCTATTTGTTGCATTATTCATTATATATTGACTCTTTTTTATTTCTTCTAGGTCCTTGTTAAACCTTTATTGCATCTTCTCAATCCTTGTCTCCAGGCTATTTATCTGTAACTACAATTTGTTTTAAAGATTTTGGATCATTTTCACTATCTTTATTCAGAATTCTCTAACAGGTAGACTCTGTATCTCTTTCTATTTTTTTTTTTTTTGCATTTATCCTGTTCCTTTACCTGTGGGGTATTTTTCTGCCTTTTCATCTTGTTTATATTTCTGTGTTAGGGCTGGCCTTTCTGTATTTTGGAACTTTGTTCTTTCTCTTTATTGTGGAGGTTTCTCACTGTGGGTGGGTTTTG
>NW_011494950.1:7392338-7393078 GCF_000754665.1 Bison bison bison | reverse complement strand
GTGTCTCTTCTGCAGAGCTGATCCCTAGCTGCAACCCTGCCGGTGGATGTCAACCATCCAGAATTCCAAGAAGTCTTGGTTAGCAATGAAGTCTGTTTGCGGTTTGTTATAGGATGCCTCTCTGGGGCTGCAATTGCCCTCTTCTGGCTCTGGCTGCCCTCACCTGCCTTTCTCTGGCAGGGGATGGGCCGGTCTGAAGCCGGCTAGCTCTTCTCAGTCCTTTGTTCTTTGAATGGGCTTGGCAGTGTCTTAGGTTAGGGCTTTTCGGGAGATAGCTATCCCACAGTCTGGGTTGCTATCTCAAGTTAGTTCCCTCAGATTGCCCTTGGGGCATTTTTTCCTGGTCCTCACCCTAAGCAATGCAGCCTGTGCCTCCCTGTCCAGCCCCTGCTTGCTAGTGGGCAATGCGAGTGTCTGAGCTGCTGCTCCACTGGGAGTTGCTGTTAGGCACGTAATCTGTGAGTTTCAATTATTTATTTATTTATTTTTCCTCCAGGTTATTTTGCCCTCTGAGATTCCAAGGCTCATCAGAGACCCGCCAAAAAGAGTGTTTCCTGGTGTCGGAAACTTCTCTCTTTTTTGAAGAATCCCTTCCTGGGATGGATCTCCATCCCTACCTCTTTTGTCTCTGTTTTTGTCTTTTATATTTTGTCCTACCTCCTTTTGAAGACAATGGGCTGCCTTTCTAGGTGCCTGATGTCCTCTACCAGCATTCAGAAGTTGGTTTGTGGAATTTGCTC
>NW_011494950.1:7391863-7392238 GCF_000754665.1 Bison bison bison | reverse complement strand
AGTTCGCTAATTCCTAGAATGTCAACATTCACTCTTGCCATCTCCTGTTTGACCACTTCCAATTTGCCTTGATTCATGGACCTAACATTCCACGTTCCTGTGCAATATTGCTCTTTACAGCATTGGACCTTGCTTCTATCACCAGTCACATCCACAGCTGGGTATTCTTTTTGCTTTGGCTCCATTCCTTCATTCTTTCTGGAAATATTTCTCCGCTGATCTCCAGTAGAATACTGGGTACCTCCTGACCTGGGGAGCTCCTCTTTCAGTATCCTATCATTTTGCTGAAAGTGAAAGAAGAGAGTGAAAAAGTTGGCTTAAAGCTCAACATTCAGAAAACGAAGATCATGGCATCTGGTCCCATGACTTCATGGG
>NW_011494950.1:7388938-7391763 GCF_000754665.1 Bison bison bison | reverse complement strand
CGAATGTTCTTTCGATGAATTTGTGGGGGAAAAAGTGGTCTCCCCATCCTATTCCTCCACCATCTTAGGACCGCCCTCCCCCCAAGACTGCTTATTATAAAGAGTTTGGCTACAAAATAATTTTGTATGAATCAGGCAATTGTATCATTGAAAACAACAAGTATAATATTAATTTGAAGGTGTAATATTGAAAGTGCCAGAGGGAAAGATTTTAGACTTCTATGGGACATAAAATTCTACTTGTTATTTACAATGAAAGCCAACTCTAATTTGGGGAAGGAATGGAGCCTAAATGTTGGACTGAGATATTATTTGTTGTCATGCAAATAGCCCCATGTTTTGTTTTACTTCAGTCACTAGCTTTATATCCTCGGGAAGATCTTTTTATTCTCTTTAGACCTCAGTTTTCAATGTGCACTGTTATCTCTCAACTTCCTCCTAAGTTCTTTATCCATTAGTTCACTTCTGTAAAACACCATACTAACATAATGCATGATTATTGTTGGTATTATAAGACAAATAGTAATGCCAGCATTATAACCAATAATAGAGCACAAAAAGTTTATTGATCATCTAAAAAAAAAAATTCCTGATTTCTACATTTGTTTTACCTTAAAAGAAACTGTACCTTTTAATTAAAAAAAAAATTTTTTTTGTTAACCCTTCCTATGTACTATTTCTTATATACCTGTCACAGTGGACAGTGATATTCAGGAGCAGCCAATAAATCTTAAGGTAATTGAAGGAAGAACACTTAGATACTTTCCCATAATCCTTCCTGAACTATGGTACAAAATCCAAGTCAATGTCACATTGACATAGTTTTTCTATTTGCTATAAGTTATAAATGCTGGGATCACCTGAGTGTTTTCTCAGAAAGCCATAATGTAATCTCGAACCTAATATTCCAACAACCATGCACTAATTAAAACTGCAATTATATTTTTGCTCAAACAAAACGACTTAATAAACATTATCACAAACTATTTACCCTTCCCCAAAACAATTTATACTCACTAATGCAATTTCCCATTAAAACTGCTGCCAGTTAAATTAAAAACTCTTGAAATAGTAAGAGGGAAATTAATTCAACAGTTTAATCTGGGCTTAATAACAGTTGCAAGCTCAGAAAAAGATTGCTACAGCAGGGAGTTAATTAACAGTTTATTCCCCATTTGATAAAAGTAATCCACTCTAATTCCAGTGTAATTTACCTCAATGTAATATAAAACCACAAGCTATTTCTGGTGCTGGTAATTATTAGCTTTGTCCTGTGGCCACATTGACAATAAAAGTCAGCAGTATCTTATTAATAAGAGGCTGTCTGCTAAATGCCCATAATGAAAGACGTAATGTGAAATCTTCCAACAGCAGCAACCATATATATTCCCACACAACCAGGGGTTGCACTTTAGATTTAAATTTCATTTAACTGTTCCTCTAGTTTTAGAAAACAGGTGTGCCATGTGAAAAGTAATCATTTTATTGACTTTATATAGGGAAGAATAGGGAAAACAGGTGATAAATCCATCCCATTCTTTCCATCTCTAATGCCACTGACTTAGTATAACTATTATCTCTTTTTACTTATCTGCCCAACCCCAACACCAACCCACCCTCAGTGTACACACAAATCATATCTTGTAGCCATTTTCGATGTAAACTTTCATTGCTACCTATTGTCCAGAAGATAAAGTTGAAATTTCCTAGCATGACATAAGAATTCTCTCACAATCTGGCCCTTAATCTACTGTTTATTTTTTTTTATTTTTTTTTTCTTTAATAGAAAATTATTTAATTAGTATACATGAGTTCCCCATCCTGAACCCTCCTCCCTCCTCCCTCCCCACACCATCTTGTAGAATTCTCTAGTATCCTTTATTTTGTTTTGTTTTATTTATTTACTTTTTTTCATATATGAATTGGCTTTTATTTTTTTTTCTTTTATTTTTTTTTCTTTTTTCCTCTCTGTTTCATTTATTTCTACCATTCTATCTTCTACCTCACTTATTCTATCTTCTGCCTCCGTTATGTTTTCCTTGATTTTATTAGTTGTTTTCTAGTCTCATTTTCACTATAAACTTTAGCATTTTCTCTCTTCTACTTTCTTTGATTTTTGTTTGCTCTTCTTTTATCTGGTTGCATAAGTTGGAAGGTTAGGTAGTTGTTTTGAGTTTTTCTCTTTTTTTGTGGCAGAACATACATAACATAAAGTTTAGAAGAAAGAACAATCCATGTTTTTCTTTATTCTCAACCTCAATTATTGAATTTTTCTATATATTTATTTATTTTGTGTGTGTGTGTTTGAATTTTATTTTATTTTTAAACTTTACAATATTGTATTGGTTTTGCCATACATTGACATGAATCCATCATGGGTGTACATGTGTTCCCCATCCTGAACCCCCCTCCCACCTCCCTCCCCATCCCATCCCTCTGGGTCATCCCAATGCACTAGCCCCAAGCATCCAGTATCGTGCGTCAAACCTGGACTGGCGATTCATTTCACGTATGATAACTTACATGTTTCAATGCCTTTCTCCCTTAAAATCCAACCCTCACCCTCTCCCACAGAGTCCAAAACACCGTTCAATACCTCTGTGTCTCTTTTGCTGTCTCGCATACAGGGTTATGGTTACCATCTTTCTAAATTCCGTATATATGCATTAGTATACTGTATTGGTATTTTTCTTTATGGCTTACTTCACTCTGTATAATAGGCTCCAGTTTCATCCACCTCATTAGAACTGATTCCAATGTATTATTTTTAATGGCTGAGTAATACTCCATTGTGTATATGTACCAGAGTTTTCTTATCCATTTGT
>NW_011494950.1:7388505-7388838 GCF_000754665.1 Bison bison bison | reverse complement strand
TGCGATTCATGGGGTCGCAAAGAGTCGGACACGACTGAGCGACTGAACTGAACTGAATTCCATAGTAGAGAAAGATGAAGCACTTGCTGAGACATCTCAGGTTATATGTTGAAGGTTACACTGCTAATTAGGAGGAGGAGGGCATTTAAACCCATGTGATCTGGCCGTGTGCCCACACTCTAACTTTTTCACATTAATTAGGTGTGACTGTCATAGTTTTGAAGATCTGGGTAACCCAATATTTTCTGTTATCTGCTACTGGGGTCAGGGATGAAGTCTGTTCTTTGAGTACATCATGCTCTTTCTGGCCCCTGAGACCTCAGGCATGCTGTT
>NW_011494950.1:7387265-7388405 GCF_000754665.1 Bison bison bison | reverse complement strand
GACAACTCTACACACTTCTTTTTGGGCTAATTCCTATGCATCCTTTATATCTGAACCTGCTGGTCACTTAGGGAGATGACACACCCTAAACTAAAGGTTTATAGTCTAAAGGTTTATAGTCCCCTGCCACATGCTTCCAGTGCCCACTGTTCTAGAGTGAAGGAGAATTCTGCCTATTACATAGTACATTCATCACAGTTGAACATTATTTACTTATTTATTGTCTGCCTTCCCCAGCTGACTGTGAATTCCCTAAAAGTATGTTCCTTATCTGCCTTCCTCAACTATGAAGTCCCAAATATCCACTGCACAGAAATATGAGGTCTAAAGATCCAAGAGGTGAGATCAGGTAGTTATATTGGGAATACTAGGGCAATATAGGAGAAATTCATCAACATCCTTTTCCTATTCACCTCGGTCTAGTTAAAACATGAATGTAAATGTGTAGTGAAAGGATTTCCTGAAATGCAAAATGATAGAGGATAAGATTTATTATCCTGAATAAATCAAGATCACAAACAGGATTAGGGAAAGGTTAGCGGAATCTGAAATTGGGGGCAAATGTTATAGAACACATTTCCTCATTCTTCAAAAACTATACCCAAGGGGAAAAAGCTCCTCTATTTTTTCTGTTGCACTCTGCTTTGCCTGGATGTAATGCCGAAACTGTTATTATAGATGAAATTAACATAACTGAAGTATTAACCAGATGCCAAGGAATTTCTTCCTGTACCACATGAAGACAAGAATCAGCTGCCTGCTGACTTCTGATGATGCTCCCACAATTCTCCTCTGTGCATTTTGACGTCTACCAAAGATTCATAACTACACAGAGTTTTGTCTATTCCTACAAGGCCCACCAGAGGGTGCAATGTCACCACTATTACTAGCTGTTACAAAAAGAACTGTTAGGGCTAACTTGAATAATTTACAGCTTATTTTTTATAAGTTTCCTGGCATAGACCACCTAAGAAAGAAAGCAAAAAGGATGAAAGGACAAAAAGGAAATGATAAAAATGGCAATTTTGCTTCTTCTCCCCAGGGGTTTTGGCTGGCTTCTCCATATTAGTGAAGGCTTATCCTAAGGAAAGCACGAAAGGTTCTGCTGAACTGCAGAAGGTCCGTTTGGATGTGCACATA
>NW_011494950.1:7384454-7387165 GCF_000754665.1 Bison bison bison | reverse complement strand
CCCATTTTTTGATTGGGTCATTTATTTTTCTGGAGTTGAGCTGTAGGAGTTGCTTGTATATTTTTGAGATTAGTTGTTTGTTGGTTGCTTCATTTACTAATAATGAGAAAATAGAAAGAGAAATTAAGGAAACAACTCCATTCACCATTGAAACAAAAAGAATAAAATACTTAGGAATATATCTACCTAAAGAAACTAAAGACCTATATATAGAAAACTATAAAACACTGGTGAAAGAAATCAAAGAGGACACTAATAGATGGAGAAATATACCATGTTCATGGATTGGAAGAATCAATATACTGAAAATGAGTATACTACCCAAAGCAATTTAATCTACTGTTTAAAACTTAATTATCAACTTGGAAGATAAAATCTGCTGCCTACAGTTAATTTTCCTGATTTATCAATGGTTTCCTTGCTTATCTATCATCACCTCTATGAGGTTTTCTTTGACACTCCTCAAATTTCATCACCTTTTTTTTTTTTTTTCTATTGTACTTCAAAACTTTAGACTCTTCTATTATTTCACTTACTTCACTGCCTTTTGTTCCTGTTAGCATGTTTGCCTCCAACCACTGAACTAACAGTTTATAAAGTGTGGTTTTGGGACCAGCCGTATCTGCATCATCTGGAAACTTGTTAGTAATACAAATTCTCAGCCTTCATCCCATAGTTACTGCATCAGAAACTCCAGGGTTGGGGTTTTGCAAACTGTTTTAACAAGCCATGCAGGTGATTCTGATGGATTTTGAGAAGCATTTAGATTGTGAGCACCTTGCAAGCATAGTGAAAACTTACTCATTTGAAAAATCTTCATTACATGACCAATAATAGCACATAGTAAGTAAGAATATTTTTTTCAATGAATGTGTTATGGGAAGATATAATAAATGGTATGCAAAAATGGCAAATCTTAGAGAAGCTATGAAAAAATCAAGTGACTTCCAAATTGCCCCTTTATCTAAATAAAGTGAAAAATCTGTCTCCCTATTTGTGTAGATTCTGTATTTTAAATAGTGAAATCAAGGTCATAAATGATTAATATGTCAATTCTTTTTGTGCAACAAAAATGAATCCCACAAAAATATGTTTGTTTGTATGATTACTGATATTCTCAGAAGTTTTATATTGTTTATCTTTGGAATAAATGTTTTGGGTAAAACAAAAACAAAAACAAAAACATTGACCATGTAATGCAGCCAAGATAGTCTATTTTAAATGTTAAAATTAACATTCTTTAGTTAAACTCATAACTTTCTGCTAACACCTGGGCATTGCATGGTATAATGTATGTTGTATGTTCCTGGTATTTTGACTGTGGGTATTAAGGTTCTATAAAATCTATTTGTTATCAAGTGAATACATTAATACAGATAAGTAATATATAGGTAACTGGGACCAGAAAAAATTATAGACAATATCAAACTACACTGAAGTCATTGAAAAGTTCATTTTATCTCTTAAATTACATTAATCTCAACTATAAAATAAATAATGTATGTTAACAACGGTTAAGTGCTCTTTATTCCTCTCTATTAGCTTTAAATTTTGTTTATATCAATAACATGAATCTACTTGATTCATGTTCTTCTAGTCCTTCTAGACTTTTAAAACATTTCTTAGGAGTATAATGTATTTTGGGAGGAGCTTTTTCAGATAGAAAAGTCAAACTCAAATGATATTATAATATAACCTTTTTGTCATTCCATTTGGAGAATGTATGTGCTTTCAGAAGCAAAAAATAAGCCTTGGAAGATTAAACAGTATTAGCAATTGTGTAGGAACATCATAAATCATATTCATCATGTACATGTAGATAAAAGCAGTTATTTATGGGATATGAATTTATGTGTATGCCCATACCATGTGGTTATATTTATTGTGGCTTTTAAAAATAGACAACTTTTTATATATACATGAATATCTTCATCATCATACTGTCATAACAAAACCTTTATGTGTTTCAAAATACTTTGATATTCAATTTCTTATTTCATCCTCCCCATATCCTATAAGGTAGTTGAAACAGGTATGATTCTTATTTCATAGATGAAGAAATCAAGACTCAGATAACTAAAATGACAAAACTAGCCATAGAAACTAAGTTGCCTGAATGCTAGCCAAGTGCTTCTTCCACTTTATTATACTTCTCCCATACTTGTACAGATTCAGTTCCATTCACCTAAAATGCATAGACTGACTATTGTCTGTCAGACATTATGCTTGGTATATTTGTATGATATATTCCAGTGTCTTGTAGGGTATTAAGTAAAAAGCAAACCAGTCTAGGTTGGAGTTATAATAAAAAGAAATGTAGTTTAAGCCAAGTAATACTGATGAATGTGTTATTAATGAAATGCATTTTGGAGAGAGAGAAGTGGGAGATGGGAAAGATAGATTAAGTTTCGTTATGATAAGTGTCCTGTTCCAAAGTGATGCTTGAACTTTATAGGAAGCAAATGAATCTCTTATGAATAGAGAATGGTAGAATAAAAATTTTATGGAGATTTACCTGGCAGTTATAAGTAATTTTATTGAAACAGAGAGGTAGGTGGGAAGAGTGTCTAGACTTTGGGCTCAATTAGAGGTTGCCATGATCCTAACTGACACCACCATTATGGCAGAAAGTGAAGAGGAACTAAAAAGCCTCTTGATGAAAGTGAAAGAGGAGAGTGAAAAAGTTGGCTTAAAGCTCAACATTCAGAAAA
>NW_011494950.1:7383984-7384354 GCF_000754665.1 Bison bison bison | reverse complement strand
TTGCTGTACTTGTAACAAAGACCCTGAGTTTTTATAAACTTCGGTTATGATTACCTATTAATCTACTGATTTCCCCTTGTGGTCCTAACGGAAAGAGGAAATTCATATTACTGACATGACATAACATGCTCAGGTACTCAGCATGCTCGACTCTGCAACTCCATGGACTGTAGCCCACTAGGCTCCTTTGTCCATGGGATTTTTAAGTCAAGGATACTGGAATGGGCTGCAATTTCCTTCTTCAGGGGGTCTTCCTAACCCAAGAATTGAAACTGTGTCTCCTGCATTGGCAGGTGGAATCTTTACCACTGAGCCACCTGGGAAGCCCTGTTTATAATACTATGAAGTACAATTCAACTCACATCTTTTC
>NW_011494950.1:7383098-7383884 GCF_000754665.1 Bison bison bison | reverse complement strand
TGAAGTCGTTCAGTCATGTCCGACTCTTTGCAATCCCATGGACTGTAGCCTACCAGGCTCCTCTGTCCACGGGATTTTCCAGGCAAGAATACTGGAGTGGGTTGCCAATTGAGAGCACTCAAAACAAGAGTCTCAGAGCATGTCTTAAATACAAACAGTTAACGTAAGGAGAAAGGAAATAGGAAGAGGAAAAACCATTCCATTTGTTATAGTGAACCAATATAAAATATTCAGACATCAGTTTAACAAGAAAAGCAGGATGAAAGGGATAAAACTATAAAATATGATTCAAAGACAGAAAACATAATCCCAGGTATTAAAAAGATAAAGCATGTTCTTTGATGAGAATATTTAATATCACAAAGAATCATCTCTCCAAATTAAACTAGAATACACGGGATTTACTATGTTGGAATTTTATAAAATA
This sequence comes from Bison bison bison, assembly GCF_000754665.1. NCBI lineage: Eukaryota > Metazoa > Chordata > Mammalia > Artiodactyla > Bovidae > Bison > Bison bison. The sequence goes on along the minus strand of NW_011494950.1, from coordinate 7,383,457 downwards.
AAAGCTTGTTTGTAAAAATAAATTAACAAGAATAGGCAGGGACATTATGAAAAAGAATAGTGAGATGACTTGCCTTATTGGATGTCATTATATGATAATTTTAATATCATTATGTGTGTGTGTGTGTGTAATAACATAAAATAAAGGTGGTACTTGAATTCATAGTATAACTGAATGTTAATAAAATTGCATTGCCTTCTTATATCATGTACAATACAGTACATCACAGGATCAAAATTAACTAAAGTTTTAAATTAAAAAAAAAAATGAATGTTACAAGAAGATCTAGGCAGCGTTATATGAATAATATAGGAGCCAGAGAAGTTTACATTGAAAACTCAGGAAGTAAAATAAATTAA
>NW_011494950.1:7382166-7382998 GCF_000754665.1 Bison bison bison | reverse complement strand
TCTTTTTGCATGGAATATCTTTTTCTAGCCCTTCACTTTGAGTCTGTTTGTGTCCCTTTTTTCGAGGTGTGTCTCTTGTAGACGATATATATAGGGGTCTTGTTTTTGTATCCATTCAACCTGTCTTTGTTTTTTGATTGGGGCACTCAACTCATTTACATTTAAGGTAATTATTTATAAGTATGATCCCATTGCCATTTACTTTATTGTTTTGGTTTCGAGTTTATACATCTTTCTGTGTTTCCTGTCTAGAGAAAATCTTTTAGCATTTGTTGGAGAGCTGGTTTGGTGGTGCTGAATTCTCTCACCTTTTGCTTGTCTCGAAAGCTTTTGATTTATCCTTCATATTTGAGTGAGATCCTTGCTGGGTACAGTAATCTGGACTGTAGGTTTTTCTCTTTCATCACTTTAAGTATGTCCTGCCATTCCCTCCTGGCCTGAAGAGTTTCTATAGAAAGATCAGCTGTTATCCTTATGGCAATACCCTTGTGTGTTATTTTTTTTTTCCCCCTTGCTGCTTTTAATATTTGTTCTTTGTATTTGATCTTTGTTAATTTGATTAGTATGTGTCTTGGGGTGTTTTGCCTTGGGTTAATCCTGTTTGGGACTCTGGGTTTCTAGGACTTGGGTGATTATTTCCTTCCCCATTTTAGGGAAGTTTTCAACTATTATGTCCTCAAGTATTTTCTCATGGTCTTTCTTTTTGTCTTGTTCTTTCTGGGACTCCTATGAATCAAATGTTGGGGCATTTAACAGTATCCCAGAGGTCTGTGAGTTTGTCCTCATTTCTTTTATTTTTTTTTCTTTTTTCCTCTCTGTTTCATTTATTTCT
>NW_011494950.1:7381485-7382066 GCF_000754665.1 Bison bison bison | reverse complement strand
TACAGGAGACAGGGATCAAGACCATTCCATTAGAAAAGAAATGCAAAAAAGCAAAATGGCTGTCTGGGGAGGCCTTACAAATAGCTGTGAAAAGAGGAAAAGTGAAAAGCAAAGTAGAAAAGGAAAGATACAAACATCTGAATGCAGAGTTCCAAAGAATAGCAAGAAGAGATAAGAAAGCCTTCTTCAGTGATCAATGGAAAGTAATAGAGGAAAACAACATAATGGGAAAGACTAGGGATCTCTTCAAGAAAATCAGAGATACCAAAGGAGCATTTCATGCAAAGATGGGCTCGATAAAGAACAGAAATGGTATGGACCTAACAGAAGCAGAAGATATTAAGGAGAAGTGACAAGAATACACAGAAGAACTGTACAAAAAAGATCTTCACGATCCATATAATCACCATGGTGTGATCACTGACCTAGAGCCAGACATCCTGGAATGTGAAGTCAAGTGGGCCTTAGAAAGCAACACTACGAACAAAGCTAGTGAAGGTGATGGAATGCCAGTTGAGCTATTCCAAATCCTGAAAGATGATGCTGTGAAAGTGCTGCACTCAATATGCCAGCAAATTTGG
>NW_011494950.1:7379113-7381385 GCF_000754665.1 Bison bison bison | reverse complement strand
GGGACGACAGAGGATGAGATGGCTGGATGGCATCACTGACTCGATAGACGTGAGTCTGAGTGAACTCCATGAGTTGGTGATGGACAGGGAGTTCTGGCGTGCTGCGATTCATGGGGTCGCAAAGAGTCGGACACGACTGAGTGACTGAACTGAACTGAACTGAACTGATGATCCCAATTTGAGATGAGGCCTGAGCTAGAACCTCAGTAGTGACAAAAGAAAAGAGTGGTATGTACATTCTTTATCTGTACATGTGTGGAGTGTGCTGCCTTTTTTCCTTGTTTATAAGATCCTGATGATTTCTGTTATTCAGCCATTAAAAAGAATACATTTGAATCCGTTCTAACGAGGTGGATGAAACTGGAGCCTATTATTCAGAGTGAAGTAAGCCAGAAAGAAAAATACCAATATAGTATACTAATACATATATATGGAATTTAGAAAGATGGTCACAATAACCCTGTATGTGAGACAGCAAAAGAGACACAGATGTATAAAACAGTCTTTTGGACTCTGTGGGAGAACAAGAGGGTGGGATGATTTTGGAGAATGGCATTGAAACGTGTATAATATCATATAAGAAATGAATCACCAGTCCAGGTTCGATGCAGGATACAGATTGCTTGGGGCTGGTGTACTGGGATGACCCAGAGGGATGGTACGGGGAGGGAGGTGGGGGGGCATTCAGGATGGGGAACACGTGTACACCCGTGGTGGATTCATGTTGATGTATGGCAAAACCAATACAATATTGTAAAGTAAATAGCTTCCAATTAAAAAAATAAATTTAAATTAAAATAATGAAAAAATTATACATGTTTCCCATAGAGCTTGTCAAACAAAGTGCTTTGCTTATTGTAGATGAGTAACAAATATTGTTGACTAGCTAGCTGCATGAAATGTTCATTGTGTTTAAAGTAGAGGTAATAATGGTATTTATTTTTGTAAATTTGAGGTTGGACTTTGTAGTTGAGATTTTTTAAAATTTCATTTGTTACTGAAACTTTAGTTTTAGTTTACATATGGATAAAGGGACATTAAGGTTAGAGTGGAAGTTTACACTGAATGTTTGAATTACCCCTTTTTAGAAAAGGTTATACCAAAAATTCCTAGATATACCATGATAGCTACTTAATAAATATGAGACCCTGGTTCGATCCCTGGGTTTGGAAGATCCCCTGGAGAAGGAGATGACAGCCCACTCCAGTATTGTTGCCTGGAGAATCCCATAGACAGAGGAGCCTGGCAGGCTACAGTCCATGGGGTGGCAAAGAATCGGACACAACTGAGCACCTAACACACACACTAATAAATATGATGATTTTGTCATTAACAAAGGTTGATATGTGGGAAGGAAAATAAGTAGGTAAATAGAATATAAAAAAAATATATAAAGTTATTGAGAAATGGATTTGGGAAGAAGTTAGTTATGTTAGTCATGATCACTCCCAGTTTCACCTTTAGATTTTTCCCTATAGAGTATTACTTTTCCCTTATTTTCAGTATAGAATCTCATATATATCTGAACAGATTTAAAGCTCAAAAGGTTTAAAATACATGCGTTTATTTTTAAGTCCAATATGACAGAGAGGATTTAGCTGAATCTTTGGATGTATTACTACCAAATGGTACTCTGAGTTGTTTCTTCAGAGCTTTGATTTGGCAATTTTTTTTTTTTTATTCCTGGTTGATATTCATTACATCAAGCACATTATCTCCACAGAAGATTAGGTTTGGTTTATGATGACAATATGCTAAGGCAAATATTTCTCATTTTTGATGAGCTCCACAATTATCCTAAGGAACCCCTTGGCAGCTCACTTTAATGTTATACAAATCTTATAGGCTCTGAAATTAAATAATCATCCATGGTTTGTGACAAAAGTATAATTGTCATTATGCTTGCTCTTTAAGCTTTCAGTCAATTGCACTATCCAAAACAAACTAACCAAAATAAAATGAAAATTAACCATTCCTAAAAAAGTAACAGGAAGTGACTGAACACCATTCTAGACCTCTCTCACCTAAGCTCCAGACTATATGTTCATTACCTTTCTGGATACCTATGTGACTGCGGCTCAGACCATGAACTCCTTATTGCCAAATTCAGACTTAAATTGAAGAAAGTAGGGAAAACCACTAGACCATTCAGGTATGACCTAAATCAAATCCCTTATGATTATACAGTGGAAGAGAGAAATAGATTTAAGGGTCTAGATCTGATAGATAAGAGTGCCTGATGAACTATGGAATGAGGTTCGTGACATTGTAC
>NW_011494950.1:7378357-7379013 GCF_000754665.1 Bison bison bison | reverse complement strand
TTGACACCATTATTACTGCATTAAATTAAAGCAAAAATGTGTTAATACTGCATATCTTCTGCTATATGTCTTTAATTTAATAAACAGCTGAAATGTGACTTTAATATTGTTTACATTTTAATGTCATAGAAAAATACTCTGGGGATTCCCCTTTTGGTCCACTGGATAAGAGTTCACCTTCCAATGCAGGTAGTATAGGTTTGATCCCTGGTTGAGGAGTTGAAGGACTGATGCTGAAGCTGAAACTCCAATACTTTGGCCACCTCATGTGAAGAGCTGACTCATTGGAAAATACCCTGTTGCTGGGAGGGATTGGGGGCAGGAGGAGAAGGGGATGACAGAGGATGAGATGGCTGGATGGCATCACCGACTCGATGGACATGAGTTTGAGTGAACTCCGGGATGGTGATGGATAGGGAAGCCTGGCGTGCTGCAATTCATGGGGTCGCAAAGAGTCGGACATGCCTGAGTGACTGATCTGATCTGATCTGATGTTTCAAAATGCCACTTAAATCCAACGTATACAAAACCAAATCCATTGTCTTTGCCTTCAATATTTTATCATATACCCTTCGTTTTTTTTCTCAAAGAAGGTGATACAATTCTGGCCAAGCCAGAAATCTGTAAGTCATCATTAACTTCTCACTCAAGTGAAC
>NW_011494950.1:7377777-7378257 GCF_000754665.1 Bison bison bison | reverse complement strand
ATAGGCAACAACTTAAAGCCCCTTTAATGGACCTCTATAGAAGTCCCCCCACTTTTACTGAGGTATAATTTACAAACGATAAATATTGCCAATTTATATGTACCACATAATGAGTTTCACAATTGTATGTAGTAAGTAATAAGTACCAAAATCAAGATTCAGAATACTTCTTACCCTCTTTGCAGTTCAGTTCCCTCCCATGATCTCAGCCTAATGATTGCTTTCCATTGAAAGCATACACTTTGTAGTCTTTTGCTTCTAGCTTCATTTACTCAACATAGTCTTTCTGAGATTTATGTATGACACTGCCTGCATTAGTAATTCATTAAATTTTCTTTTATGGACACACCAAAATTTGTTTATCCATTCATCAATTGATGATGATTGGCTTGCTACCAGTTTTGCTATTATGATTAATGGTACTCTGATCTTGCAGGATTATACTTACAATCTTTTAGACATATGTTTTCATTTCTATTG
>NW_011494950.1:7377241-7377677 GCF_000754665.1 Bison bison bison | reverse complement strand
CCAAAACTATGTTGAATAGTAGTAGTGAGATGGGCACCCTTGTCTTGTTCCTGACTTTAGGGGAAATGCTTTTAATTTTTCACCATTGAGGATAATGTTTGCTCTGGGTTTGTCATATATAGCTCGTATTATGTTGAGGTATGTTCCTTCTATTCCTGTTTTCTGGAGGATTTTTTTATCATAAATGGATGTTGAATTTTGTCAAAGGCTTTCTCTGCATCTATTGAGATAATCATATGGCTTTTATTTTTCAATTTGTTAATGTGGTGTATTACATTGATTGATTTGCAGATATTGAAGAATCCTTTCATGCCTGGGATAAAGCCCAATTGGTCATGATGTATGATATTTTTTGTATGTTGTTGGATTCTGTTTGCTAGAATTTTATTAAGGATTTTGCATCTATGTTCATCAGTGATATTGGTATGTAGTTTTC
>NW_011494950.1:7376049-7377141 GCF_000754665.1 Bison bison bison | reverse complement strand
AGAAAAAAGGACAAGCAACTAATTTTTTTTAATGGGAGGAGGATACGGATTGAGAATTCATAGAGTCAAGAATCCAAATGACCAATAAATCAATATATATTAGGAGGGGGAAGCTAAAATTCTAGAGTAGTCAGATAAAGGCCAATTAAAGAAATAATGCGATTACTACCTTCAGTTCAATTCAGTTCAGTCGCTCAGTCATGTTCGACTCTTTGCAACCCCATGTACTGCAGCACACTAGGCTTCCCTGTCCATCCCCAACTCCGGGAGCCTACTCAAACTCATATCCGCCACATTGGTGGTGCCATCAAAACATCTCATCCTCTGTCGTCCCCTTCTCCTCCCACCTTCAGTCTTGCCAGCATCAGGGTCTTTCCATTGAGTTGGTACTTCACATCGGGTGGCCAAAGTATTGGAGTTTCAGCTTCAGCATCAGTCCTTCCAATGAATATTCATGATTGATTTCCTTTCTGATGGACTGGTTGGATCTCCTTGCAGTCCAAGGGACTGACAAGAGTCTTCTCCAACACCATAGTTCAAAAGCATCAGTTTTTCGGCACTCAGCTTTCTCAGCTCTCACATCCATGCATGACTACTGGAAAAACCATAGCTTTGACTAGATGGATCTTTATTGGTAAAGTAATGTCTCTGCTTTTTAATATGCTGTCTAGGTTGTTCACAGCTTTTCTTTCAAGGAGCAAATGTCTTTTAAATTCATGGCTGCAGTCACCATGTGCAGTGATTTTGGAGCCCCCCAAAATAAAGCCTCTCACTGTTTCCATTGTTTCCCCATCCATTTGCCCTGAAGTGATGGGACCGGATGTGAGTTTTAAGCTAACATTTTCACTCTCCTCTTTCACTTTCATCAAGATACCCTTTAGTTCTTCTTCACTTTGTACCATAAGGATAGTGTCATCTGCATATCTGAGGTTATTGATATTTCTCCTAGCAATCTTGATTCCAGATTGTGCTTCATCCAGACTGGCATTTCGCATGATGTATTCTGCATATAAGTTAAATAAACAGAGTGACAATATACAGCCTTGACATACTCCTTTCCCAATTTGGAACCAGTCTGTTGTTCCATGTCCA
>NW_011494950.1:7372454-7375949 GCF_000754665.1 Bison bison bison | reverse complement strand
ATCATCTTTTAGAATTTGAAATAACTCAACTGGAATTCCATCACCCCCACTAGCTTTGTTTGTAGAGATGCTTCATAAGGCCCCTTGACTTCACACTCCAGGATGTCTGGCTTTAGGTGAGTGATCATACCATGATGATTATCTGGGTCATAAAGATCTTTTTGTATAGTTCTTCTGTGTATTCTTGCCACTTCTTCTTAATATCTTGTACTTTGGTTAGGTGCATACCATTTCTGTCCTTTATTGTGCCCATCTTTGCATGAAATGTTCCCTTGCTATCTCTAATATTCTTGAAGAGATCTCTAGTCTTTCCCATTCTATTGTTTTCCTCTATTTCTTTGCACTGATCACTAAGGAAGGCTTTCTTATCTCTCCTTGCTATTCTTTGGAACTCTGCATTCAGATGGGTATATCTTTCCTTTTCTTCTTTGCTTTTAGCTTCTATTCTTTTCTCAACTATTTGTAAGTCCTCATCAAACAACCATTTTGCCTTTTTGCATTTCTGTTTCTTGAGAACATTATTGACCAACACCTCCTGTACAATGTCTTGAACCTCCGTCAGTAGTTCTTCAGGCACTCTGTCTATCAGATCTAATCCCTTGAATTTATTTCTCACTTCCACTGTATAATAGTAAAGGATTTGATTTAGGTCATACCTGAATGTCTAGTGGTTTTCCCTACTTTCCTCAATTTCAGTCTGAATTTTGCAATACAGAGTTCATGATCTGAGCTACAGTCAGCTCCCAGTCTTGTTTTTGCTGACTGTATAGAGCTTCTCCATCTTTAGCTGCAAAGAATATAATCAATCTGATTTTGGTATTGACCATCTGGTGATGTTCATGTGTAGAGTCTTCTCTTGTGTTGTTGGATGAGGGTGTTTGCTATGTCCATTGCGTTCTGTTGGCAAAACTCTGTTAGCCTTTGCCACGCTCCGTTTTGTATTCCAAGGCCAAATTTGCCTGTTACTCCAGCTATCTCCTGGCTTCCTACTTTTGCATTCCAGTCCCCTATAATGAAGAAGACATGTTTTTCGGGTGTTAGTTTTAGAAGTTCTTATAGGTCTTCATAGAACCATTCAACTTCAGCTTCTTCAGAGTTACTGGTTGGGGCATTGATTTGGATTACTGTGATATTGAATGGTTTGCCTTGGAAATGAACAGAGATCATTCTTTCGTTTTTGCAATTGCACCCAAATACTGCATTTTGAACTCTTTTGTTGACTATGATGGCTACTCCTTTTCATCTAAGGGATTTTTGCCCACAATAGTAGATATAATGGTCATCTGAGTTAAACTCACCCACTCCAATCCATTTTAGCTCACTGATTCCTAAAATGTCAGTGTTCACTTTTGCCATCTCTTGTTTGACCACTTCCAATTTGCCTTGATTCGTGGACCTTATTCAGGTTCCTATGCAATATTGCTCTTTACAGCGTCGGACCTTGCTTCCATCACCTGTCACATCCACAACTGGGTGTTGTTTTTTCTTTGACTCCATCTCTTCATTCTCCATTCTTCTCCAGTAGCATATTGGGCATCTACCGACCTAGGGATTTCATCTTTCAGTGTCATACCTTTTTGCCTTTTCATATTGTTCATGGGGTTCTCAAGGCAAGAATAGTGAAGTGGTTTGCCATTCCCTTCTCCAGTGGACCACATTTTGTCAGAACTCTCCACCATGACCCATCTGTTTTGTGTGGCCCCACATGGCATGGCTCATAACATGATAACCACTAAGAGTTATAATTTCAGTTATTGGCAAGGATGTGAAGAAACATTTATTGATATACTTTAGTGGTAATATTATGCAGTGTTAAGACTTTTGGAATTAAGAAGGAAAAACTTGTGAAATCATGTATTAAGCACACACAAACATGTACACACTTTGACTCAGTAATCTATCTCATGGGTGTCTATTCCATAGAAATAGGAGGATAAGTGTAAAAGTCACTTGTGTGCCTGCTCATTTACTTCAATTATATCTGACTCTGTGACCCTCTGGACAGTAGCCCACCAGGCTTCTCTGTCCATGGGATTCTCCAGGCAAGAATACTGGAATGGGTTGCCATGCCCTCTTCCAGGGGATCTTCCCGACCCCGGGATCAAGCCCAGGTCTCTTATGTCTCCTGCATTGGCAGGCAGGTTCTTTACCACTGCTGTCACCGTGTGATACAAACACCAGACAACTATGTCACAAAAAAGAAAACTACAGGCCAATTATTACTCATGAATGATGCAGAAACCCTCAACAAAATATTAGCAAACTGACTCTAATAGTACATAAAAAGATCGTACACCATGATCATTGGGTTTTATCCCAGGGATACAAGAATTTTTCAATATCTGCAAATCAATATGTGTGATTCATACATCAGTCAACATGTTGATGAATAAAAACCATATGATCATCTTAATAGATGTAGAAAAAGACTATTGATAAAGTTCAACATCCATTTATGATAAAAACTCTCCAAAAAGTGGCCATAGAGGGAATATATCTTAACATAATAAAGGCCATATATGATAAATCCACAGCTAACATACTCCATGGTGAAAAGAACATCAAGTTTAGAGGCCTCACACTTCCTTTTTAAAAACTTTTTATTTTACATTGGAATATAGTGGATTAACAATGTTGTGATAGTTTCAGGTGGACAGCAAGGAGCCTCAGCCATATGTACACATGTATTATCCATTTTCCCCAAATTCCTCTCCCATCCAGGCTGCTACATAACATTGAGCAGAGTTCCCTGTGTGGCTCACAGCTCCTAATTTCACACTACAAGCCCTCCTTAGAGAGGTTTATTCCTAGGTATTTTACCCTTTTTATATGATGGTATATGGGATCATTTCTTTAATATCTCTTTCTGATATTTCATTGGTAGTGTATAGAAATGCAACAGATTTCTGTGTATTCATTTTGTAACCTGCAACTTTACTGAATTCATTAAGTTCTTTTGGTAGCGTCTTTGAGATTTTCTGTGTATAGTGCCGTATTATCTGCAAACATTGACAGTTTTACTTCTTTTTTTCCAATTTGGGTTCCATTTATTGCTTTTTATTCTCTAATTGTCATGCTAGGACTTACAAAACTATGTTGAATAAGAGTGGCATGAGTGGACATCCTTGTATTGTTCCTGATCATAGAGGAAATATTTTCAGTTTTTCACCATTGAGAATGATGTTTGCTGTGAGTTTGTCATATATGGCCTTTATTAGGTTGAGGTATATCCCCTATATGGGCTTCCCAGGTGGCACTAGTGGTAAAGAACCTGCCTGCCAATGCAGGAGATGTAAGAGACCTGGGCTTGGCTCCTGGGTTAGGAAGATCTCCTGGAGGAGAGCATTGCAACCCACTTCAGTATTCTTGCCTAGAGAATCACATGGACAGAGGAGCCTGGAAGGCTACAGTCCAGAGGGTCACAAAGAGTTGGACATGACTGAAGAGACTTAGCACATACACATGTTCCCCTTATGCCTATTTTCTGGAGGTTTT
>NW_011494950.1:7370947-7372354 GCF_000754665.1 Bison bison bison | reverse complement strand
GCTCAACTAACTTGCATTCCTACCAGCAGCATGGGAGATCCAGTTGCTCTTTTGGATTGTTATTATTTCTGTTTAAATGTTTAATCAGATTCACCAGTGAAGCTATTCTGGGCAGGAATTTTGATTTTGGAAATGTTTTAATTCAGATTTAATTTACTTAATCTAAAGCTCTTTTTGTTTTTTCTTTCTTCTTAGGTTAGTTTTAGTCATTGTAAGGCCCTTCTTCAGAGAAGGCAATGGCAAGCCACTCCAGTACTCTTGCCTAGAAAATCTCATGGATGGAGGAGCTTAGTAGGTTGTAGTCCATGTGGTCACTACTAGTCGGGCACGACTGAGCAACTTCACTTTCACTTTTCACTTTCAGGCATTGGAGAAGGAAATGGCAACCCACTCCAACGTTCTTGCCTGGAGAATCCCAGGGACGGTGGAGCCTGATGGACTGCCGACTATGGGGTCGCACAGAGTCGGACATGACTGACGTTACTTAGCAGCAGCAGCAGCAGCAAGACCCTTCTTAATCTGACTTCTGCATGACTCTTCATTCTCATCCTCCACACAATTTTTTCATTGTTATATATATCATGTAGTAATTCTGAACACGCCATAGTGCTTCAAACTTCCTTTACATAAATTTATTGATTTGTTTTTTGGAATGTTGTGCCCTTAGCATTACATAGATAATTATAAATTCTTTATTGTGCACCTCAGTATGCTCCCCTTTTCAGGGAAAACTTTAGTGATTTCGCTTATTGTTACATCAATATGAAAAATAGGTGAGAAAATATTTGTTTAATAGAAGGAAGGGATTTATTTTTTATTTGAATGTGGAACATTTGTTTGCTGATGTGTCATGTTGGGTACTTGTTGGTAAGGAACTGTGTTTCCATTATAAACATCATTTTCAGTTCAGTTCAGTTCAGTTCAGTCGCTCAGTCATGTCTGACTCTTTGCAACCCCATGAACTGCAGCACTCCAGGCCTCCCTGTCCATCACCAGCTGTTGGAGTCCAACCAAACCCATGTCCATCGAGTCGGTGATGCCATCCAACCATCTCATCCTCTTTCGGCCACTTCTCCTCCTGCCCTCAACTTTTCCAGCATCAGGGTCTTTTCCAATGAGTCAACTCTTCGCATCAGGTGGCCAAAGTATTGGAGTTTCAGCTTCAACATCAGTCCTTCCAATGAACACCCAGGACTGATCTCCTTTAGGATGGACTGGTTGGATTACCTTGCTGTCCAAGGGACTTTCAAGAGGCTTCTCCAACACCACAGTTAAAAAGCATAAATTCTTCAGCGCTCAGTTTTGTTTATAATCCAACTCTCACATCCATACATGACTACTGGAAAAACTATAGCCTTGACTAGACGGACCTTTGTTGGCAAAGTAATGTCTCTGCTTTTGAATATG
>NW_011494950.1:7368966-7370847 GCF_000754665.1 Bison bison bison | reverse complement strand
GTTGTCCCAGAGCACCTCCTTTGGGTGCCATTCTACATGCATCAAATTTGCACTGGTCATCTATTTTACATAAGTATATGTACATGTTTCAATGCTATTCTCTCAAATCATCCCACCCTCGCCTTCTCCCACTGAGTGCAAAAGTCTGTTCTTTACATCTATGTCTCCTTTCCTGCCCTGCATGTAGGATCATAAGTACTGTCTTTCTAAATTCCATGTATATGCATTAATATACAGTATTTGTCTTTCTCTTTCTGACTTCTTTCACTCTGTATAATAGGCTCCAGGTTCATGCCCCACATTAGAACTGACTCAAATGCATTCCTTTTTTTATAGATGAGTAAGATTCCATTATTTATATGTATTACAACTTCGTTATCCATTCATCTGCTGATGGACATCTATGTTGCTTCCGTGTCCTAGCTATTGTAAACAGTGCTGCAATGAACATTGGGGTACATGTGTCTCTTTCAATTCTGGTTTCCTCAGGGTATATGCCCAGCAGTGGGATTTCTGGGTCCTATGACAATTCTATTCCAAGCTTCTTAAGGAATCTCCACCCTGTTCTCCATAGTGGCTGTACCAGCTTGTATTCCCACCAAAAGTGTAAGAGGGTTCCCTTTTCTCCACACCTTCTCCAGCATTTATTGCTTGTAGACTTTTTGATGATGGACATACTAATGGGCATGAGATAATACCTTATTGTGGTTTTGATTTGTATTTCTCTAATAATGAGTGATGTTGAGCAAATTTTCATGTGTTTATTAGCTATCTATATATCTTCTTTGGAAAAATATCTGTTTAGAGCTTTTGCCCACCTTTTGATTGGATTGTTCACTTTTCTGGTATTGAGCTGCATGTGCTGCTTGTATATTTTTGAGATTAGTTCTTTGTCAGTTGTTTCATTTGCTATTATTTTCTCCCATTATGAAGGCTGTCTCTTCACCTTGCTTATAGTTTCCTTCATTGTGCAAAAACTTTTAAGTTTAATTAGGTCCCATTTGTTTATTTTCTTTTTATTTCCATTACTCTTGGAGGACAGTCATAGAGATTCTTGCTGTGATTTATGTCAGGGAATGGTCTGCCTGTTTCCTTCTAAGAGTTTTATGCTTTCTGGCCTCACATTTAGGTCTTTAATTCATTTTGAGTTTATTTTTTTATATAGAATTAGAAAGTATTCTAGTTTCATTCTTTTACATGTAGTTAACCAGTTTTCCAGATGTTTAAGCTGGTTTTAGAAAAAGCAGAGGAACCAGAGATCAAATTGCCAACATCCGCTGGATCATCGAAAAAGCAAGAGAGTTCCAGAAAAACATCTATTTCTGCTTTATTGACTATGCCAAAGCCTTGACGGTGTGGATCACAATAAACTGTGGAAAATTCTGAAAGAGATGGGAATACCAGACCACCTGACCTGCCTCTTGAGAAACCTATATGCAGGTCAGGAAGCAACAGTTAGAACTGGACATGAAACAACAGACTGGTTCCAAATAGGAAAAGGAGTACGTCAAGGTCGTATATTGTCACCCTGCTTATTTAACTTATATGCAGAGTACATCATGAGAAATGCTGGGCTGGAAGAAGCACAAGCTGGAATCAAGAATGCCAGGAGAAATCTCAGTAACCTCAGATATGCAGATGACACCACCCTTATGGCAGAAAGTGAAGAGGAACTAAAGAGCCTGTTGATGAAAGTGAAAGTGGAGAGTGAAATTTTTGGCTTCAAGCTCAACATTCAGAAAACGAAGATCATGACTTCTGATCCCATCACTTCATGGCAAATAGATGGGGTAAAGGAGTGGAAACAGTATCAGACTTTATTTTTCTGGACTCCAAAATCACTGCAGATGGTGACTGCAGCCATGAAGTTAAAAGACGCTT
>NW_011494950.1:7367747-7368866 GCF_000754665.1 Bison bison bison | reverse complement strand
GTTCAGTTTTAGAAAGTTGTACTTTTCTAAGAATTTGTCCATTTTTTCCAAGTTGTCCATATTATTGGCATATAGTTGCTGATATTAGTCTCTTATGATCCTTTGTATTTCTGTATTGTCTGTTGTGATCTCTCCATTTTCATTTGTAATTTTGTTAATTTGATTTTCCCCCCTTTGTTTCTTGATGAGTCTGGCTAATGGTTTGCCAGTTTTTTTATCTTTTCAAAGAACCAACTTTTGGCTTTGTTGATTTTTGCTCTGGTCCCTTTTTGTTTATTTTGCATTTATTTCTGCCCTAATTTTTAAGATTTCTTTTCTTCTATTAACCCTAGAATTCATCATTTCTTCATTTTCTAGTTGCTTTAGGTGTAGATTTAGGTTATTTATTTGACTTTTTTCCTGTTTCTTGAGGTATTCCGGTATTGCTATGAACCTTCCCCTTAGCACTGCTTTTACAGTGTCTCACAGGTTTTGGATTGTTGTGTTTTCGTTTTTCTTTTTTTTTCTATGCATATTTTGATTTTTTTTCATTTCTTCTGTGATCTGTTAGTTATTCAGCAGTGTGTTTTTCAGTCTCCATATGTTGGGATTTTTAGTAGTTTTTCTCCTTTAATTGATATCCACTCTTACTGCCTTGTGGTCAGAAAAGATGCTTGGAGTGATTTCAACTTTTTTGAATTTACCAAGGCTAGATTTATGGCCCAGGATGTGATCTATCCAGGAAAAGCTTCTGTGTGCACTTGAGAAAAAGGTGAAATTCATTGTTTTGGAGTGAAATGTCCTTTAAATATCAATTAGGTCTAACTGGTCGATTGTATCACTTAAAGTTTGTGTTTCCTTGCTAATTTTCTGTTTAGTTATTCTATCCATAGGTGTGAGTGGGGTATTAAAGTCTCCCACTATTATTATGTTTTTGTTAATTTCCCATTTCATACTTGTTAACATTTGTTTTACATGTTGCGGTGCTCCTATGTTGGTTGCATATTTATTTATTATTATTATATCTTCTTCTTGGATTGATCTTTTGATCATTATGTAGTGTCTTTCTTTGTCTCTTTTCACAGCCTTTGTTTTAAAGTCTATTTTATCTGATATAAGTATTGCTACTCCTGCTTTCTT
>NW_011494950.1:7366548-7367647 GCF_000754665.1 Bison bison bison | reverse complement strand
GATGCACTAATTTACATTCCCCCCAACAGTGTAATAGAATTTCCTATTCTCCACATCCTCTCCAATATTTATTACTTGTAGTCTTTTTAATAATAACCATTTTGACATGTGTGAGGTGATATTTGTTGGTTCAATTTGCATTTCTCTGATGATTAGTAATGTTGAGCATCTCTTTATGTACCTATTGATCATCTATAGTTCTTCTCTGGGAAAACATATTTTCAGGTCTTCTAGCCACTTATTAATTGGATTGTTTGGTCTTTTGGTATTGAGTTGCATGAGATGTTTATGTATTTTGGAAGTAAACCCATTATCCGTCAAAGCATTTGCAAATATTTTTCCCATTCTTAGTTTGACTTTTTGTTTTGTCAGTGGTTTCCTATGCTGTTGAAAAGGCTTTAAAGTTTAACTAGTTATCATTTGTTTGGTTTTTCTTTTCTTTCCTTTGCCTTAGGAAATAGATCCAAAAAAATTATTGGTAAGGTTTATGTCAAAGGGTGTTCTGCCTATGTTTTCATGTAAGAGTTTTATGTTTTCCAGTATTGAACCCATTTTAAGGGGTTGTTTTGTGCATAGTGTAAAAAAAATTCCAATTACATTTCTTTAAATGTAGCTGTCTAGTTTCTGCAGCATCACTTGTTGAAGAGAGTGTCTTTCCCCATTGTATATTCTTGACTCCTTTGTTACTGACTAATTGACCGTACATGCATGGTTTTATTTTTAGCTCTTTTATTTTCCCATTGATCTAAGTGCCAGCTTTTGTGCTAGTACCATGATGTTTTGGTTACTGGAGCTTTGTAATAAAGTTTGAACTCAGGGAGAATGATACCCCTAGATCTGTTCTTCTTCTGAAGATTACTTTCTCTATTTGAAGTCTTTATTTCCACATACATTTTAGGATTTTTTTTTTTCTGGTTCTGTGATAAATGTCATTGGTACTTTGAAAAGGATTGTACTGAATCTATAGATTACATTTGGTAGTATGATTATTTTATTTATTTATTTTAATTAATTAATTTATTTTAATCAGAGAATAATGACTTTAGAATACTGTGATGGCTTTTTACCATACGTTTATGGATTTGCCACAGAGATACAT
>NW_011494950.1:7365685-7366448 GCF_000754665.1 Bison bison bison | reverse complement strand
CATTGTGTATGTTGTGTTTTCGATGTAATTTTTGTTAAAAGTCTTTGCAGTAGTTTTCAAATTCATCCTTTGTGTACATAATCTAGGACATTCTGTAACATGGCAGTGGTTTCATTTAGTTTATTTCTCAAAGTCTTTGATTTACAGACTAATATTAGATCCCCATGTATGCACAGTTCAGAACTGATACCAGGATTTCATAAATTATTTTATAGGCTCACTGCCTTGAGTGCCTCCCTCTTCCTGATTTCTCCTGTGGTTTCCAGTTCTTTGGCTTTCCTTTTGTGAGACCTTTGGACGATATTTGAGACTTAGCTACTCTACTATATTTGTACACTTCCATTCCTGTGCCTGTGTTCATTTTCAAGTAGTGGAGAATCAGAAAGAAAAAAAAAATATCAGTGGGTCTGGCCCCACATTCTTGGTATCAGATCTCCTTTTATCAGAAGGAAAAATTCCTGTACTCTTGTTTCTGTACTATAAATTGAGACATAGGACATTAAGTACTAGGGAAAGGAAAACAAAGAAATGAAAACAAGCAAAAAATTGAGGGTTTCCAGTATCTGAATATTAGGAGTTCCCTTTCTTACTCCTTAAGCCAGAAGCAGAGGACTTCTATTTCCCTCTCTGTCTGCACCAGTGCCCATTTATATATTTCAAGCTATGTTGAGTTCAAGCTAGAAGATACTGGAGAGAAAATTGTATAAACCTACTACCAGATTGGTAGTCTTTGAATTCTGAGCTTCTGACTCTATCCTTCTGC
>NW_011494950.1:7365332-7365585 GCF_000754665.1 Bison bison bison | reverse complement strand
CTCAGATATGCAGATGACACCACCCTTATGGCAGAAAATGCAGAGGAACTAAAAAGCCTCTTGATGAAAATGAAAGTGGAGAGTGAAAAAGTTGGCTTAACGCTCAACATTCAGAAAACGAAGATCACGGCATCCAGTCCCAGCACTTCATGGGAAATAGATGGGGAAACAGTGGAAACAGTGCCAGACTTTATTTTTCTGGGCTGCAAAATCACTACAGATGGTGACTGCAGCCATGAAATTAAAAGACGCT
>NW_011494950.1:7364612-7365232 GCF_000754665.1 Bison bison bison | reverse complement strand
TGATCTTGTCTTTCTGGAGGGCAATGCAGCGTCCAGTAATGAGTTTTGGGGTATCCATGGTTTTTGTATGGCTTTGGGCATCTTGCCTTTTAATATTCAGGGTTGTATTCCTGTTTTGCTTGAGGATTAGCATGGGTCGTCATGCATTGGAGCTTGCTGGCTCTTGAGTAGAGCTTGACCTCAGTGTAGGTATTAATGCTTTTGGGTGGGCTCTCGTCTATTGATGTTCCCCGGGGTCAGGAGTTCTGTGATTGTTCAAAGTTCTGGAGTTGAGGCTTCTGCCTCTCGGTTTTGTTGTCCCTCTTACAGTAGCATTAAGACTTTTCTGTCTACACAACACAGAAGACAACCCCCTAGGTTAATGGTGAAACAATTCTCCACAGCCAGCAACACCCAAAGAGATTAGCAGAGTTATGTAGAAAAGAGGTAGGAGGGAGATAGAGGTAACCAAGAGAAGAAAAGGGAGAGTCAGAAGGGAGGAGAGCAATCAAGTTAATAATCAAATCCCTAAGTGAAAATGAATACTAAAAATTAGATTCTTAAAGATACAAAATTAATAACAGACATCAAAAAGTAAAAATTAAAAACCTAGAATAGAGATTGGACTTTCAAAAGTACAA
>NW_011494950.1:7363906-7364512 GCF_000754665.1 Bison bison bison | reverse complement strand
ATAAACAGTGCTGCGATGAACAATGGGGTACACATGTCTCTTTCAATTCTGGTTTCCTCAGTGTGTATGCCCAGCAGTGGGATTGTTGGATCATATGGCAGTTCTGATTTTGGTGTTGACCATCTGGTGATATCCGTGTGTAGTCTTCTCTTGTGTTGTTTGAAGAGGGTGTTTGTTATGACCAGTGTGTTCTCTTGGCAAAACACTTTTAGCTTTTGCCATGCTTCATTCCGTTTTCCAAAGCCAAATTTGCCTGTTATTACAGGTGTTTCTTGACTTCATACTTTTGCATTCCAGTCCCCTATAATGAAAAGGACATCTCTTTAGGGTGTTAGTTCTAAAAAGTCTTGTAGGTCTTCATAGAACCGTTCAACTTCAGCTTCTTCAGTGTTACTGTTTGGGGCATAGACTTGGATTACTGTGATATTGAATAGGTTGCCTTGGAAGCGAACAGAGATCATTCTGTCATTTTTGAGATTGCATCTAAGTACTGCATTTTGGACTCTTCTGTTGACCATGATGGCTACTCCATTTCTTCTAAGGGATTCCTGCCTGCAGTAGTAGATATAATGGTCATCTGAGTTAAATTCACCCATTCCAGTCCAT
>NW_011494950.1:7361968-7363806 GCF_000754665.1 Bison bison bison | reverse complement strand
TGATTGCAGATCTCTTCAGGGTCCAATCTCTGCTCTGACATGAGGGGGCAAAAGTTGACACTTTTTCAGGCTCACTTGCTTAGTTGTGTTGTGGAGAGGGAAGAACATTGCAAGCAAACAAAAGAGAGCTGTGATGATTTTACTTCTTCCTTTCCAATTTGGATTCCTTTCCTTTATTTCTTTTGTTTGATTACTCTGATTAGGGCTTTCAATACTATACTGAGTAAAATTATTGAGAGTGGGCATCCTTGTCTTGTCCCTAATCTTGGAGGAAATGCTTTTAACTTTTTATTTTTAAGATGACGTTAGCTGTGACCCTATCATATATGGCCTTTATTATGTCGAGGTGTTTTGTTTCTGTATCTTCATTGTGGAGTTTTTATCATAAATGGACGTTGGATTGTCAGAAAGCTTGTTTTGCATCTTTTGACATGATCATATCATTTTTATTCTTTTGTTATGGTGGTGTCTCACTTTGATAGATTTGTAGATATTGTATACATTCTTGCATTCCTTCAATAAATTCCACTTGTTCATGGTGTATAATCCTTTTCATGGATTGTTGAATTTGGTAGGCTATTATTTTTGGTGGATTTTGCATATATATTCACCAGTGATATTGGCCTATAATTTTCTTTTTTGTGCGTTAAGTTTGGTTTTGGTGTCAGGATGATTCTGGCCTTGTAGAATGTTTGCAGGCCTTATTTTCTTTACAGTTTTTTGGAATAGTTTGAAAAGAATAGCTGTTAACTCTTCTCAAACTGAATAGATGTTAACTCTTCACCTATGAGGCCATCCTGGACCTTCTTTGTTGAAATATTTTTATTAGTTTCATTACTGGTAATTGTTCTGTTCATGTTCTTTATTTCTTCTTGGTTTAGTGTTGGGAAGTTGTACATTTCTAGGAATTTGTCTATTTTATTGGTATATAGTTGTTCACAGTGATTGCATTTTTGTGATGTTGCTTGTAAATTCTTTTTCATTTTATTGACTTGAGCTCTTTTTGCTTAATGAGTCTGGTTAAAGGTTTATTGATTCTGTTTATCTTTTCAAAGAACCAACTCTTAATTCTATTGATCTTTTCTGTTATTTATTTATTTTGGTCTTTACTTCATTTATTTCTACTCTGGTCTTTATGTGATTTCCTTCCTTCTACAAACTTTAGGCTTTGTTTTTTCCTTCCATTTCTTGTCTTTTGGGTGGAAAGTTAGGTTGTTTGAGTTTTTTCTTCTTTCCTAAGGAGGCCTGTATCACTCTACACTTTCCTCTTAAAACTGCTTTTGCTGGTTCTCATAGATTTTGGATTGTTGTGTTTTCATTTTCATTTGTCTCTAGGTAGTTTTTTAACTTCTTTTTTATCTTTTTGATTTCTTAAGTGATTCATTGGTTGTTTTGAAACATATAATTTAGCTTTCATCTTTATTTGTGTGTGTGTGTGTGTGTGTGTGTGTGTGTTTTCCTCTTTTACTTGATTTCCAGTCTCATAAATATTTTGGACAGAAAATATGGTTGATATGATTTAAATTCTCTTTTTTTTACTATTTTGTGTTGGAGTATAGCCAATTACCAATACTGTATTACTTTCAGGTGAACAGTGAAGGGATTCAGCCATACAAATATATGTGACCATTCTCCCCCAAACTCCCTTCCCATTCAGGCTGCCCTACAGTATGCCCTTGTTGTTTATTCATTGTTTTTTTCTGTTTATTTATCTTACTTTACATTATTGTATTGGTTTTGCCATACACTGACTTGGATCCTCCATGGGTGTACATGTGTTCCCCATCCTGAACCCGCCTCCCACCTCCCTCCCCATCCCATCCCTCTGGGTCATCCCA
>NW_011494950.1:7361465-7361868 GCF_000754665.1 Bison bison bison | reverse complement strand
CTTCTTCCAGCCCTAGCGTTTCTCATGATGTACTCTGCATATAAGTTAAATAAGCAGGGTGACAATATACAGCCTTGACGTACTCCTTTTCCTATTTGGAACCAGTTTGTTGTTCCATGTCCAATTCTAACTGTTTCTTCCTGACCTGCATATAGGTTTCTCAAGAGGCAGCTCAGGTGGTCTGGTATTCCCATCTCTTTCAGAATGTTCCACAGTTTACTGTGATCCACACAGTCAATGGCTTTGGCATAGTCAATAAAGCAGAAGCAGATGTTTTTTCCGGAACTCTCTTGCTTTTTTGACTATCCAGCAGATGTTGGCAATCTGATCTCTGGTTCCTCTGCCTTTTCTAAAACCAGCTTGAACATCTGGAAGTTCACGGTTCAAGTATTGCTGAAGCCTG
>NW_011494950.1:7360625-7360872 GCF_000754665.1 Bison bison bison | reverse complement strand
CCAGATTTTGGATCATCTTTACTATCATCATTCTGAATTCTTTTTCAGGTAGATTCCCTATTCCCTCCTCTTTTGTTTGGTTTGATATGTTTTTATCATGTTCTTTCACCTGCTGGATAATTCTCTGTCTTTTTATTTTGTTTAGTTTGCTGTGTTTGAGGGTCTCCTTTCTGCATGCTGGAAGGTTGTAGTTCCTCTTAACTGTGGAGTCTGTTCCCTGTGAGTGTGGTTAGATCAGTGGCTTTTT
>NW_011494950.1:7359434-7360442 GCF_000754665.1 Bison bison bison | reverse complement strand
CCTCTCCAAAATTGCTTGTAGACTTATGGATAGCAGCCATTCTGACTGGCATGAAATGGTACCTCATTGTGGTTTTGATTTGCATTTCTCTGATAATGAGTGATGTTGAGCATCTTTTCATGTGTTTGTTAGCCATCTGTATGTCTTCTTTGGAGAAATGTCTGTTTAGTTCTTTGGCCTATTTTTGACTGGGTCATTTATTTTTCTGGAATTGACCTTCCGGAGTTGTTTGTATATTTTTGAGATTAATTCTTTGTCACTTGCTTCATTTCTGTTATTTTCTCCCATTCTGAAGGCTGTCTTTTCACCTTGCTTATAGTTTTCTTTGTTTTGCAGAAGCACTTAATTTTAGTTAGGTCCCATTTATTTATTTTTGCTTTTATTTCCAATATTCTGGGAGGTGGGTCATAGAGGATCCTGATATGATGTATGTTGGAGAGTGTTTTGCCTATATTCTCCTCTAGGATTTTTATAGTTTCTGGTCTTACATTTAGATCTTTAATCCATTTTGAGTTTAATTTTGTGTGTGATGTTAGAAAGTGTTCTAGTCTCATTCTTCTATAAGTGTTTGACCAGTTTTCCCAGTACCACTTCTTAAAGAGACTGGTTTTCCTCCATTGTATATTCTTTCTTTCTTTGTTGAAGATAAGGTGTCCATAGGTGCATGGATTTATCTCTGGGCTTTCTATTTTGTTCCATTGATCTATATTTCTGGCTTTGTGCCAGTACCATACTGTCTTGATGACTGTGGCTTTGTAGTAGAGCCTGAAGTCAGGCAGGTTGATTCCTCCAGTTCCATTCTTCTTTCTCAAGATTGCTTTCACTATTTGAGTTTTTTTGTATTTCCATACAAATAGTAAAATTATTTGTTCTAGCTCTGTGAAAAAAAGTGTTGGTAGCTTGATAGGTTTTGCATTGAATCTATAGATTGCTTTGGGTGGTATACTCATTTTCACTATATTGATTCTTCTGATCCATGAACATGGTATATTTCTCCATCTATTAGTG
>NW_011494950.1:7354683-7359334 GCF_000754665.1 Bison bison bison | reverse complement strand
CTTCAAGAAAATTAGAGTTACCCAGGGAATATTTCATGCAAAGACGAGCACAATAAAGCACAGAAGTTGTATGGTCGTAACAGAAGCAGAAGATGTTAAGAGGTGGCAAGAATACAAAGAATTATACAAAAAAGATCTTCATGACCCAGATAACCATCATGGTGTTATCACTCACCTAGAGCCAAACATCCTGGAGTGTGAAATCAAGTGGGCCTTAGGAAGCATCACTAGAAGCAAACCTAGTGGAGGTGATGGAATTCCATCTAAGCTATTTCAAATCCTAAAAGATCATGCTGTTAAAGTGTTGTACTCAACATGCCAACAAATTTGGAAAACTCAGCAGTGACCGCAGGATTGGAAAAGGTCAGTTTTCATTCCAATCCCACAGAAAGGCAATGCCAAAGAATGCTCAAACTATTGCACAATTTCACTCATGTCACACGCTAGTAAAGTAATGCTCAAAATTCTCCAAGCAAGGCTTGAGCAGTACGTGAAGCATTATTTATATATACCTACTGCTAAATACAATTTAAGATTACAATAGAGGACACATTTACTATAATACTATGAACATAGTAATATAAAATTAGTGTATGAAATTGATAAAAAAAAAAAGCCTACTAAAATCTGAGGTTAATAGCATTGCAATATTTATTCTGAAGCATGGAATCTAGTCATTCTTTTCAAATTTAGTGAATTCATGCATGTAAGGCCTGGGTCTACACTATATTAATAAAATGAATGTTTTAGTTAAAGCTTTCGGGTAATCCATATAAATGAAAATATGTTTTAAAAGTCAAAGTTTACCGTTTTAGCCATTGTGAAGTTTACAATTCAGGAACACTTATTGGAGTCACCGCATTGTACAATCACTGTGTTGCTATACAATTTTTTCATCATCCCAATGTTGTATCTCCTACCCACTAAGCAGTCACTTTTCATACTCCCTCTTCCAGCCGCTGGCCACCACTATTATACTTTCTTATCTGTTGAATTGTCTGTTCATGATAGTTTATGTGAAAAGAACATGTGGCCTTTTGCATCTGGCTTCTTTCATTAGCATGTTTTCAAGGTTCATCTATGGTATAGCATGTATCAGTTTTCATTATTTTCTATGTCTGAGTAATATTCTATTTTATAGACATACAATATTTTGTTTATCCATTTATCAACTGATGACCATTTGGTTTATTCCTTTCTTATGACTACTGTGAATAGGGCTGCTATGAACATTAGTGTATAAACTTTTGCTTTATAATATGTTTTCATTGATGATATCTAGGAGTGTAATTGTCTGCTATATCATAGTTTTATGTTTAACTTTTTCAGAAACCATAAAATTGTTTTCTACAGGGATTACACCATATTACAATCCAACCAGCATTGCATATGGGTTAGGATTTCTCCGTATCCTCACCAAAATTTACTTATTTTTTTCCCATGTGGTCATGCTCATGGATGTGAAGTGGCATCTCTTTTGGTTTTGAGTTGCATCTCACAAATGACTAATGACATTGAACAACTTTTCATGTCCTTGTTGTGTGTGTGTATCCTCTTTGGAGAAATGTCTATTCATCTCCTTTGCCCATTATTTAATGTTTTTTCTGTTTTTTTGGCTGTAAAAATTCTTTACATATTCTGGATACAATAATTGTATCCAGTATATGATTTTCTCCTATTTATGGGTTGTCTTTTCACTATTTTGATAGTGTTTAATGCACAAAAATTAGAATTTAGTAAATTCCAATTTATCTAGCTTTTCCTTTTGTTCTTTGTGCTTTTGGTGTTATAACTATGAAATCATTGCCAAATCCAAGATTATCAAGATGTACCTTTATAATTTCTTCTGAAATTTTTAGAGTTAGCTCCTGTTGTCCTAGCATAACTTGTTGAACAGACTATCCTTTCCCCATTGAATGGTCTCTTGACCCTTGGGATCATAGATGTATGGGTTATGTCTGGACACTCAATTCTATTCCATTGTTCTAGGTATTTATCCTTAAGGAAGTTCCATCCTATCATGATTATTACAGTGTTGTAGTAAGTTTTGAAATTGGGAAGTTTGAGTTCTTCAACTTTGTTATTGTTCTTCAAGATTTTTTTTTCCCATTTGGAGCCTTTTGCAATTCCATATGAATTTTAAGATTATATATTTTTCTTTTCTGCAGAAATAAAGAACTGTTAGCACATTGATAGGGTTTGCATTCAATCTATAGATTTCTTTGGGGAGTATTGCAATCTTAACAATATTAAGTCTTTTAATTCATGAACATGGGGTGTATGTCCATTTTCATATTTAACATAGTCATTTAAATCTACAAATTTCCTTTAAGCACATTTTTAGCTACATTCTCAGTTTTGATTTGTTGTGTCCACATTTCATTCATCTGAAACTACTGTCTAATTTCCCTTATGATATTCTCTTTCAACCATTGGTAATGTAGGCTTATGTGTTTTAGTTTCCTCACATTTTGAATTCCCCAAATTTCTTCCTTTTATTGATTTCTAATTTAATGCCATAGTGTAGATAGAGAATATACTTTGCAAGTTTTCAATTCTTTTAAATTTATTAATGTTTGTTTTATTGCCTAGTGTATGCTCTATCTTGGAGAATGTTCTGTGTACTTGAGGAGAATGTTTTCTGCTGGGTTTGGGTGGAGTATTCTGTAGATTTCATTAAGGTTTATTTTCTTCGAAGTGTTGTTCAATTTCTTATATTTCCTTGTTGACATTCTGCCTAGTTGTTCTGTTATTGTTAAGTGGATTGCTTAAGCCTCCAACTATGATTTGAATTATCTATTTTTACATTTACTATTTCAGGCTTTGCATTATACATTTTAGAGCTCTGTTATAGATGCATATATATCTATAATCATTATATCTTTGTGATGTATTGACCATTATTATTATAAAATGTCACTCTTTATCACTAGTAACATTTTTTAAATGTCTATTTTGTCCCTCCTCAGAGGGTACAGCCTTTAGTATAAGTACAGCCACTATAGGATGACAGTGTTTTAGTATGGTTCTCTTTGGCTGTCATTTTCTCTGATATTTCTGTCAAGCTGATATCACACTCAGCCCTTAGCCCTGAGTCATAGCCAGCTGATTTTTATCTTATTTTTGACAATTCGCTGGGTGTATAAATACTATATATAGTCTGATCCAATTATATTTTGATCCTTTGGCAGGAATTGTTTTTATAGGCTCTTCTTTGTGGTTTGTTCTGACCCCAGAAGTGGTATAGTGGTGGTTTAGTCACTGAGCTGTTTGACTCTTGTGATACTATGAACTATAGCCTGCTAGGTTCCTCTGTCCATAGGATTCTCCAGGAAATAATACTGGAGTAGGTTGCCATTTCCTTCTCCAAGGGATCTTCCCAACTCGGGAATTGAACCCAGGTCTCCTGCCTTAACAGGAAGGGTCTTTACCAACTGAGCTATGAGGTAAGCCCCCAGGAGGAGGAATCATCTTGATTGTCTCCATGGTTTTCTCTGCTCAGCCAGCTGGCCTGTGGTTTATCTGGTTGCTCTCTTGGAGTTTTTAGTCTCCTCTTTATCACTTACATCTAAAATATCCATTACATTCAACAGAACCATTAAGTTTAAATTTTCCAAAACTCTTAGAAATAAAGTCAGTTCCCTTGGAAAGACCATCTTAGTTTTCTGTTATGATGGCCCACCTCTGTCTCTCTAGTGAAAAACTATACCACTGATCTGAATTTGGGGACCGGGAGGTGGCTCACTTCTCTCAGAATGATACTCCTGCTTTATATGGGAGTAACTTTTCTCTTCTTGACTTGCCTTTTCCAAGATGAAACCTTCATTCTTTGAATGAGCTGGGGAAAAGGTGATCTGGGCTGCACTGTTTTTTTGTTTTTTTTTGTTTTTTTTTTTTTTCCCCCGCTGTACTCTCTTTTAGAGCTTCTGCCTTGTGAATTGTGGCTAGGTGGAGGAAGAGAGCCCTGCAGCACTCAGAATGTAATAGAGCTTTTGCAACATGGAACTGGGGAAGGTATGAAATGACCTGTCCCCCCTCAGAGAGATTGCATTCCTTTAACTGGGATCTGGAGGAAGAGATGCCCATGTGTTTTTTGGTCACTTCTCCTCATAATGGAGATTCTGTTTATTGAATGGAAGCAGAGGGGAGAGGAAGAGGGTTTCCTGGCTCAAATGTCACTTTTCCTGTTGTTGGGATTTAGTATATTCAAGTGGGGATAAATGTTTCTTCTTTTGCTGTATTTAATTAGGATTGTTTCCAGAGACTTAAAATTTTTGGTTTTAAATAATTCTTATCAATTATTTTTTCCCTCTAGAAGCAATTCTGCAGAGGTCCTAACATCACTGTTCTTGAAGTCATCTCATAACGATTACTATTTCTTCCATGTAAGCTCGGTTTTTCCTGGTTCATTGTATATCTAATAATTTTGAATTCTATTCTGTACATTATGAATATTATGTTAGATTTTAGGACTTACTTACAGTCTATCCAGAATGTTGCCTATGCAGAATGTTGCCTGTGTAGAATGTTTATATTTTATTTTATCAAGGAAATCACCTTTTTGTTTTCAGGCCACAACTTCTCATTCACATTGTGTATGTTGTGTTTTCGATGTAATTTTTGTTAAAAGTCTTTGCAGTAGTTTTCAAAT
>NW_011494950.1:7353177-7354583 GCF_000754665.1 Bison bison bison | reverse complement strand
GTATATTGAAACTATGGTTTTTCCAGTAGTCATGGATGGATGTGAGAGTTGGAACATAAAGAAGGCTGAGTGCAGAAAAAATGATGCTTTTGAATTGTGGTGTTGGAGAAGACTGCTGAGAGTCCCTTGAACTTCAAGGAGATCAAACCAGTCAATCTTAAAGAAAAGTCCTTCCAAGGACTGATACTGGAGTTGAAGCTCCAATACTTTGGGCAGGTGATGGGAAGAGCTGATTCATTTGAAAAGAACCTGATGCTGGGACAAGTTGAAGGTAAAAAGAGAAGGGGATGACAGAGAATGAGATGGTTAAAGAGCATCACGAACCCAATGGACATGAATTTGAGGAAACTCCGGGAGATAATGTAGGATGGGAAGCCTGGTGTGCTGCAGTCCATGGGGTTGGACATGATTTAGCAACTGAACAATAACAACAAAATCCCCTCTGTAGCTGCTGTTGGACCCATGTGTGTTTATAGACTTCAAAGATTTATCAAGTCAAACCTGTCTGAAAAAGGTCTAAAAGAAGATACTGCGGAGTCAGTTCAGTTCAGTTGCTCAGTCATGTCTGACTCTTTGTGATCCCATGAGCTGCAGCATGCCAGGCCTCCCTGTCCATCACCAACTCCCAGAGTCCACTCAAACTCATATCCATTGACTCGGTGATGCCATCTAACCATCTCATCCTCTGTCATCCCCTTCTCCTCCTGCCCTCAGTCTTTCTCAGCAACAGGGCCTTTTCAAATGAGTCAGCCCTTCACATCAGGTGGCCAAAGTATTGGAGTTACAGATTCAACATCAGACCTTCCAATGGACACCCAGGACTGATCTCCTTTAGGATGGACTGGCTGGATCTCCTTGCAGTCCAAGGGACTCTCAAGAGTCTTCTCTAACACCACCATTCAAAAGCATCAATTCTTCAGCACTCAGCTTTCTTTATAGTCCAACTCTCACATCCACATGTGACTAATGGAAAAACCATAGCCTTGACTAGATGGACCTTTGTCGGCAAAGTAGTGTCTCTGGTTTTTAATATGCTGTCTAGATTGGTCATAACTTTCCTTCCAAGGAGTAAGCGTCTTTTAATTTCATGGCTGCAATCACCATCTGCAGTGATTTTGGAGCCCCCCCAAAATAAAGTCTCTCCCTGTTTCCACTGTTTCCTCATCTATTTGCCATGAGGTGATACATAGGCTTTATCCTAGATGGACTTCACAAGATATGCTGAACTCAAAGAAACTTCTGTCACCAAATAATGAAAAACTTACTATTTCTAATGGGCCCAAAAGCCATTCAGTGAATGAAGACAAGCAGGAAGAACCAGGTGAAGGAAATAAGCACCAATGGGAGAAAATGGGCCCCTGAAATAAGACTTAGGTCATTTGCCAGGTAGATTTTGTTTAGATTCC
>NW_011494950.1:7352594-7353077 GCF_000754665.1 Bison bison bison | reverse complement strand
TAAAAATCCTTGCATCACTGGGATAAATCCCATTGATCATGGTGTATCATCATTTTAATGTATTGTTGAATTTGGATTGATAGTATTTTATGGAGGTTCATCAGTGATATTGACCTGTAGTTTTCTGTTTGTGTGATATCTTTTTCTGGTTTTGATACCGGGTTATGGGGGCCTCATAGAATAAGCTTGGCTAGTGTTCCTTCCTCTGAAAATTTTTGGAAGAATTTTAGAAGGGTAGGTGTTAATGCTTTAAATGTTTGACAAAATTTGATTATGAAGCCATCTGGTCCTTGACTGTTGTTTGTTGAGAGTTTTTACTCACAGTTTTAATTTCAGTACTTGTGGTTGGTCTGTTCATATTTTGTGTTTCTTTCTGGTTGTCTTGGGAGCTTATACCTTTCTAATTATTTGTCCATTTATTCTTGGTTGTCTATATTGGCATATAGTTGCTTATAGTAGTCTCTTATGATCCTTTATATTTCT
>NW_011494950.1:7350463-7352494 GCF_000754665.1 Bison bison bison | reverse complement strand
GTTTGAGTGAACTCCAGGAGTTGGTGATGCACAGGAAGGCCTGGCATGCTACGATTCATGGGGTCACAAAGAGTGGAACATGACTGAGTGACTGAACTGAACTGAACAGAGGAGCTAAGATTCCACATGCCTTATGGACAAAAACCAAAACAGAAACAATATTGTAACAAATTCAATAAAATAGTCCACATCAAAAAAAAATTTAAAGAAGGGAACTAAATTTCCTTAACAAAACAAAACAAAAAAAGGAAAGTCATATCCAAAATAAGAAATAAATTTAAAAAAAAAGAAAGAAAAGTACTCTGAAGATGAAATAGTTCTTATTTACTTTTCACTGCAATGAATAGTATAGCAAAGGACAACAGACATATTTTCTGTCTGTTCTGACTGGCCAAAAGAAAATTCAGGAATAGAAGACAATATGTAGTCATCTGTGAATAAATGTAGTTGGAAATTATGACTGAGGCCAATAGCAACCCAGGCATACAAACTTCCTTTCTCAGTTAAAATAAAAATCCTGACAAAAAAATTAAGAGCAGACAGTAAATTGTCCAGTTTCCATGACTTCTGTTTAGAGATCTTCATTATAGATTTATTATTTTTACTTCATTATACAATGCAGTTTCCTTTCATTATTGAGGATTATAATATTAAGTTCTTTCAAATGGAACAGAGCTATTTCCTTGGGACAGTATATATACTGCTGTTACTTTTGTAATTGTTGTTTTTAATCTCAAGGACAGAATTATATTTTTGTCTTTTGAACAAGTATTTAATATGGAGGAAACATTGGCAAAAGGGGAATAAATATTAGTATCTAGACACTTGGTGCTTATTTCAAAATGAAGGGTGGAATAAAATGAACCTTGGTTCTTTTGTGTCTATAAAATTATTGAACTCTACTCTCTTATTGTTGTGAACACCCTTAGTTTCCACTTGTCTTGCTTTAATGCTTTTCCATCCTCTTCCTCCTCTTCATTTATTCCTTAACTACTTATTACATGTATTTTGTTGTTGTTGTTGTTATTCTATAACAGTTTTGGTAATGATACCTAAGGGATCTTATTGAGAATATATATAAATTAAAATTTGATGCAAAGAAGAAGCAGTGTGAAGAGTTGGTTGAGCACCAAGGCTTATTAAAATGGGCTGCCATGGCCCTGTCAACCTGTAGTATATTTGGGGAATTTTAGCCCTGATGAATTAAATCAGTTCTTTGTGACTCAGTGCTCTTCAGTTGAGTTTCTTCCATACAGTGGAACAGTTCTGTGTGCACAAGTTGTTGATAGAGAAATTATCAGATAATTAAATTTGGCATTAATGAAGTAACTGAACCCAGTGACATTTTGCCAAGAACTCCCAACTACAGCATTTCAAGCACATTGAATCCATAGGCCCCTGAATTTGTCCTTAGTTGCACAACTTCCAGCAAGATTTCTGATGACATAGATAAAGAAGTGAATTGTAGCTTTACCAGCTACCAGTACTGAGGCTCTGCCCTTCCTCCATATGGCAGCTCTAATGTGGAGGTGGAAGTTTTAGACAACAGTGGCATCTTAGGTGTTAGAACAAATGAAGCATAAAAAGGAAGGAAAATGTCCACCTGGGTATTAGAGTTACTCAAATGATGGTGGAGAGAGTAGTACTTCCACAGAAGCCCTGGTCAATGGCCATGCCAATCCAGCAGTCTCGAACAGTGTAGGTGTAGAGGTTGTGGAGTTCATAGATAATGTGCCCCTGTTGGGGACACCCAAGACTTATGGCAGCCCTGAGAATGCCATGGACTTCATCAGTGACACTGTGCCTGGTAGTTCTTTCCCCAGAACCCTTGACAATGGGGCCAGGACTGCAGGGCAGCCTGAGGGCTGCCATGGGGTTGACTTTGAACAACCATGCCTCACTGCAGAGGCTGGCAGGAACATCCTGTTGAAGATAGCTGTGGCTCAGCCTTATGTTAGGGCTGGTATTACTGAGAACCCCAGAGTTTCCAACAGACAAATACTTGAATCCTTGAGTGAGGGCACAGCTGCC
>NW_011494950.1:7349752-7350274 GCF_000754665.1 Bison bison bison | reverse complement strand
CCTGTGGTGTCTGTGGAAACTAAGTGTTCCCTTCCTGTAACGTCTCCCCTGGTCTCTGAAAAGCTGGCCAAAGTCAAGAAAGGGCTGCTTCCAGTTTTGGAGAATCTTGTAGCCATAAAAATTGTAGAGTAATTGGAAAACAAAACCCTGGTTCATAAACTAGTGCCATTGCAAGTTTGTGGGCTGATTAATAAAGGAAACTGGTGCTACATTAACACTATACTGCAGTCATTGGTTGCTTGCCTTCCAATGTATCACCTCCATTTTTTCAGCTGAAGTTCATTCCCCTATATTCAAAAGTGCAAAGGCCTTGTAAGTTCACACTTATCATAGATAACTTTGTTTAGCTAATGTATGAGTTTACTCTTATGTAAGTACCTCTAAAACCTATACAAGCTTTATGGGATAAAATCATAAGGGATATGTACCCCCTAGGAGAAATATTAACAACCTCAGATATGCAGATGATACCACTCTAATGGTAGAAAGTGAAGAGAAATTAAAGAGACTCTTGATGAAAGT
>NW_011494950.1:7348643-7349111 GCF_000754665.1 Bison bison bison | reverse complement strand
GCCCTCGCCTGTATCTTCTCAAAGAACCAACTTTTAGTTTCATTAATGTTTTATATCGTTTTCTTCATCTCTATTTCACTTACTTCTGTTCTGATCTTTGTGATTTATTTCCTTTTGCTAGCTTTGGATTTTGTTTCTTGCTCTCTAGTTGCTTTAGATGTCAGGTTAGGTTGTTTGAGATATTTTTTTTGTTTCCTGAGTTATTTTCTCAGGTCCTTTCTCCTCTCTTCTCCTTCTGGGACTCCTATAATGCAAACGTTGGTGCATTTAATGTCCCAGAAGTCTTAGACTGTCCTCATTTCATTCTTTTTCTTTATTCTGTTTTGTAGCAGTGATTTCCACCATTCTGCCTTCCAGTTTGCTTATTTGTTCTTCTGCCTCAAATTATTGTGCTATAGATTCCTTCTAGTGGAAGGAATTGTATTTTCATTTCAGTTATTGTATTCATCTCAGTCTGTTTGTTCTTTA
>NW_011494950.1:7347592-7348543 GCF_000754665.1 Bison bison bison | reverse complement strand
TTTGTTTAGATTCCAATCACTTGCATTTTTGGTGGACACATCAGATCTGTGGTTTCCCAGCAAAATTCAAGAGTCTACCACCCTGCAGCCTTTCTTTATGTTGTAGTTAGTATATTCAGTTCCACATGATACACACTGTCCAGGAAATTCTGGTGGCAAGATTGTATGTCTAGGATTACACATCATCAAAACCAAACAAGAAGTTGAGATCAGTCAAAGAGTCACTCTGGAAAAACTCCCTCCTGTTCTCGTGTTGCACCTGAAACATTTTGTTTACCAGAAGACTGATGAATGTCAGAAGCTTATCAAAAATATTGAATATCCTGTGGACTTGGAAATTAATAAAGAACTGCTTTATTCAGGGGTTAAAAATAAGAATTTAAAATGCCACAGAATATAGAAGCTATTTTCAGTGGTCTACCACCATGAATGCAGCACCACAGGTGACCACTATACCACGGATGTCTCAGATAGATCTGAATGGCTGGCTGTGCATCAAGGGCCAGTAGGCTGAAGTGATTAATCAGTACAAGGTGGTGAAAGCCACTGCTGAGTACACTGCCCTCGTTCTGTATTACCACTCTGTGGACCTGCTGTAGCCATCACTATGTGCACTCGATGCTCCTTGTAGAGAACCAAGTTTCACCAAATATCCTCCTCTCTTTAGTGGCTCTTTAGAGAGAAACATTTTGTTGCAAAAATGGACTAAAATGAAAGAGATGCCTTGGGGTTTGCACCCAACACAGTTTATTTTGACTTCTAATTTCCAAATGAAAATCATTTGGTTAAAAAAGACTGTGGCTGTACTTAAGAAAATGCACACAATAAACATATTGCTGAAATAAAGATGATTCCTGAAATAATACTGATTCCCAGTGTAATTACATAGTAGAATAAATGCCGCACCAACAACATATACCAGTAAATTTGTGAAAATGAATTTTATCTTTC
>NW_011494950.1:7346936-7347492 GCF_000754665.1 Bison bison bison | reverse complement strand
ACATATTTCTCTGCCATCTTATTTTGTCTAACTTTGTCATTGCAGTTTTTATTCCATAAGCTGCAGGGTTGTAGTTTTTCTTGCTTCCACTCTCTGACCCCTGGTGGAAGAGACTGTCTAAGAGGCATGTGCAAGCTTTTTGGTAGGAAGGACTGGTGCCTGCCCACTGGCTGATGGAGCTGGATCTAGTCCCTCTGGTGAGCAGGGCTATGCCAAAGGGCATGCCTAGAAGGCTGTGTGCTCAGGAATATTTTAAGCAGCCTGTCTGCTTGTGGATGGGACTGTGTTCCTGCCCTGTTGGTTGTTTGGCCTGAGGCATCCCAGCACTGGAGCCAGCAGCCTGTTGGATGGGGCCAGATCTTGGTAAGAAAGTGGTGGCCTCCAGGAGGGCTCACACCAATAAGTGTTCCCAGAACTGCTGTTATTAGTCTTTTTTGCCACAATGAATCACAGCTACCCCCCACCTTTGCAAGAGATCTTCTAATACTTATGATGTCACTGCTTTTTTCCCTGTATTCTGGTACCCACAAGACCGTGTGTGCACCCTCCAAGAGTG
>NW_011494950.1:7345083-7346836 GCF_000754665.1 Bison bison bison | reverse complement strand
AAAGTGAAGTGAAAGTGAAACTCAGTCGTGTCCGACTCTTTGCAACCCCATGGACTACACAGTCCTTGGAATTCTCCAGGCCAGAATAATGGAATGGATAGCCATTCCCTTCTCCAGGGGATCTTCCTGACCCAAGGATGGAACCCAGGTCTTCCACATTGCAGGTGGATTCTTTATCAGCTGAGCCACTAGGGAAGCCCAAGAATACTGGAGTGGATACTGATTATATATACATTGCAGATCAAATGTTTGAAATTAAGATGTTACATAGATGTGTGATTGTAACTTCATTGCCATTAAAGGATTTCAAATTACATTCATGTTTATGTGTATACATAGTGAAAAATAGGCAAAATAATGAAGATCGACATTTTCCTGCCTCTACTGTGTAATTCTGCTATCTGCTCCTCTATAATGCTGCACCTCTAATTATACACAGTTAGTGCTACCTAGGAGTATAAAGTTGTCACCCATCAATAAAAAAACAAGTTGATCTTTTTAAAAAAAGTTTATCCTCATTTTAAAATAAGTTTTTTTTTTCTATTTTAAGATTGTCATCTTATCAGCAGACAAATGGATAAGGAAGTTGTTGTACATACACACAATGGAATATTATTCACTATAAAAAAGAGCACTTTGAGTCAGTTCTAATGAGGTGGATGAAACTGGAGCCTATTATACAGGGTGAAGTAAGCCAGAAAGAGAAACACCAATACAGTATATTAATGCATATACATGGAATTTAGAAAGATGGTAACAATGACCCTCTATGCAAGGCAACAAAAGAGACACAGATATAAAGAACAGGCTTTAGGACTATGTGGGAGGAGGTGAGGGTGGGACGATATGAAAGAATAGCATAGGAAACATGTATATTACCATATGTAAAATAGATGACCAGTGCAAATTCAATGCAAAAAACAGGGCACCCAAAGCTGGTGCTCTGGGACAATCCAGAGGGATGGGAAGGGGAGGGAAGTGGGAGGGGATTTCAGGATGGAGGGGACACATGTACACCCATGGCTGATTCATGTCAATGTATGTCAAAAACCACCACAATATATTAAAGTAGCCTCCATCTTATTTTTTTTTAATTTATTTACAAATAAATAAAATTTTACTTTATTTTTATTTACTTATTTATAACTAACATAAGTAAATAAATAAAAAAAGATTGTCATCTTCCCAGTTTGGAATTATAGCCCTCTGCATCTAGAATAAGAAGAAAGTAAGTTACTGCCTTGAATCACATTTGTAAAATGGTAGTTATAGATTGATAGATAAAAATATGCCTTAATGAGAAAATGAAATGGTGGTATTTTTAATGCAGTTTTAAAAGCCATATCAATGGATATAAATGCACCCAAACATACTTTTTGAAATTTAAGGAAAGTATTAGCTATTACAGAAAAGTTATTGGCTTTCTGTTGAGAGAAATATTGGTTTAAGAAATATGAAAATAACTAGTATATAATGAAATATATTAAATCATATGAGCTGTCTATATATTCTGGATATTATATCTTATTGGATATTATCATTTACAAATATTTTCTCCTATCCCATAGGTTGTCTTTTCATTTTGTTGAAAATTCCCTTTGCTGTGTAAAAGCTTTTAATTTTAACTAGTTCTCCTTTGTTTATTTTTGCTTTCATTTCTTATGCTTTAGGAGAGAGATTCAAAAAATATATTGTTATGATTTATATTAAATAATGTTCTGTATGTGTTCTCTTCTAGAAGCTTTATGATTTC
>NW_011494950.1:7342732-7344983 GCF_000754665.1 Bison bison bison | reverse complement strand
TTGATCTATGTGTCTAGTTTTGTGCCAGTATCATACTATTTTGATTGCTGTAGCTATGTAGTATAGTCTGAAGTTAGGGAGGAGGATAGCTCCAGCTTTGTTCTTTTTCTTCAAGATTACTTTGGTAATTCAGAGTGTTTTGTGGTTCCATATGAAATTTAGGCTTATTCATTCTAGTTTTGTGAAAAATACCATGGAGTGGTTTGACAGGAACTGCATTAAGTCTATAGATTTCTTTGGGTAGTAGGGTCATTTTAAAAATATTAATTCTTCCAATTCTTCCTGTGCTATTGCATAGGATGTCTTTCCTTTTCTTTGCATAATTCTTTCCTCATTATTTCATAGTTTTCAGAGTATAGTTCTTTCACCACCTTGATGAAGTTTATTCCTAGGTATTTTATTCTTTTTGGTGTGATTTCAAATTGGATATTTAAAAATTCTCTCTTCCTTGTAGTTCATTGTTAGTGTATAGAAAAGCAACATATTTCTACATATTACTCTTATATCCCTTAACTTTTCTGAAATTATTTATTAGTTCTGCTAGTTTTGCAGTGGAGACTTCAGTGTGTTCTGTGTATAGTATTGAGTTGGCCAAAAGCTTTCTTTCTTTTTTTTCCCATAAAATGGCTCTAGTAGCACTTAGGTGTCTTTAACTTCATTAGAAACAATTTTCTTAGATTGTATAGTGACAGATGTCAGATCAGTGTGCAATTTAAAAAGGCATCGAAATTGGTAAACTTTTGTATAGTCATTTTAATATTGAAGATGGAAGGGAAAAGCAATATTTTGTTATATTATGCTTTATTATTTCAAAAAAGGTGAAAATGCAACTGAAATGCAATTTTTTTGTTGTTGTTCAGTTCAGTGTATGGAGAACTGAACATTTCAAAAGTGGTTTGTGAAATTTTGTGCTGGATATTTCTCTCTGGATGATGCTCCATGTTCAAGTAGACCAGTTGAAGATGATAACAATAAAATCAAGACTTTGAGACCAATCAATGTTATGTTACACAGGAGATAGCTGACATACTCAAAACCTCCAAATCAAATTTTAAAAATCATTTACAGCAAGTTGGTTATGTTCATCACTTTGATGTTTGGGTTCCATATAAGCGAAATGAAAAAAAATCTTCTTAACCATATTTCCATATGTGACTCTCTTCTGAAACATAATTAAAATGTTCCAGTTTTAAAACAAATTGTTATAAGCAATAGAAACTGGTTACTTTACTATAATGCAGAATGGAAGAGATCATGGGGCAAGTGAAATGAACCACCACCAACCACACCAAAGGCCAATTTTCATCCAAAGAAGGGGATGTTGTATATATGATGGAATTGGAGGGAAGTACTCTATTATGAACTCTTTGTAAAAAACCAAAGTATTAATTCCAATAAGTACTGCTGCCAATTAGACCAACTAAAGGCAGTACTCAAGAAAAAGATTCAGGAGTTACTCAACAGAAAATGCATAATCTGTCAAGATAACACAAGACAACCTGTTTGTTTGATGGTCAGGGGAAAACTTTTATAGCTTGGCTGGGAAGTTCTGATTCACCTGAACTTTTATTCACAAAATATTGCACCTTCAGATTTCCATTAATTTTTTTATTTACAAAATTCTCTTAATGGAAAAAAATTCAATTCCATGGAAAACTGTAAAGACACTTGGAACAGTTCTTTGCTCAAAAAGATAAAAATAAAGATGAAATTATTAAGTTGGCTGAAATATGGAAGAAGATAGTAGAACAAAATGGTGGCTACAATGCTCAATAAAGTTCTTGGTGAAAGTGAAAAATATGGTTTTTCAATCTTGAGAAAGAAGAATGGAACTGGAGGAATCAACCTGCCTGACTTCAGGCTATACTACAAAGCCACAGTCATCAAGACAGTATGGTACTGGTACAAAGACAGAAATATAGATCAATGGAACAAAATAGAAAACCCAGAGAAAAATCCACACACCTGTGGGCACCTTATCTTTGACAAAGGAGGCAAGAATATACAACGGAAAAAAAGAGAATCTCTTTAACAAGTGGTGCTGGGAAAACTGGCCAACCACTTGTAAAAGAATAAACTAGAACACTTTCTAACACCATACACAAAAATAAACTCAAAATGGATTAAAGATATAAATAAGACCAGAAACTATAAAATTCCTAGAGGGTAACATAGGAAAAATACTCTCTGACATAAATCACAGCAGGACCCTCTATGACCCACCTCCCAGAGTAATGGAAATAAAAGCAAA
>NW_011494950.1:7341734-7342632 GCF_000754665.1 Bison bison bison | reverse complement strand
AGAGTGGAGTTTCTTCCCCCCACCCCATCCTGTGGAATTCCTGCAATCAAATCTTGAAGACCTTCAAAGCCAGATTCTCTGGGGGTTCTTCTTCCTGCTGCCAGACCCCCAGGCTGGGGGATCTGATGTGGGACTCAGAACTTTCACTCCTATAGGAGAACTTCTGTGGTATAATTATTTTCTAGTTTGTCAGTCTGGGAATTGATTTTATTGCAATTGCACCCCTCCTACCATCTTGTTGTGGCTTTCTCTTTGTCTTTGGGTATAGGGTATGCTTTTTGATAGATTCTAGCATTTTGTTGTTGTTGCTGATGATGACTAACAGTTAGTTGTGATTTTGGTGTTTCCGTAAGAAGTGGTCCTTTCATAAGTAGCTCATCCTACTGCACCATCTTGTCTCTATTTAGGATCATCCTTACAAGTGTATCACTGCAGAAACATTCTGAAAATGAAGCAGCCTATAGAAATAACTTGGAGAAGAATCACAGAGTCTCTCCAATCTGGTTTTCCTTTCTCCTTCTGTCTTCTTTATGGTGCTCTAGCCAGTTTGCCCTGCCTTCCATTGGATCCCTGTTTCTTTTATTTTTTTTAATTTAAATCAGTTTTATTTAAGAATTTCCAACAGTGACAACTCTTATAAAAAGCATCCAAGCACAGGACACAGAACTGCAGCAAACAGCATTCTTATGGGTAGCTAACAGACATGAGAACTTCCACCCTGCTTTGAGACACCCCAAGCTCACTGGTGAACTCTGCTTCCAAGTACTCCTGCAAAGCATACCACAAGCTCAGTCCATGTTCTCAACCCATCAGCTTCAGTTCACATTACCACACTTACAGATCAGTAACAGAAGAGAACACACACCATACAGCATTCACAGCAGTTGACAAAGGGGTA
>NW_011494950.1:7341028-7341570 GCF_000754665.1 Bison bison bison | reverse complement strand
GTGACTGCAGCCATGAAATTAAAAGACGCTTACTCCTTGGAAGGAAAGTTATGACCAACCTAGATAGCATATTCAAAAGCAGAGACATTACTTTGCTACCTCTAGTCCGTCTAGTCAAGGTCGGTCTCGTCAAGGTCCATCTAGTCAAGGCTATGTTTTATCCTGTGGTCATGTATGGACATGAGAGTTGGAATGTG
The DNA here is from genome assembly GCF_000754665.1 of Bison bison bison. NCBI lineage: Eukaryota > Metazoa > Chordata > Mammalia > Artiodactyla > Bovidae > Bison > Bison bison. Next base: position 7,341,373 of record NW_011494950.1, on the reverse strand, counting down.
AAGAAAGCTGAGTGCTGAAGAATTGATGCTTTTGAAGTGTGGTGTTGGAGAAGACTCTTGAGAGTCCCTTGGACTGCAAGGCAATCCAACCAGTCCATTTTGAAGGAGATCAGCCCTGGGATTTCTTTGGAAGGAATGATGCTAAAGCTGAAACTCCAGTACTTTGGCCACCTCATGCGAAGAGTTGACTCATTGGAAAAGACTCTGATGCTGGGAGGGATTGGGGGGCAGGAGGAGAAGGGGACGACAGAGGATGAGATGGCTGGATGGAATCACTGACTTGATGGACGTGAGTCTCAGTGAACTCCGGGACTTGGTGATGGACAGGGAGGCCTGGCGTGCTGC
>NW_011494950.1:7339517-7340928 GCF_000754665.1 Bison bison bison | reverse complement strand
TCTTCAGAATGGGAGAAAATAATAGCAAATGAAGCAACTGACAAAGAATTAATCTCCAAAACATACAAGCAGCTCTTGCAGCTCAATTCCAGAAAATTAAATGAGCCAGTCAACAAATGGGCCAGAGAACTAAACAAACATTTCTCCAAAGACAACATACAGATGACTAACAAACACATGAAAAGATGCTCAACATTGGGTCACAAAGAGTCGGGCATGACTGAGCGACTAACACTTACTTATCCATTATCAGAGAAATGCAAATCAAAACCACAATTAGGTACCATCTCACTGCAGTCAAAATGGCTGCTATCAAAAAGTCTACAAACAATGCATGTTGGAGAGGGTGTGGAGAAAAGGAAACCATCTTACATTGTTGGTGGGAATGCAAACTAGTACAGCCACAATGGAGAATGGTGCAGAGATTCCTTAAAAACCTGGAAGTAGAACTGCCATATGACCCAGCAATCCCACTGCTAGGCATACACACCACGGAAACCAAACTTAAAAGAGACGTGTACCTCAGTGTTCATCAGAGCTCTGTTTACAATAGCCAGGAAATGGAAGCAACCTAGATGTCCATCGGCAGATGAATGGATAAGAAAGTTGTGGTACATATACACAATGGAATGTTGCTCAGCCATTAAAAATACTACATTGGAATCAGTTCTAATGAGGTGGATGAAACTGGAGCGAAGTAAGTCAGAATGAAGAACAGCAAGGCAGTATACTAATACATTTATATGGAATTTAGAAAGATGGTAATGATGACCCAATATGTGAGACAGCAAAAGAGACACAGATGTAAAGAACAGTCTTTTGGACTTTGTGGGAGAAGACGAGGGTGGGATATTTCAGAGGATAACGTTGAAATGTGTATATTATGTGAAATAGATCACTAGTCCAGGTTCAATGCATGAGGCAGGGTGCTCAGGGCTGATGTACTAGGATGACCCTGGGGGATGGGATGGGGAAGGAGGTGGGAGGGGGGTTCTGGATGGGGAACACATGTGTGGCCATGGCTGATTCATGTCGATATATGGCAAAACACACTACAATATTGTAAAGTAATTAGCCTCCAATTAAAATAAATAAATTAATTTAAAAAAAAAGAAAAAGGAAAAAATATATAGCTTTTATTTTTACTTAAAAGCTGCAGTAATTTTTTTGCCAACCCAATTTAATGTCATCTTCAAAGTGTAACAATTTTACTTCTTCACATCCAGTTTAGATTGCTATTATATCCTTTTCTTCTCTAATTGCTGTGGCTAAGATATCCAATACTATGTTAAATAGAAGTGATGAGAATACCACTTATCACCTGGTTTTGCTCCTGAATTCAAAGGAACTGATTTCAGGTTTTCATCACTGAAAATGATATTAGCTGTGATTTTTCATAAATTACTGTTAT
>NW_011494950.1:7337608-7339417 GCF_000754665.1 Bison bison bison | reverse complement strand
TGTCACATTTATTTGTGAATGTTGAATCATCTTCATGATCTATGAAAATACTAAACATTAATCCTGTTTAATAATCATTTTATATAATGTTGAATTCAGTTTGCTAATATTTTGGTTAGAATTTTGCATCTATATTCATCAAAGACATTGGCCTGTAGTTTTTTTTTTTAATTGTAGTGTTTTTCTCTGTTTTTGAATCAAGGTAATGGTGGCTTCATATGATGTATTTAGGAATATTCCTTTCTCTTAAATTTTTTTGAAATACTTTGAGAAAGACAGGTATTATCTCTCCTTTATATATTTGGTAGAATTCCCCTGTGAAGCTGTGTTTGGTACTAGTATTTTTATTACATATTCAATTTCACTACTAATAATAAGCCTTATCAAATTGTCTATTTTTTCTTCATTCAGTCTTGGGCATTTTGTATATTTCTATAACTTTCTATTTTTATGTTGTCTGATTTTTGGTATATAACTATTTATAGATTTCACTTGTGATTTTTGTATCTCTGTGATGTTGGTAGTTATTTCTCCCCTTTCATTTATCATTTTATTTAGGTTATTTCTCTAATTTCTTCTTGGTGACCCTGGGTAAAAGTTTAACTATTTTGTTTTTCTTAAAAAAAAAAAACAACACTCTTTTTAGTCTCTATTTTATATAATTCCTCTCTGATCTTGATTATTGTCTTCCTTCTGCTGATGTTGAAATTTGCTAGAGTTTTATAATTCTTTCAGGTGGTAGGTGAGGTTTATTATATGAGATTTTTCGTATTTTGATCAAAGCCTGTATAGCTATAAATTTGCCTCTTAGAAGTGCTTTTGCTGCATCCCAGAGGTTTTGGAATGTTCTGTTTAACTTTTAATTTGTCTCCTGTTATTTTCGAATTTCCTCTTTGGTGTCTTCTTTGACACATTGGTTTTTTATAGAATATTGTTCAGTGGCACTTATCCTTTTCTCATTTTTCTTTCTGCAAGTGTTTTCCAGTTTAATAGTGTTGTGTTTATGAAAAAAATGCTTGATATAATTTCTATCCTATTAAATTAGTTGAGACTTTTTATGGCCTTACCTATGATCTCTTTGGAGAGTGGTCCATATACACTGGAAAAGAATAAATACTCTGCTGTTTTTGACTAGAATATCCTGTTCAGTTCAGGTCAACTGCTCAGTTGTGTCCGATTCTTTCAACCCCATGGACTGCAGCATGCCAGGCTTCTCTGTCCATCGCCAACTCTCAGAGCTTGCTCAGACTCATGTCCATTGAGTCGGTGATGCCATCCAATCATCTCATCCTCTGTCATCCCCTTCTCCTCCTGCCTTCAATCATTCCGAGCATCAAGGTCTTTCTAATGAGTCAGTTCTTTGCATCAGGTAGCCAATGTATTGGAATTTCAGCTTCAGCATCACTCCTTCCAATGACTATTCAGGACTGATTTCCTTTAGGATTGACTAATTTGATCTCCTTGCAGCCCAAGGGACTCTCAAGAGGCTCCTTCAACACCACAGTTCAAAAGCATCAATTGTTAGGCGCTCAGCTTTCTTTCTTTCTTTTTTTTTATGTCTTTCTCTTTTATTTTTTTTTAATTTTTTTTTCTAATTTTATTTTACTTTTAAACTTGACAGTATTGTGTTAGTTTTGCCAAATATCAAAATGAATCCGCCACAGGTATACATGTTTTCCCCATCCTGAACCCTCCTCCCTCCTCCCTCCCCATACCATCCCTCTGGGTCGTCCCAGTGCACTAGCCCCAAGCATCCAGTATCGTGTATCGAACCTGGACTGGCAACTCGTTTCTTACATGATATTTTAC
>NW_011494950.1:7336321-7337508 GCF_000754665.1 Bison bison bison | reverse complement strand
AGTAGCGGATAAAAATGGGACACCCACCGTCAAAGACGCAGCCTGCGCAGCGTGATGGCGAGTTCTTGAGTGAGAAAGCATGTAGACAGAAGTATTCCTATGGCAGAATATTTACAGCACTACTTTCAATGAAGTGCTTCTTCCATAAACATTTGAAATGAGATGAACTGCAGAGGTTAAATGAAGGCTTCATATTGTACTTTTGTATATGAAGGGAGACAAGTGTTTCTTAGCTCACATCCTTTGCTTTTTCTGCTTGGTAGAGAAGCATTCACATCTTCTGGGGCTTTTTGTCAAATGGTCAATGTGTGCAACATTAAGGCTTCTCATAGACATAGGTCCAGGTTGTTTGGTTTTTGTTGCTCTCGTTATTGTAGGAGTTCTAGGAGTTCTTTATGTATTCTGGATATTAACTCTTATCAGATACATGATTTGTTGTTGTTCAGTTGCTCAGTCATGTCCAACTTTTTGCGACCCCATGGACTGCAGAATGCCAGGCTTCCCTGTCCTTCACCATCTCCCAGAGCTAGCTCAAACTCATGTCCATTGAGTCAGTGATGCCATCCAGCCATCTCATCCTCTGTCATCCTCTTCTCCTCTTGCCTTCAATCTTTCCCAGCATCAGGGTCTTTTCCATTGAGTTGGCTCTTTGCATCAGGTGATCAAAGTATTGGAGCTTCAGCTTCAGCATCTGTCCTTTCAATGAATATTTAGGATTGATTTCCTTTAGGATTGGCTGGTTTGATCTCCTTGCAGTCCAAGGGACTCGAAAGAGTCTTCTCCAACACCACAGTTCAAAAGCATTATTTCTTTGCTGCTCAGCCTTCCTTATGGTCCAGCTCTCACATCCATATGTGACTACTGGAAAAATCATAGCTTTGACTATATGGACCTTTGTCAGCAAAGTAATGTCCCTGCTTTTTAATATGCTATGTAGATTTGTCATAGCTTTACTTCCAGTGAGCAAGCATCTTTTAATTTCATGACCACAGTCACCATCTACAGTGACTTTGGAGCCCAAGAAAATAAAGTCTGTTGCTATTTCCATTGTTTCCCCATCCATTTGCCCTGAAGTGATGGGACCAGATGCCATGATCTAAGTTTTCTGAATGTTGAGTTTTAAGCCAGCTTTTTCACTCTCCTCTTTTACCTTCATCAAGAGGCTGTTTAGTTCTCTTTGCTTTCTG
>NW_011494950.1:7331750-7336221 GCF_000754665.1 Bison bison bison | reverse complement strand
AATCCATTGTTCTTTGTCTGGTTCTAACTGTTATTTCTTGACCCGCATACAAGTTTCTCAGGAGGCAGGTAAGATGGTCTGGTATTCCCATCTCTTTAAGAATTGTCCAGTTTGCTGTGATCCACACAGTCAAAGGCTTTAGCATAGTCAATGAAGCAGAAGTAGATGTTTTTTCTGGAATTCTATTGTTTTTTCTATTATCCAACAGATGTTGGTAATTTGATCTCTTGTTCCTCTGCTTTTTCTAAATCCAGCTTGAACATCTGGAAGTTCTTGGTTCACAGTATATGATTTAGAAATATTTTATTCCATTACATAAATTAGTTTCTCACCTTGTTGATTGTGTCCTATTATATACAGAGGTTTACAGTTTTGATGTAGCCCAATTTATCTATTTTTATTTTTGTTGCCTGTGCTTTTGGTCTCATATTCAGGAAATCATTGCCAAATCCGGTATCATGAAGATTTCCCCCTATGTTTTCATTTAAGACTTTTATAGTTTTATATTTTATACTTAGGTCATTGACCTATTTCGAGTTAAATTTTGTGTAAAGTAAGAGACAAACTTCATTCTTTTACATGGGAATATTGAACTTTCGAAGATCCAGTTGTGTAAAAGACTTCGTTTTCCCTATTGAATGTCTTCGAACACTTGTTGAAAGTGATTTGACCATATCAACACAAGTTTATCTCTGGACTCTCTGTTCTATTACATTGGTCAATATGTCTGTCTTTATGCCAGTACCACACTAATTTGGCTGCTGTAGCTTTGCAGTAAGCTTTGAAATAAGGTAGTGTAGTCCTCAAATTTCTTTCTTTCTTTCTTTCTTTTAAAGAGATTCCATATGAATTTTAGTATAGAGTTTTCTTTTTCTTAAAAAAAAATGCCAATAAGATTTTGATAGCAATTGCATTGAATCTTTAGATCACATTAAGTAGTACTGATATCTTAACAATATTGTCTTCTAATTCATGAACATGGAAAGTCTTTCCATTTTGTGTGTGTGTGCGCGCTCCTTTAATTTCTTTCAGCACAATGCTTTGAGTTTTCATTCTACATGTTTTTCACCTCCTTGGTAAGTTTTTTTTCATAAATATTTTATTTTATTCAATGCTATATTGTAAATGGAATTGTTTTTGTGATTTCTTTTTCATATTTTTCATTATTAATATATTAGAAACATAACTTTTTGAATATTTATTTTGTATCTTGCAATTTTGATACATTTATTGATTAGTTCTAATAATTTTTTATGGTATCTTTAGAGTTTTGTGCATATAAGATAATGTTATCAACAGAGGTAATTTTACCTCTTCCTTTCTAATTTGCATATTTTTTTTTCTTAGAAAATTGCTCTGGTGATAAGTTCCAGTACTATGTTAAATAGAAGTGATGAAAATAGTCATCTTGATCTTGTTCCTGATCTTAGGGGGCCAAGCTTTCAGTCTTTTATCAATGAGTATTATAGTAGCTGTGAGCTTTTCACATATGACCTTTATTATGTTGAGTAGTTTCTTTCTATTCCTAGTTTGTTGAGTGTTTTTATTATGAACTATTGATTTACTCAAGGACTGCCCTGGTATCTCCACTGATAAAGAATCTGCCTGCAACACAGGAGACCCCGTTTTGATTCCTGGGTTGGGAAGATACCCTGAAGAAGGGAATGGCTACCCACTCTAGTATTCTTGACTAGAGAATTCCGTGGACAGAGGAACCTGGCTGGCTACAGTCCATGGGATTGCAAAAAATTGGACACTACTGAGCAACTAAGCATAGCACAGCATTGATTTATTCAGATGATTTTTCTTTGTAATTGAGATAATTATGTGGTAATTTTTCAATTCTCTCAATTTGGTGAATTACACTGATTTATTTTCCTGTATTGAAGAAACATCCTTGCATTCTAGGAGTCAATCCTACCTGGTCATGGTGTATAATTATTTTAATATGGTATTGAATTCTATTTGCTAGTACTTTATTCTAAATTTTTACATTAGTATTCACGAGGAATACTGGTCTGTCACTTTCTTTTCTTATAATGTCTTTGTCTGTGGTATCAGGGTAGTGCAGGCCTCATATAATGAATTTGTAAATGTTCCCTCCTCTTCAGTGTTTTTGGCAAGTGTTTGAAGAGGACTCATGTTAATTCTTCTTTAAAAGTTTGTTAGAATTCAACAAAGTCATTGGTCCTGGGCTTTTCTGTGTTGGGAGATTTTTGCTCACTGATTGAACCTCATTGTCAGTTTTGGTTTGTTCAGATTTTTTATTTCTTTGTATATCAGTCTTAGTAGGTGGTATATGTTTAACAATTTGTCCATTCCATCCTGATTATCCAATTTGTTGGTGTACAATTCTTTATAGTATTCTTTTATAGTCCTTTGTATTTCTGTAAAATAGGTTACAATGTCCACTCTTCCATTTCTGATTTTAATTATATGAGTGCTCTTTTTGTCTTAATCCAGATAAAAATTTGTCAATTGTGTTGGTTTTTCCAAAGAACCAACACTTGGTTCCGTTGATTATCCAGACATTTCTCTCTTCTCTAACCTTTGTTATTTCCTTCATTTGCTAGTTTTGGATGTAGTTTGTCCTTATTTTTCTAGCTCCTTAAAGTATAAAAGTTAGGTTGTTGATTTGGGATTTTTCTTCTTTATTAATAGATGAATTTATAACTATAAATTTCCCTCAGCACTATTTTATCTCAACCTTTGTTTTTCTATGCTGTATTTTTGTTTTCATTTGTTTCAAGGTATTTTCTAATTTTCCTTGTGATTTCTTCTTTGACTCATTTGTTGTTTAAGTGTGTATGATTTAATTTCCACATATTTTTGCATTTTCCTGCTTTCCATGAAACTGACGTAGTTCCATTCCATTGTGATTGGAACAGATGCTTTTGTATATCTTTTAAAATGTATTAAGACTTGTTTTGAGGCCTAACATAAAGTCTATCCTGGAGAAATGTCCCAGTAAACTTGATAAAGATGTGTGCTTTGGTGTTGGTGGTGCAGTGTTCTGTATATGACTGTTAAGTGCAATTGGTCTGTAGTTTTATTCCAGTTCTCTGTTTCCTTACTGATGTTTTCTCTGTTTGTACTATCTATTACTGAAAGTGGGTTACTAGAATATCCTACTATTATTAAAAGACTACATATTTCTCACTTCAAATCTGTTAGTATTTGCTTCATATATTAATAGCTCTGATCTTTGATACATGTATATTTTAAATTGTTATATCTTATTGGTGAAGTGACCCTTTTATCATTACATAATGTCTCTTTTTTGTCTTTTGTGACAGTTTTTGACTTAATTTCTGTTTTATCTGATATTAATATAGCCACTTATGCTCTCTTTGCTTTACTATCTGTGGAATATCATTTTACTTTCTACCTGTGCATATACTTAGAACTAAAATGAATTTCTTGTAGATACCATACAGTTGAATCTGCTTCTAGACTCCATTCTGCCAGTTTGTGTCTTTTGATTGACAAGTTTAATCTATTAACATTTTAAGAATTACCAATAAGGAAGGACTTAGATTTGACATTTTGTTGACTGTTTTCTGTGCATCTTATAATTTCTGGCTTTATTGTCTTCCTCTACATTTAGTTGATTTTTTTGCAGTGACATATTTTCATTTTCTTCCCATTTCCTGTGTGTATTCTATAGATATTTTTCTTGTGGTCATCATGGACTTTCTAAGTTTGGCTAACCCAATGCTCATTTAATATTTAACTTAAGCTTTGGTACCTGAGCTTCTTTATCTATCTCTACTCTTTTCCACAGCCTTGAGTCATTCTAACATTCTGTTTAGCACATGATTAACACTCAGTAAATATTTTTGGAATGACTGAACACTTAGAACAGAATAAGAGTCATTCAATGATATCATGACAAGGCAGTCCATTATGTCTGAGTAGTAATAGGTTAAACTTTGCCAATGGGATCAGAAATACTTATAATCTTCTGAACAAGACTTTTTCTACCTTGGACTATTCTTGTATGGGCATTTCCAAAGCTTCCTGTAGGCCTAACCAATCAGCCTCCTTCTGGCTGTCATATTCTCTCTGTAACTACAGTAATACATTTAGCCTGGTCTTGATCTTGGCCTGAGATTAGAGTCAGAATCACTCATTTTTATATTGTGAATTAATCATATACTAATTGTACCTAAACTCTGTGTGAACTGTTAAATATTTACACAGGAAACAGCTGAATAAAGCATAAACAGCTACATAAAAGCCCACTGTGAATGGCTATAGTTTCCAAAGATGGCAATAATGATATTTTCTACCTCCCATGCTCTTGTAAAAGTTGTCACCTCTCTGCCTTAAGAGATGAAGTCTAATTCTTCTACTTGAATCTAGAAGGCCTTGTGACTTACTTGTAATAATAGAGTATTACAGAAGTGAGGTGACATGAATTTTGAGTCTTGGCCATACAAAGTGATGCTGCATCTACCTCATTTATGGA
>NW_011494950.1:7330847-7331650 GCF_000754665.1 Bison bison bison | reverse complement strand
GTTTTGTTGATTTTTGCTATGGTCTCTTTTGTTTCTTTTGCATTTATTTCTCCTCTAATTTTTAAGATTTCTTTCCTTCTACTAACCCTGGGGTTCTTCATTTCTTCCTTTTCTAATTGCTTTAGGTGTAGAGTTAGGTTATTTATTTGACTTTTTTCTTGTTTCTTGAGGTGTGCCTGTATTGCTATGAACTTTCCCCTTAGGACTGCTTTTACCGTGTCCCACAGGTTTTGGGTTGTTGTGTTTTCATTTTCATTCGTTTCTATGCAAATTTTGATTTCTTTTTTGATTTCTTCTGTGATTTGTTGGTTATACAGCAGCGTGTTGTTCAACCTCCATATGTTGGCATTTTTAATAGTTTTTCTCCTGTAAATGAGATCTAATCTTACTGCATTGTGGTCAGAAAAAATGCTTGGAATGATTTCTATTTTTTTGAATTTACCAAGGCTAGCTTTATGGCCCAGGATGTGATCTATCCTGGAGAAGGTTCCATGTGCGCTTGAGAAAAAGTTGAAGTTCATTGTTTTGGGATGATATGTCCTATAGATATCAATTAGGTCTAACTGGTCTATTGTATTGTTTAAAGTTTGTGTTTCCTTGTTAATTTTCTGTTTAGTTGATCTATCCATAGGTGTGAGTGGGGTATTAAAGTCTCCCACTATTATTGTGTTATCGTTAATTTCTCCTTTCATACTTGTTAGCATTTGTCTTACATACTGCGGTGCTCCCGTGTTGGGTGCATATATATTTATAATTGTTATATCTTCTTCTTGGATTGATCCTTTGATCATTATGTAGTGACC
>NW_011494950.1:7329277-7330060 GCF_000754665.1 Bison bison bison | reverse complement strand
CTGTGTTTTTTCCTGAATTCCTTACTCTGGAACTCCAAGCATATAATAAAATGGCTGTGGCTTTATGCACTAAGTTTGGGGTAGTTTGTTTTACAGCAAGAGTAAAGGAAACACATGACACATTTCCCCAATCAAGTCATAAAGCCATCCCTCCTCCATAGATTAAAGCCTAATCAGATCCTTGCTTAAATTATTTCCTGCATTTCTTTAGAGTTTTTCTATCAAAAATACTCCTAAAGAATATAGTATAGTATTGCCTGTTTTCAAAAATCTTTTTATACATGCAATCACCCTGTGAATATGTCTTATTTCTTAAAGAAAATCAGAATATCTTTGCTCTGATTTTTGTATGTCACATGTAGAGAAAAATCTTATTTCCTTTCAGTTTTTCTGAAAGTACCTCATTGTTGCCTTCTATATGATCTTTATGGAAGCAGTTGCCTCCTACTGATTTCTATCTGGGTTTATTACCATGTTAATTACTTTCCCTTGATATAACTGTGCCTTCTAATCTATACATTAACCCAGCATGAGATGGTGTAACTATGATAGCTAAATCTCAGCTATCATGGAGATGCTTCTTTGTTACAAGGTGACTTGATAAGAGGAGGTTTTGATAAATCAGTGGGAAAAAAAGTATTCATTAATAACTTAGTAAGTACAAATATGCAGATGACACCACCCTTATGGCAGAAAGTGAGGAACTAAAAAGCCTCTTGATGAAAGAGAAAGAGGAGAGTGAAAAAGTTGGCTTAAAGCTCAACATTCAGAAAACGAAGATCA
>NW_011494950.1:7328129-7328625 GCF_000754665.1 Bison bison bison | reverse complement strand
CCTTTGATCATTATGTAGTGACCTTCTTTGTCTCTTTTCACAGCCTTTGTTTTAAAGTCTATTTTATCTGATATGAGTATTGCTACTCCTGCTTTCTTTTGGTCCCTATTTGCATGGAAAATCTTTTTCCAGCCCTTCACTTTCAGTCTGTATGTGTCCCCTGTTTTGAGGTGGGTCTCCTGTAGACAACATATGTAGGGGTCTTGTTTTTGTATCCATTCAGCCAGTCTTTGTCTTTTGGTTGGGGCATTCAACCCATTTACGTTTAAGTTAATTACTGATAAGTATGATCACGTTGCCATTTACTTTATTGTTTGGGGTTCGAGTTTATACGCCGTTTTTGTGTTTCCTGTCTAGAGAATATCCTTTAGTATTTGTTGGAGAGCTGGTTTGGTGGTGCAGAATTCTCTCAGCTTTTGCTTGTCTGAAAAGCTTTTGATTTCTCCTTCATACTTGAATGAGATCCTTGCTGGGTACAATAATCTGGGCTGTAGGT
>NW_011494950.1:7327378-7327881 GCF_000754665.1 Bison bison bison | reverse complement strand
CTCCGGGAATTGGTGATGCACAGGGAAGCCTGGCATGCTGTGGTCCACGGGGTCACAAAGAGTAGGACAGAACTGAGTGAATGAACTGAACTTGATTCCATATATATTGACTCATAATTATATTGACTTGTTCTTAATTGATAGACATTAAGTTCACACACATTATAAAGGATCTCCATTTATTATTCCCCTAACATGGAACAACAGACTGGTTCCAAATAGGAAAAGAAGTACATCAAGGCTGTATATTGTCACCCTGCTTATTTAACTTATATGCAGAGTACATCATGAGAAACGCTGGATGGGAAGAAACACAAGCTGGAATCAAGATTGCTGGGAGAACTATCAATAACCTCAGATATGCAGATGATACCACCCTTATGGCAGAAAGTGAACAGGAACTAAAAAGCCTCTTGATGAAAGTGAAAGAGGAGAGTGAAAAAGTTGGCTTAAAGCTCAATATTCAGAAAACGAAGATCATGGCATCTGGTCCCATCACTTCA
>NW_011494950.1:7323832-7326572 GCF_000754665.1 Bison bison bison | reverse complement strand
TTGATGAATTTGTGGGGGAGAAAGTGTTCTCCCCGTCCTACTCCTCCGCCATCTTGGCTCCTCCCCTGGAGGAGACCTTTCAGAATTTCTTTAAAAGTTGGTTTCATATTGATAAACTTTTGGGTTTTGCTTATCTGAGTTCTTTATCTCTTCTTTGATTCTAATTGATGATCTTGATGTCTACAATATCCTGGGTTCTAGATGTTTCCCTTTCAAAACTTTGAGTATATTGTGGCACTCTTTTGTGGCCTGCAAATTTTCTGCAGAGAAATTAACTGATGGCCTTATAGGGGTTCCATTTTATGAGACTTGTTGTTTTTCTCTTTATATTTTTAGAATTATCTTTCTATCTTTCATTTTGTATTTACTTTAATTATTATATGCCTTGGTATGACTCTGTGTTCGGGTTAATCTTGTTTGGAAGCCTCTGTGCTGCTTATACCTGGATTTATGTTTCTTTTTTCATGTTCAGCATGTTTTCAGCCATAAATTCCTCAAAATAATTCTTGACACATTTTTCTCTCCCTTCTCCTTCTGAGACCCTGATAATGCAAATATTGTTGTGGTTAATGTTTTCACACATATATCTTAAATGATTTTTATTTTAAAAAATTTGTTTTTCTTTTTTGCTATTCTGGTTTGGTAATTTCCATTATTCTTTCTTCCAGATCATTTATCCATTTTTCCATATCACTTAGTATGCTGTTCATTCCTTCTAGTATATTTTGTTTTTAATATTAGCTATGAAATTCCTCATTTCTAATTTGGTATTTTTTTATATCTTATAGTTTCTGGTTAAAGTGTTCACTATGTACATCAACAGTTTTCCCTCATTCATTTAACATTTTTACTACCAGTGCTTTGAATTTTTAATCTGATAGACTGTTTATTTCTGTTTTATTTTTTAAGGTTTTCCTCTTGCGTTTTCAATTGAACATAGTTCCTGTGCCTTTTCATTTTGGTTAATTTTCTCTGCCTCTATGATTTTACTTGAAACAGTATCTATTGTTGTCCTGAAGGTGTTACCTTACGTGGGAGCATCTCTATATTGACTGTGTGTGCCCAATACCTTTGGTGGAAGAACTGGTTTGATGTAGACTCAAATCATATTTTTCTTCAGTGTTTGATGGAAGCTTTCATTTTTCTAGGGGATGGGACTGTATATGGACTGCCTAGAGCTGGTGCTAGTTTTCTAGGCAAGTCTTCCCCTCTGGTCAGTGGCCATCACCACCCTATCAGGGATGAAGTCTGCTGCCACATTGCTGGTGAAGAAGTCCTGAGTATCAGGACCGAGCTTGTTCTGTTCTTTTAAGTGTATGTTTTTCCCTCTCATTGCTCTGAGACCCTTGTCCTGAAGAAGGGCGGTGCTGAGACAAGTGGGGCTTATGTAGGCTTTCAGCTCATTTTGGCCATTGACTGATGTTTAGTACATTGCCTATGCAGGTGCCCACAATATTTTCCCTTGTTCCACTGAGACACAAACTAGGGTGAAAATCTTCTTTGTCCTTTGCAACCAATTACTACCTCCAGCCTCTGCTGTACTTGCAGTGTTTTAGAATTGCTGTATAGGCTGGGGCGGGGGGTGGGGGCGGCAGCGCACATTGCCTCCTGGCTTGTATCCAGGGGTGAGCTATGAGGAAGGAGCTGCCATCAGAGATCTGGGCTACTTCTAAGGTACTGCTTGAGTAAGCACCAACAATGGCCACTGACTCCCCACTCAGGTTCCACTTTGTGACTGGGTCTTCTCTGTGTCCATGGTCAAAGATTTTCCCTGGTCATGACTGCCCCAGATCCAGTGCTGTGCTCTGTCCTGGAGTTGGGCCAGAGTGTTCACTCTGCTCATGCTGGGGTGTATGTCAACGTGTTTGTGGGACACTTGGCAACCACTAGAGCAGATCTCTCTCCACCTTTCCCTGAGGGAAAACCTGAGTGCTTGTGCTCCTCAGGAGTGGAGTCCAGGCTTCCCTCAGTCCTTTTATTAGTTCCAGTGGCCTTCCTACCAGCCAAGAAGGCTTTTCCCCTTTACATAGGACAGAACTTGGACATTCAGTCTGTGGCTTGAACTGCTAACTACCCAGGGCAGATATCTGCCCATGTAATCTTCCTTTTCTTCTGAGTATGGGCACTATTCCCAACCTGATCACCTTTCTTTCCATTCTACCCAATTAAGTGTGTATCTTTCTTAAAATGTTGGTTGCACAGGAGACTTTCTACCAGTTTCCAATTAGTTTTCAATTAAGATAGTTCAAAATGTAGATGTATTTTTGATGTATTTGTGGGAGAGGTGAACTCTATATTCTCTTACTTGACCATCTTGATGACACAGTCTATAATTTTTTATGAATTTTGTTTTTTAATTTTACCTAAGAAAACTTTGCATAATTCAAGGTCACAAGTCTTTCTCCTATTGTATTCTTCTAAAATACTTTATAAAATACTAAAATACTTTCTTTTTTTCTTTTCTAAAATACTTTATAAATTTCGGTTTTACCATATAGGCTTATTAAATTAGTGTGCTGCTGCTGCTGCTGCTGCTGCTAAGTCGCTTCAGTTGTGTACGACTCTGTTCGACCCCACAGATGGCAGCTCACCAGGCTCTGCCGTCCCTGGGATTCTCCAACCAGGAACACTGGAGTGGGTTGCCATTTCCTTCTCCAATGCATGAAAGTGAAAAGTGAAAAGTGAAAGTGAAGTCGCTCAGTCCTGTCTGACTCTTCGTGACCCCATGGACTGCAGCCCA
>NW_011494950.1:7323196-7323732 GCF_000754665.1 Bison bison bison | reverse complement strand
TGACAACATCACTTGAAAAAAAAGCACAATGAGGTATGTGACACCAATGAATCTTAAGCTTAGTATATAAAAATACATTAAATAAACCAGTGTAGCTGAAAATAACACCTATGTCTAGCGAAAATATGAGTGCCTCCATAAAACACACACACACACACACACACACACACGGATAATCAGTAGAAGACGTGCTAATAGATGTTTAGGAACCTGTTTAGATGTAGCTGTCCTACATACCAGATACAACTGCTATAGACAATCCTTTTCACAATAGCACCATAACCATACAGGACATATGAATAATCTGCAAGTGATTTGTGAAAACTTGGTGAGGTAAAAGACAACTTGAAAAAGTAGAGCCACTACTTGCTGACTGGATTGGACAAATGTCATTATTGTTTTATCCAGACAAATGTGTGCCCAGCTTTTTGTTTTTATAATTATTATGAACAAATCCATTGAAAAACACTGGCAGAGAAGGGGTAGAAGCTTGGAGCAACATCATGGGTTTACCAGTCCAGAGACTTCTTCTACAC
>NW_011494950.1:7320870-7323096 GCF_000754665.1 Bison bison bison | reverse complement strand
TCTACATTTTTTTTGTTGTTGTTGTTAAAACAGAACCCCACTTCCTGATACCGAAATCTGTTTTAATTTGCTATGTCTTCCACAACAAAATACTAACACTAGGTGGCTTAGACAACAGAAATTTTTCTGAGTTCTGAAGGCTGGAAGTAAAAGGCAAGTTATAGGCAGAGATTGTTCTTTTTGAGAGCTATAAGGAAAAGATCTGTTCTATGCCTTTCTTCTTGGCTTGTGAATGACCATCTTCTCTGTCACTTGACATCTTCATTAAATGCATGTTTCTGTGTCCAAATTTCTCTTTTTATATAATGACATTAATTACATTGGAATTATATTGGATTATTAACCTTAGAGGGGCTTCCCAGATGGCTCAGTGATAAAGAATCCACTTTCCAATGCAGGAGATGTTGGTTTGATCTATGGTTTGACAAGATCCCCTGGAGAAGGAAATGGCAATCCATTCCAGTATTCTTGGTTTGGAAATCCCATGGACAGAGGAGCCTGATGGACTACAGTCTGTGGAGATGCAAAGAGTTGGACGTGACTGGGCGACTGAAAACACAAGCACATTACCTTAGAATGTGACTGGATTTGGGGCTGGGACTAATAATGTATTAACTTGAAATGAGATTATTAGGGTAGAACCTCATCCAATCTGATTGATGTCCTTATAAAAATAAGACATTTGAACACAGTGGCACCAGGGATATGTGCACACAGCTGAATGACCATTTGAAGATGCAGCAAGAAGAAAGTCATCTGCAAGCCAAGAAGAGAGGCTTCAGAAGAAATCAAATCTGCTGGCAGCTTAATCTTGGACTTCTCGTCTCCAAAACTGTGAAAAAATATATTTGTGTTATTTAAGCTACCAGATCTGTAATATTTTGTTATGGCAACTCTCAGGACATAATGCACTACTGAGCTACTTAAAATCTTATATTAGTATGACACATTTATTGCAATTAATGAAACATACCATGGATAGAAGTTCATAACACTGTATAGGAGGCAGTGACCGAAACCATCCCAAAGATTAAGAAATGCAAGGGGTAAAACGATTGTCTGAGAAACCTTTACAATAGCTGAGCAAAGAGACTTGAAAAACAAGGGGAGAAGGGAAAGATACACACAGTTGAATGCAAAATTCCATAGAACAGCAAGGAGAGATCAGAAGGCCTTCTTAAGTGGGCAACACAAAAAAATAGAGATAAACAATAGAACGGGAAAGACTAGAGATCTCTTCATGAAAATTGGAGTTATCAAGGGAATACTTCATGCAAGGATGGGCATAATAAAAGACACAATGGTAAGGACCTAACAGAAGCAGGAGAGGTTAAGGAGAGGTGTCAAGAATACATAGAAAAACTATAGAAAAAAAGGTCCTAATGACCCAGATAACCATGATGGTGTAGTTACTGACGTTCAGCCAGACAGCAGGGAGTATGAAGTCAAGTGGCCTTTGGAAGCACTGCTATAAACATAGCTAGAGGAGGAGATAGGATTCCAGCTGAGATATTTCAAATCCTAAAAGGTGATGCTGTTAACGTGCTGCCTCAATATGCCAGCAAGTTTAAAAATGTCAGCAGTGGCCACAGGAATGAAAAGGTCAGTTTTCATTCCAATCCCAAAAAAGGGCAATGTCAAAGAATGTTCAAACTACTGGGCAATTGTGATCATTTCACATTCTAGTAAGAATATGCTCAAAATTCTTCAAGCTAGGCTTCAGTAGTTTGTGAACTGAGAACTTCCAAATGTACAAGCTGGGTTTTGAACAGGCAGAGGGACAAGAGATTGTACTACCAACATTCATTGCATCATAGAGAAAGTAAAGGAGTTCTGGAAAAACATCTACTCCTTCTTCATTGACTATGCAAAAGCCTTTAATTGTGGGGATCACAACAAGCTGTGGAAAATTTTTAGATATGGGAATACCAGACCACCTTACCTGTCTCCTGAGTAAACCTGTATGCGGGTCAAGAAGCAACAGTTAGAATAGGACATGGAACAACTGAATGGTTCCAAATTGGGAAAGGAGTATGTCAAGGTTGTTTATTGTCACCCTGCTCATTTAACTTATATGCAGAATACAATCTGTGAATAGCCATGTTAGATGAATCACAAGCTGGAATCAAGATTGCTGGGAGAAATATCAACCACCTCAGAGGTGCAGATGATACCACTCTAAGGGCAGAAAGTGAAGAGGGACTAAAAAGCCTCTTGATGACTGTG
>NW_011494950.1:7318844-7320770 GCF_000754665.1 Bison bison bison | reverse complement strand
TCTCTCATCCACACATGACTACTGGGAAAACCATAGCTTTGACTGGATGGACGTTTGTCGGCCAAGTAAAGAATGTGCTTTTTAATATGCTGTCTATCTTGGTCATAGGTTTTCTTTCAAAGATAAGTGTCTTTCAATCCATGACTGCAATCATCATCTGCAGCGATTTTGGAGCCCCCAAAAATAAAGTCTCTCAGTTTTTCCATTGTTTCCCCATCTGTTTGCAATGAAGTGATGGGACAAAATGCCATGATCTTTGATTTTTGAATGCTGAGTTTTAAGCCAGCTTTTTCATTGTCCTCTTTCACTTTCATCAAGAGGCTATTTAGTTCTTCTTCCTTTCTGCCATAAGGATTGTGTCATCTGTATATCTGAGGCTATTTATATTTTTCCCATCAATCTTGATTCCAGCTTGTGCTTCATCCAGCCTGGTATTTCACATCATGTACTCTGCATATAAATTAAATAAGCAGGGTGACAATATACAGCCTTGGCATACTCCTTTCCCAATTGTGAACCAGTCCATTGTTTCCTGTCCAGTTTTAACTGTTACTTCTTGGCCTGCATTCAGATTTCTGAAGAGGCAGGTAAGGTGTTTTGGTATTCCCATCTCTTGAAGGATTTTCCACGGTTTGGTGTGATCCACACAGTCAAAGGATTTGGCATAGTCAATAAAGCAGAAGTAGATGTTTTTCTGCAACTTTCTTGGTTTTTCAGTGATCCAATGGATGTTGGCAATTTGATCTCTGGTTCCTCTACCTTTTCTAAGTCCAGCTTGAACAATCTGGAAGTTCTCAGTTCGCATACTGTTGAAGCCTCACTTGGAGAATTTTGAGCTTTACTTTACTAGTGTGTGAGTTGAGTGCAATTGTGTGGCAGTTTGAAGATTCTTTGGCATTGCCTTTCTTTGGGATTGGAATGAAAACTGACTTTTTCCAATCCTGTGACCATTGCTGAGTTTTCCAAGTTCGCTGGCATATTGAGTGAAGCACTTTCACAGCATCATCTTTTAGGATTTGAAATAGCTGAACTGGAATTCCATCACCCCCACTAGCTTTATTCTTAGTTCTGTAGATATCTGTATGTCCACCTTCTCCATAGTGTCATTTAAGGTCACTATGGCCCTATTGATTTTTTTTCTGGATGACCTGGCCATTGAGGGCAGTGAGATGCCATGTAATTTTTGTTTCTTTTTTTATTGTCAGCTTATCTTCTAATGTCTGTTAGTATTTATTTGTATATTTAGGAGATCCTGTATTGGGTACATTTGTGTTAAGGAGTGTGAAATTATTTTCTTGTACTAATCTCTTTATCATTATATAATGCCTTTCTTTGTCTTTTCATATAGCATTTAGGTTTAAGTCTGTTTTATTTGGTATAATATTGCTACCTCCACCCCCTTGTCATTTTATTTTATTTTATTTTTTCCCCCTTGTCATTTTAGTTTGTATGAAATATTTTCCATCCTATTATTTTTCAGTTTGTGTATGTTTTTAGTTCTGAAATGATTCTGTTGTAGGCAGCATATAGGTGGGTCTTGTGTTTTTAATCCAATCAGCCACGATATGTCTTTTGATTGGTGCATTTAGTTCATTGTCATTTGAAAGTAATTGCTGACAAGTATGTCTTTATTGCCATTTTGTTGCTTTTATTTGGGCTATTCTTGAAATTCTTCTTTGTTTAATGTCTTTTTATTTCATTTCCTGTGGCTTGATGATTTTCTTTGTAGTATGTGTTTTTGTGTTCTTTTTGTATCTATTGTGTGTTTTTGATTTGTGGTTGCCACCTGATACAAAGAACTGACTCTTTGGAAAAGACCCTGATGCTGGGAAAGGTTGAAGGCAGGAGGAGAGGGGATGACAGAGGATGAGATGGTTGGACAGCATCACTAACTCAATGGACATGAGTTTGAGTAAGCTCCTGGAA
>NW_011494950.1:7317516-7318373 GCF_000754665.1 Bison bison bison | reverse complement strand
AAAAAAAGAGAAACATAAAAAAAAAAAAAAAACAGGGACCGCAATATCCTTTCAGTGTTGTGAGTAGTAAGATAAAGAGAGGATTGTTTGCCTTATAAAGGTTTGCATTTGCTAATTTTGTCCCAGAAATACATGAAGAACCACATCAAAGAAGGAAAGAAATTTAAAAAATGGTCAAATTTCTTTTACAAACTTAATCTACACTCTGATAGCAGTAGCTCCAGATGAAAAAAAAAAATTTACTTTTCTTATCTGCCTTATGGTCTTTTTCAGAAAGGACTAATGGGAGAGGGTGACATCAGGCAGTGATTCAGTGCTTTAGAAGCCTTCAAGATGATCTAACATTGTATGGATCTATTCATTGTATTCCTCCCCCAAAAAAGGCTTTGCAAGGAAAAAATATAATTTTTTTTTTTTTCCTTTGAGAACACTTTTTATTTTCTGGCCTTCGTTTTTGTTTGTTTGTTTTTTTGTGTGTGTCATAGTGGGCATTCTCATGGGTGTGAGACGCTATCTCACTGTGGTTGTTTTTTCTTTAATTTATTCATTTTAATTGGAGGCTAATTACTTTACAATATTGTAGTGGTGTTTGCCATACATTGACATGAATCAGCCATAGGTGTACATGTGTCCCCCATCCTGAACCCCCTACCCACCTCTCTCCCCATCCCATCTCTCAGGGTTGTCCCGGTGCACTGGCTTTGAGTGTCCTGTTTCATGCATCAAATTTGGACTGGTCATCTATTTCACATATGGTAATATTCGTGTTTCAATACTACTCTCTCAAATCATCCCACCCTCACCTTCTCCCACAGAGTCCAAAAGTCTGTTCTTTATATCTGTGTCTCTTTTGCTGT
>NW_011494950.1:7316559-7317416 GCF_000754665.1 Bison bison bison | reverse complement strand
CCCTTGGACTGCAAGGAGATCCAACCAGTCCATTCTAAAGGAGATCAGTCCTGGGATTTCTTTGGAAGGAATGATGCTAAAGCTGAAATGCCAATACTTTGGCCACTTCATGCGAGGAGTTGATTCATTGGAAAAGACTCTGATGCTGGGAGGGATTGGGGGCAGGAGGAAAAGGGGAAGACAGAGGATGAGATGGCTGGATGGCATCACCGACTCGATGGACGTGAGTCTGAGTGAACTCCGGGAGATGGTGATGGACAGGGAGGCCTGGCGTGCTGTGATTCATGGGGTCGCGAAGAGTCGGACACGACTCAGAGACTGAACTGAATTGAACTGAAGTACAAAGTACTATGCTACCCTGAAGACAAAATTGTTAGTTGTTAACATTATTTAAAGAAGAAAAAGATGAGGAATACAGAGTTTAAGCAACTTGACATAAGTTATTTAACTAGTAGGGAGCAGCACCTGGATTCAAACACAGGTAGTCTGCCCCAAAATCTAAATCTGTAAACATTCTGCTATTAATATTTCTCCTTGTCAAAAATTTAGAAAATATGGATATCACCATCTTCTCATAACCTGAGGCCAAATACATTCAACCCTTCATTGAATTCATTCAACCAACATTCATTCAACCAACCATACATTCAACCAACCCTTCCTATAGACAAGCCCTGAATCAAAATACCTAATCTCATTTTTCAGGTGTTTACTAATTTCTGAATACCTAACACATATATAAGATAGGGATTTCAGAACATGAAACAGAGCACACAGTGCACAGACATCTCTCACACTCTTGTCTCCCTGTCCCTGAATCCAGAAGCAGATTCCAAGATAAAGGCAAGCAAAATGAC
>NW_011494950.1:7315413-7316459 GCF_000754665.1 Bison bison bison | reverse complement strand
AATAGGATTAAAAAGCTGGCTTGAGACTCAACATTCAAAAAATGAAGATCATGTCATCTCATCCCATCATGGCAAATAGAAGGGGGAAAATGGAAGCAGTGACAAATTTTGTTTCCTTGGGGTCATAAATCACTGCAGATAGTGGCTGAAGCCATGAAATTAAAAGATGCTTGCTCCTTAGAAGTAAAGCTATGACAAAATTAGACAATGTATTAAAGAACAAATATATCATTTTGATGATAGTGTATGTATAATCAGAGGTATGTTTTTTCCAGTAGTCATGTTCTGATGTGAGATTTGGACCACAAAGAAGGATAATTGCTGAAACACTGATGCTGGAGAAGGAGAACTGTGTTGCTGGATAAGATTCTTGAGAGTCCCTTGGGCTGCACAATGATCAAACCAGTCAATCCTAAAGGAAATCAACCCTGAATATTCATTGGAAGGACTGATGTTAAAGCTGAAGCTCTCATACTTTGGCCACCTGATGTGAAGAGCTGACTCATTGGAAGACCCTGATACTGGGAAATATTGAAGGCAAAAGAAGGGGAGTGGGGGTGGCAGAAGATTAAAAGTTTAGATATATCACCAACTCAATGGACATGAGTTTGAGCAAGATTTGGGAGATAGTGTAAGACAGAGGAGCTGGGTGTGCTGCAGTCCACGGGGTTAGAAAGAGTCAGACAGGACTTAGCAACTGAACAACTGCTTTAGTTACTCAGTGGATATTTGATCTTGTGCAAATACTCAGTATTCTCATTTACAAAATAAAGAAGATGAAACTTCACAATTTGTGTAGTTGCTGTGAGGGTTAAGATGGATTTTGTAAATAAAACAACTGCATTCATTGGTAGTGAATAAATATATATAAATAAATATACATTTATAATAATAATTATTATTAGTCTTTGAAATATAAAGTCTAGTTTCCACCACCAGACCATTGTGATCTGGAGATATGTAAATGTGGTTTCAAATTTCAGCTCTAACAGTCATTTTGGTCGAGTTACTATACCTGTCAGAATTCCAGTTTCTTCATGAAATTA
>NW_011494950.1:7313181-7315313 GCF_000754665.1 Bison bison bison | reverse complement strand
GTCGCACAGAGTCGGACACAACTGAAGCGACTTAGCAGCAACAGCAGCAGCAGCAGAGATTATCATAATGAGTGAAGTAAGAGAGAGAAAGACAAATATTATATCACATGTGGGGTCAAAAATAATGCAAATGAGTTTATTTACAAAGGAGAAACAGACACACAGACATAGGAAACAAACTTATGGTTACCAAAGGGGAAAGGGAGAGAGGAAAAAATCAGGAGTATAGAATTTACAGATACTTACCATTATACATAAAATAGATAAACAACAAGGATTTAGTGTATAGCAAAGGGAACTGTAATCAATATCTAATAGCTTATAATGGAAAAAAATCTGAAAAAATGTGTATATATGTATATATATATAAAACTGAATAACTTTACATCTGAAACTAACAAAACATTGTAAATCAACTAACTTCAATTAAAAAAGAGAAAAACTCTTTACTGGCCTGAATTTCAGTTGTAATGATTCCAGAAGTGAAATGGCTAGAAGAAGGACCTCAGTCATTGTCTTTTTTGAAGAAAAAAATCAGCAAAGAGACCAAGATTAGTAAATAGACACAGTGCTTATTAGAAGCAAAGTACTTATGGAAGAGCACACAAGCAAACTTGGAATGAGGTGCCTGTAATAGGAGTGGTTTAGTTTGCTCATGTGGAGGTAGTTTTCCAGGTTGTCTCTGGCCAATCTCATTTGTGCCCATATTGGGTCTGACTCAGGGCAGCAGGAAACCAGCTGCAGTTGCTCAGCCTGGGACCTATCTATCTCCTAGCTCATTAAAGCGATAACTTACTGATCACCTACTAGGCACCAGGTAATATGCTGGACTCTAAAGACATGGAGATGGATCAGGTTTTCCAAAGCACTTACAAGTCTATTTTGTGTGTGCTCAGTCATGTCCAACTCTTTGGAACTCCCAGGGACTGTAACCTGCCAGGCTCCATGGAATTCTCCAGGTAAGAATACTGGAGCAGGTTACCGTTTCCTACTCCAGGGGATCTTCCTGACCAAGAGATTGAACCCTTGTCTCTTGCATCTCCTGCAGTGGCAGGCAGATTCTTTACCAACTGTGACACCTGGAAAGCCCCTACAATCTATTAGGGTTAGTTATAAAAAAATATAGTTACCAAAAATAGTGTGATCTTTGCTCTGACAGCGGTAGGGACAGATGGGTCTGGAACACAGAGGAAGACCCATACATACTAATAAGAGGAGTGGATAGAAAGGATTAGGAAAGACTACTTTTGGAAGATTGATTCTTTTATTATCATGTAATGTTTTGTTTTGATGTCTCCTAATTCTTTTGTGATGAGGTCTACACTATGTAGTTAATATAGATATTCCTGATTTTTTTTTGTTTTGATTATATGGCCAAAGTATAAATTTGAGCAACCAAACAAAATAGTGTTGGATTATAGTAATTCAAGGTATAAAAATTCCATCAGTTCATACTGTTAGAAATAATGACTAAATAAATTAATAAATGAAGAGAGACAAATCTCTTGTGCATAAGAATTCTGAATATTTTAAGTATATACTCTGGACTTAAGGTGGTGGAACATAACTCTTCACTCCTTAAGTGTGAACAGTAATTCTTCACACTATAGTCATTCTTCCCATAGAGTACAGTATAGAAAGGAGGAAGGTAATATTACAGTGGAGAAACCTTACAAACACACCTGCTATATAATTCATTGTTTCCATAACATTTTCTATCCTTTTTAATTTAATTTACCTATATTATTGAAATTGAAATGATTTGCATATAAACATTGTATTATTAGATTGTATGTCTTACTGATACCACTAATATCTGCCTTTTAATTGATCAGTTCAGTTCAGTCACTCAGTAGTGTCCTACTCTTTGCGACCCCATGGACTGCAGCATGCCAGGCTTTCCTGTCCATCACTAACTCCCAGAGCTTGCTCAAACTCATGTCCATTGAGTCGGTGATGCCATCCAACCATCTCATCCTCTGTCGTCCCCTTCTCCTCCCACCTTCAATCTTTCACAGCATGAGGGTCTTTTCTAGTGGGTCAGTTCTTCGTATCAGGTGGCCAAAGTATTAGAGTTTCATCTTCAGCATCAGTCCTTCCAGTGAATATTCAGGACTGATTTCCTTTAGGAT
>NW_011494950.1:7310973-7313081 GCF_000754665.1 Bison bison bison | reverse complement strand
GGTCATTGTTACCATCTTTCTAAATTCCATATATATGTGTTAATATACTGTATTGGTATTTTTTTTTTTTCCTGACTTAATTCACTCTGTATAAATAGGCATATTCAAGAAACTTTGCTATTTCTTGTCAAATGTTAAGGAAGAACTTTTAGCAGTGACATAAAAGTAATCCTGTAAATGTTCTTTTTCTGTTTTTAGATTTGAGCATCTTAAACTGTTTCCTGAGATTAACCTCCTAAGTACAGTTTACCTTAAATGAATATATGAATTAACCCACTTTTGTTAATGAACAATGTTTACTGAGCTGTATTCCCTAAAATTTTGGAGGTAGCTTGATATATAGAATTTTCCTTTAACCATAATGTTTCTACAACACTTTCTAAGCCCTTTGCTATATCACAAATGGCAGTGGCCTGCTATCCACTGTCAAATTCAAAAGAATTAAAATGCCATTCAACTAAAAAATATGATATGAAAGTACCAGAAAGGATATTGAACACAGAATCAAGAGAATAATGTTAAACTGTGAGCTTCAGTTTCCTGACCTATAGAACAGAGATAACATCTTCTCTGCCGATTTATTGTGAGGTATCAATGAAATAAGAAATATGACAAATACCTTTGTAAACATTAAAGTATTTCAGCCAAGATAGGTGTTTTTCTCAAGAATTTTCTTAATAGTTCCAATATCATATTTGTCTTGATTTTCTTATTTTTTTAAATATCATTTTAAAAACCATTTTTCAAAAGTCTAAATAATTACAAATAAATTATCTTTCCCATTAACAAGATTGCTTGTTACAGGTGGTGGTCAAGATTCCCCAAACACTATCAACTTCTAGCAAAATTAATAAATCTTAATATAATTATTGTCCAAATTGATGAATATACACATATCCATCTAAGTGTGGACTTCTCTATAGCTCAGATGTTAAAGAATCTACCTGTAATTCAGGAGATCGGGGTTTGATTCCTGGGTCAGGAAGATCCCCTGTAGAAGTGAATGGCAACCCACTCCAGTATTCTTGCCTAGAGAATTCCATGGACAGAGGGGCCTGGCAAGCTACAGTCCATGGGGTCACAAAGAGTCAGACATGACTAAGTAACTAACACATACACACATATCTAAATCATATGGTCATTTGTTCAAGCATCCTGGAAAAATAGTAATCATTTTTTTTTTTCCAACAGATCAAGTTTCTCACTTGTAAAAGTAAATTTATTTAAGAAAACTATATTACTATACTGTAGCTTATCTTTGAGTAAAATGCTGAACTATGTAATATAGTAGCTCATTTTTAATGTTTGTATGGGTCTACAGAAACGTTTGGTAAAAAAGTTAATATTAGTTTATAACAAGAAGTACATTCTGTACTACTCCTTTATGAGTATATGAGAATTATATAGAAATAGGCTGAAAAACATTTTATGAATTAGATCTTAAATATGAAAATAGAACTTCCCCATCTGCTGGAACAGACCATATGACTGATTTATGCTGTGGGTCCTGAATTATTGACAAATAGGCTTATATATTATATTTTATAAGAGGTATGACAAGATCACGCCATCTGGTAAGAAGGTGTCACAGATAGTATCTTATTCTCAGTAAGGTAGACCAAACTAAAAATGTGATAATCTATTTTATCCTGCCAAATCCAAGAGAGCATACTTCACTAGGAAGTCATTACTCAAGATTGTACCAAATAAGACAATGTTTTACTCTTAAGTGAAGGCATTACTAATAGGCTTTATTGACAGCAACAAGATAGTAATTTAAAGAATTGTATACATTATGTATATACTGAAATAGAAAGGTGGCAAAAGCTATAGAGCAGTAGTCAGCACAGAGTAAATAAGAAATTCAAGATGGAGAGTAAACCAAAAGCTGAGATGAACACCTGCAATGACAAGAGGTGGGGAGTGAGAAAAACTCCTCCATCTAAGGGATAGAGTCTTTTTTTTAAGCCACAAATCAATTATAGATTATTAAAACTAAAAACGATTGGTGTTGATCACAATAAACTGTGGAAAATTCTGAAAGAGATGGGAATACCAGACCACCTGACCTGCCTCTTGAGAAATCTGTATGCAGGTCAGGAAGCAAC
>NW_011494950.1:7308036-7310873 GCF_000754665.1 Bison bison bison | reverse complement strand
TTTATTTTTTTGTTTCCCTTGTATATTCATTCAACTGTTTACCTTTCTTACCTTTCTGTGCCCTACTTTGAACACTATATCATCTTGATTTTTACATAGTGTTTTGCTTTGTAAAACTTTCTCATTGATTGCCCAGGGATTTACAGTATAGATATGTGACTTACCAGAGTTCACTGGTATCAAATTTCATCACTCCGAGTGATGAAACTTCACTCCCTTTTAGATTTCTATTCCTTTCCCAGTTTTAAACAAAATCAGCTAGATTGTCAATTTTTAATGGTTTTTGTTTTAATCCACTTTCACTACACTTTATTCCTTTATCATTCTCTCCAAGTCCCTCTTTTATCTTTTATCAAATTCATGAAGTATGTTATCGCAGGATACAAAATTAATAGTTGACAGTACTTTTGCTGAACACCTAAAAAATGGCCCCTATTAGTCAGATGAGCAATTTGGTGTCATTAAAATTGATGTTTCCCTCATAAATAATGTGTCATTTATTTTTTAAACGATGTGCTTTTTATTTTATTTTATTTAGTTAGTTTCGATTGTTCTGGTCTCTGATGCTGCACAGACTTTTCTCTAGTTGTGACAAGAGGGGTCTACTCTCTAGTTGCAGTGTGCAGGCTCCTCTGCGGTGGCTTCTCTTGTTGCAGAGCACAGGATTTCGACTGGGCAGGCTTCAGTAGCTGCAGCACATGGGTGCACTCGTTGTGGTTCCCACGCTCTAGGGCACAGGTTCAATATTTGTGGCATGCAGACTTAGTTGTTCCATGGCATGTGGGATCTTCCCAGACCAGGGATGGAACCCATGTCTCCTACATTGGCAGGAGGATTCTTTACCAGTGGGCCACAAGGGGGAGCCCCTTAATGTGTCATTTTGGTATCATGGCTTTCATCATTTTAGTCTTTAGTTGTAAAAGATTGACTATGTTGTAGATTTGGTCTAGATTGCTATAGATTTATTTATGTCGTATACATAGTTCACTCATTTTCTAGACTCTCTTGCTTTATATTTTTTCACTATATTTTTGACATTTTGAGCAGTCATTTCTTAATTTTCAGCCCCACTCTTTTTCTCTAGGACTCTGAACATATGGAATTTTGGAACTTTTGTTATTGTCCTAAAATTCCCTAAGGAAGGATTTGTTAATTTCCCCCCCCCCCACGTTTATTACCTCCCTTTTGCTCAGATTGAGTAAATTCTCCTGATCAATCTTCAAGTATAATAATGCTATAATCTGCATTCTCTTTATGAACCCAGCCAGCAATGTATCAAAATACTGCTGTTCCTCTATAACATGAATCACAGCAAGATCCTCTGTGACCCACCTCCTAGAATATTGAAAATAAAAACAAAAATAAACAAATGGGACCAATGCATGAAGGTAAAAAGTGAAAAGATTCTTTGACCATTAGGATAGGAATCTCTGGAGCCTATTTAAATATTTTATTTTAGAAAACTGGCACCTTCTTTAGGTTTAGCATACAAATTCTGGCCTGCTAAATAAATATAATTTTCAGAGCCTTTGAAGTGCTAATTGCCTTATTGGTATATCTGCTGCTGCTGTGGCTCCAGCTGTTTGCTGGTGGTACCTGAGAGGCAGAAAAAACTAAAGTTCATATTCAGATTTTTAAATTCTTTATCCAATGTCTTTTTTCTGTTCCAGGATCCCATCCAGGCTACCATATTGCATTTAGTTGTCAGGTCACTTTAGGCTCCTCTTGGCTGTGATGATTTATCAGACTTTCCTTGTTTTGGATGACCTTTCCAGTTTAAAGGGTTGCAGGTAAGATGTTTTGTAGAATATCACTCATTTGGGATTTGTCTGATGATTTTCACATGATTAGACTGGTGATATGATTTATGGGGCAAAAACCAAAGAGGTAAAATGCCATTTTCATTGAATCACATCAAGTACATAATATCTAAATAATTTTTGAGTGTTGAAGCTGATCCTAATCACCTGCCTGAAATAGTGTTTTTCAAGTTTCTCCAGTGTAAAGTGACTCTTATTACCCCTTTTCACATTTTACTGTTTGAAGGAAATCATAAGAACAAATGGCACTTAACTGCTGTAGAGTTAATCATATTTCTATCAGGGAAGAGCATATATATGTATATATATATATATACATACATATATATAATTTGGAATTCTTCTGCATGAAATACTTACCTATACGTCCTTATTAATTAAATCAGTGAATTTTTAAAAATAGACCTAAATGACAGTATTTTTCTTTTTTTTTTCTTCTGTTTAGTTTTTGTTTCTTCCTTAAATCATTCCATTTTTGGTCATTGGAAACACTTTCAGTTGGCTCCTAAGTCCCTTTGGAGCCATATATTCCCATTATATAGGGTTTCTTTTTGGACAATTCTTTGCTTTCTGACTCATCTTGCACATTTTCAACTTGTTTATGTTCTAGTCTCATCATCCAAATTTCCAGGCTCCTGGAATCAGTCAGTTCTCCAAGGAACACTATTTCATTAGGAAATGATATTAGATATCAGTATCTATGCAACAGGTGTCATCATTGCTGGCAGGATGAAGTGGCTTGTAGTCCTTCTCAGCTGATAAAACTAATAAATATATGTGTGTATATTAACTCATGTATATGCACATGCCCATGAATATGTCTTTATGTAAGCATTAATCTCTACATTAACTTGAATTCATACTAATGTCTCCAAATCTAATCTATTATTGTATGGATCATTCTTGCCTCTGCCCCTTTATTATCTGTAATCTCCTACTCCAGCAGTAAGATACCTGCCCTTCACCATCCACAGTCCTTTTACTGAATTGTCCAGTTTCACTACAAACTCATAACAG
>NW_011494950.1:7307757-7307936 GCF_000754665.1 Bison bison bison | reverse complement strand
GGCAAAGTAATGTTTCTGCTTTTGAATATGCTATCTAGGTTGGTCATAACTTTCCTTCCAAGGAGTAAGCATCTTTTAATTTCGTGGCTGCAATAACCATCTACAATGATTTTGGAGCCCCCAAAAATAAAGTCTGATACTGTCTCCACTGTTTCCCCATCTTTTTCCCATAAAGTGGT
>NW_011494950.1:7305797-7307657 GCF_000754665.1 Bison bison bison | reverse complement strand
TTGGTGATGGACAGGGAGGCCTGGCGTGCTGCGATCCATGGGGTCACAAAGAGTCGGACATGACTGAGCGACTGAACTGAACTGAAAACTAAAAAATTAATGAAATGACAAAGTTTCTAACAACTGATAAATGAACATAAAATATCTGTATTAAGAATGAAAGACCTTGCAGATTGTAAAAATTTATATAACAAAATATATTCTGCTATTCATGTTAACAGGTAGTAAACTCCTGATACATAAACTTGGATGTTTAGCTAGGAAGACAACACTGAAAACAAGTTAAG
The DNA here is from genome assembly GCF_000754665.1 of Bison bison bison. NCBI lineage: Eukaryota > Metazoa > Chordata > Mammalia > Artiodactyla > Bovidae > Bison > Bison bison. Next base: position 7,307,370 of record NW_011494950.1, on the reverse strand, counting down.
ATCAGTTATCAAGATAAATTTCCTGATTATAAATATTGTGAAACTTAAAACAGAAAACCTTGAAGTCCTAAAAAGTTGAGTATAAAATAATATATATCTTTTAAAACTAGCTGAGGTAACATAAGTCCTGACATGGCTGGTACAGAGTCCAGTGATATAGCAGGCTGTCAATAAACAGTTTCTTTGCTGCCCTCTATTCTTTCTTAAGAGAGAAAATAGATGTCTTAAGAAAAAGCTGAGCTAGTTAAATAACATGTTAATTCTTCTAGGTGCCTATGGATTATTTAATTGCAAATTATTTCCAGAAAGTCTGAAAGAACTTCTGAGAATATGCAGTAGGATAAATTGACTGACATTTTCCTATGAGAAAGAAATCTATCATGTGATCATTAAACTATGAATTAGGACTTTGTAAACCACTGACATTTCCCCAGCAATAAAAGATGGAATACTATAAAAGAAAGGCATTTGTCTGATAGTCAGTACTCAAGAACATTAGTTCTGGGTTTGTTACTGATTCTCTCTGTAAATTTGGGGAAGTCACAATACCATGTATGTACCTTGGTGTCATGATCTGAAATTGAGAGTGTTGAATTAAATGACTTCCAAATTTGTCTTCTAGGTCCAATGCATTACAGGTAATGATATCTTACTCTTATCAAAGAAACCAAGCTCTGCTATAACAAATAACTGACAAGAATATTCCCTCAACTTCTAATTTTTCCACAAAAAAATACAGTACTTCTAATGCACCCTAGTTTGAAGGGAAAAACTAGAAGTAAGAATGAACCATAAAGGTTTATAGCTGTATTTCTGGAGCTGATATGGATGGACTTGGCCATTACAACCATTAAAAGAACCTTGTTGAAAATAGGAACTATTGTGCATTTTTATAAAAAATTAAGAATTAGTATGTGTTTTGTGTTGGTTTAGTTTCCTTCCATTGGAAAAAGTCGTGAGGTAATCTAATGTTCTTGTTTGTCTCAGCCATGAATTTTGAAAGAGAGATAATCTCTGAAATGTATATTTATTCTGTACAATCTAACTTCTTGAGAATCAAGTAGGTATATAGGGTAAAAAGCTAACAATGTTGTTAGATAATATCACTGTTACAATTCATTAAGCATAAATACCCATAATTACATATCCTATTTGTTATTTTAGAATAATAGCTCAAAACTACCTACCTTTCCTTGATAGTCTATTTTTGTCTTCCTCAATTCATTCAAGTATTCAAGCTGACATTTCCCAGAAAAAAATGAGACATTAAAAATAAAAATACTGGCAAAATCCAGTTCTCCACACAAATGTGTAGTCTTAAAAGACATTAACAATTTGGTTTCCACAATCAGTGAACCCCAGAAGACCACCAAATAACTGATGAATGGAATCAGTTTGAGAAGACAACAAACACTTTGTTTCTGAAAGTGTTCTTTCTGAAAGTTTCCGAAGGAAATAGTTCCTACAAAGGTTTTCAGCTCTTTACTGAGAAGCTAGGAACTCATCAGTTCAGTTCAGTTCAGTCTCTCAGTCGTGTCTGACTCTTTGCGACCTCATGAATTGCAGCTCGCCA
>NW_011494950.1:7305320-7305697 GCF_000754665.1 Bison bison bison | reverse complement strand
ATTCCATGATATCCTTAATAATATGTTCAAATTTTGCACAATTAAGTTTCAATTTTTGTGCTAGAAATTACTATGGAATTTTACGAATGCATAGTGTCATGTAAGCGTCATTATATTATCACATGTAATAGTATCACCGTGGGCTTCCCTGATGGCTCAGACGTAAAGAATCCGCCTCCAGTGCACTAGCTGCTACTGCTGCTAAGTCGCGTCAGTCGTGTCCGACTCTGTGCGACCCCATATACGGCAGCCCACCAGGCTCCCCCGTCCATGGGATTCTCCAGGCAAGAACACTGGAGTGGGTTGCCATTTCCTTCTCCAATGCATGAAAGTGAAACGTGAAAGCGAAGTCGCTCAGTCGTGTCTGACTCCCAGCG
>NW_011494950.1:7303490-7305220 GCF_000754665.1 Bison bison bison | reverse complement strand
TGCCTTCTCCACCAATGCACTAGACCTGGGTTCAATCCCTGGGTCCGGAAGATCCCCTAGAGGAGAGCATGGCAACCCACTCTAGTATTCTTGCCTGGAGAATTCCATGGACAGAGGAGACTGGCAGGCTACATTCCATGGGGTTCCAAAGAGTTGGACAAGACTGCATGACTAGCACAATAGTATCACAGCCCTAAAATATAAAATTAGAAATAAAGAAAAGTAGAAAATACTTTGAGGGGGACATAATCAAGACGGTGGGATAGAAGGCTCCTATATTTCCCTCTTTTCATGGGCATACTGAATATACCTACACATAGATCAATTCCCTCTGTGAGAAGTCCAGAAACTACTTAAGTGACTCCCACACATTGAGTGACTGGAAATACTCATATAGAAATAAGTATGAAAGACTGAGACATACTCTCACCATATACTCCAGTTCAGCACATTTCAGTTCACTTCAGGTGCTCAGTCATGTCCGACTCTTTGTGACGCCATGAATTGCAGCACTCCAGGCCTCCCTGTCCATCACTAACTCCCGGAGTTCACCCAAACTCATGTCCATCGAGTCGGTGATGCCATTCAGCCATCTCATCCTCTGCCAGCCCTTCTCCTTCTGCCCCCAATCCTTCCCAGCATCAGAGTCTTTTCCAATGAGTCAATGCTTCACATGAGATGGCCAAAGTATTGGAGCTTCAGCTTTAGCATCAGTCCTTCCAATGAACACCCAGGACTGATCTCCTTTAGAATGGACTGGTTGGATCTCCTTGCAGTCCAAGGGACTCTCAAGAGTCTTCTCCAATACCGCAGTTCAAAAGCACCAATTCTTCGGCGCTCAGCTTTCTTCAAAGTCCAACTCTCACATCCATACATGACTGCTGGAAAAACCATAGCCTTGACTAGACAGATCTTTGTTGGCAAAGTAATGTCTCTGCTTTTGAATATGCTATCTAGGTTGGTCATAACTTTCCTTCCACGGAGTAAATGTCTTTTCATTTCATGGCTGCAATCACCATCTGCAGTGATTTTGGAGCCCAAAAATAGTCTGACACTGTTTCCACTGTTTCCCCATCTAATTCACATGAAGTGATGGGACCAGATGCCATGATCTTCATTTTCTGAATGTTGAGCTTTAAGCCAGATTTTTCACTCTGCTCTTTCACTTTCATCAAGAGGCGTTTTAGTTCCTCTTCACTTTCTGCCATAAGGGTGATGTCATCTGCATATCTGAGGTTATTGATATTTCTCCCGGCAGTCTTGATTCCAGCTTGTGCTTCTTCCAGCCCAGCATTTCTCATGATGTACTCTGCATAGAAGTTAAATAAGCAGGGTGACAACTTACAGCCTTGACATACTCCTTTTCCTATTTGGAACCAGTCTGTTGTTCCATGTCCAGTTCTAACTGTTGCTTCCTGACCTGCATATAGGTTTCTCAAAAGGCAGTTCAGGTGGTCTGGTATTCCCATGTCTTTCAGAATTTTCCACAGTTTATTGTGATCCACACCATCAAAGGCTTTGGCATAATCAATAAAGCATAAATAGATGTTTTTCTGGAACTCTCTTCCTTTTTCCATGATCCAGCAGATGTTGGCAATTTGATCTCTGGTTCCTCTACCTTTTCTAAAACCAGCTTGAACATCTGGAAGTTCACAGTTCAGGTATTCCTGAAGCCTGGCTTGGAGAATTTTGAGCATTACTTTACTAGCGTGTGAGATGAGTGCAATTGT
>NW_011494950.1:7301014-7302717 GCF_000754665.1 Bison bison bison | reverse complement strand
TTGCAGCTATAAGACTGAGTTTCCCATACTTTCACATGATTACCAGTCAGTGGTTGCCCTTAGCTCCCAATCACCTCTTTTCAGTTCCTACACATGGCCTCCAATATTTCAAATCCAGCAACAGAACTTCGAATCCTTCTCATCTATGAAATATCTCTAACTTATCCTCCTTAATTACTTCTTTACATCCCTCTGACACTTCTGCCTTCATCATATGCTTTTAAGGACTCATGTGATTACATTGCATTCAACAACATAATCCAGGATAATTTCCTGAAGGTCAGCTGATTAGTAACTTCAATTATATCTGCAGATACTGTCACAGCAAAACCTATATTGTTTAAAGAACTGGGAGAAAGGAATATTGGAGGAAAATCTTAGGTGCAAAAATTCAAGAAATTAGCATATTACTTTTAGCAATACAAAGAAAGGATAATATATCATGGCCAACCAGAGTGTATCCAGGAAATGTAAGGTCAGATAAATTTTCCAAAGTCAGTAAATGTAATTCACCACATCAGCAGACTAAAAACACAAAACATATTATCATCTCAAAAGACACAGAAGAAACATTTGTCAAAATTCAGCAGCTACTTAATTAAAAAAAATTAGTAAATCAGAAATTTAAAAGTGTACTAGCACAGGGATTCCCAGGTGGCTCAGTGGTAAAGAATTCGCCTGCCAATGCAAAAGACTCAGGAGACGCGGGTTCAATCCCTGGGTCAGGAAGATCCCCTGGAGAAGGGAATGACAACCTACTCCAGTATTCTTGCCTGGAAAATTCCATGGAGAGAGGAGCCTGGTGGGCTACAGTCCATGGGGTGCAAAAGAGTTGGACACGACTGAGCGCGTGCACACACGCACATACACATAGCACCTAAAACCCAATCTTTGTTTCTAAATACCATTTTCTAATAAGGGAAACCAGGACTATTGGAGAAATAGTTGCATCTTGGACTGGAGCAGCAAATATACACAATGATCCGGGAGCATCTTGTAGCTCCATAAAGTAAGAAAGTGCTTAGAAACACAAATGACAAACTAAAAAACGCAATCTTGGGGACATAGGAGCAAATGAAAGTTTACAATGACCAAAGCTAGAAAAAAATTGAGTAACAAAAGAAGTACAGCAGTGATGTATTATAACCAAAATAAAATAATTAGTCATGACTTCATATTGATAGGTGATTACATAAGCATATAAAGGAAAGAGCATAGACAAATCCCCAATGAAGACAAAGTCCAGATAATTTATGAAGATACTCTTCATTCAAAGTAGTGGAATTTAATTCCTTCCTCCTTAAGTATGACTGTGTATAGTTACTCCTTTACAGAGAATCCAGTATAGAAAGGGGTAACAAGACAGTAACATTACAGTGGAGAAATACAACAAAAGCTATCCCTCATTCAGGTGATCAAGGTTAGCATCAACTGTGATGTGATGTGATAAGCATGACATCTTACCTCTGTTGTTTTTCTTCTGAAAACCCACAACCTCAGTCTAATCATAAGACAAGCATCAAACAAATACCAAGTGAGAGGTATTCTACAAAATAAACAACCACTGTGCCTCAAAACTGTCAAGGTTATAAAAAACAAAGAAAATCTGAAAAACTGTCACAGCAAAAGGGGCCTAAAGAGATGAGGTGGCTAATGTAATGTATTCCTGGAGGGTCATGGAACAGAAAAAGGACACTAAGTAA
>NW_011494950.1:7299706-7300914 GCF_000754665.1 Bison bison bison | reverse complement strand
GCTCAGTACAGAGGGAGCAGACAAAAACGTCCATCTGTCACTTTCTCCCTGGAAGAGATCTGATTGCATCCTTTCCCAGCTAGTACCTGAGGACCTGGCTTCTAATCAGCCTGCAAGTGAGAGCTGACTACTACTACTACTAAGTCACTTCAGTCGTGTCTGACTCTGTGCGACCCCATAGACGGCACCCCACCAGGCTCCCCCATCCCTGGGATTCTCCAGGCAAGAACACTGGAGTGGGGAGTGCTGACTAGTATCCTCCTAAAAGAGCTGGTGGGCAGCTCCCCCACCTCCTCCCTCTGGCTCATTCACAGTAAAACCAAGCCTCTGGTAACTCCCAGGAAAGAACCTGTCTGCACATGTAGCACCCAACCTGTTATAGACACCACCTGAGGGACTGGCTCTCAAATCACCTAGCTGGGGGAGCCGACAAGGATTTGCATTCAGGGGTTTACCAGGACCGTACAAAACAAAGAGACAGTGATACATGGGCACACAGGCACCATCCCTCCCCACTGCAGCAACTCTTCCCTCTGGCCCAGCAGAGAAGGCACAAACACTAGCTCTGTTTTTCCCTGATATGGGCTAGACTGCCTGTCTAATGTCCTGGCCTTCCCAGCTGTACCCTGACGGTCAGCTTTTTAATTAGCTTGCACTAAGCATCTGAATGGGCAAAACTGTTAAAACTAGTAGACAAATTCAGTAAAGTTGTAGGATACAAACTCAGCATACAAAAATCAATTGTATTTCTATACACTAACAATGAACTATCAGAGAAATTAACAATCCCATTCAATATATCATCAAAAACAAAAAAAAATACTTAGGAATAAATGTATACAGGAGTTAAAAAATGTGTGTACTAAAATGTATAAAACATGTATTTATTTATTATTTTTAATGGAAGTATACAGTCCATGGGGTCCCTAAGAGTCGGACATGACTGAAGCGACTTAGCAGCAGCAGCAGCATACTTGATTTACAATATTTCAGGTGTACAGCAAAGTGATTCAGTTACACACACACACACACACACACATTCTTTTTCAGATTCTTTCCCATTGTAGGTTATTACCTACATTGTAGGCTATTACAATAGTTTCCTGTGCTATATACTAAGTCCCTGTTGTTTATCTATCTTATATATAGTTTGTGCATGCTAAGTCACTTCAGTCGTGTTCAACTCTTTGCAGCCCTGTGGACTACAG
>NW_011494950.1:7298122-7299606 GCF_000754665.1 Bison bison bison | reverse complement strand
TTTCAAAGCATCATCTTTCAGGATTTGAAATAGCTCAATTGGAATTCCATCACCTCCACTAGCTTTGTTCGTAGGAAATCATAGTGGTCATCTATAGAGCAGCAAAATAATTTAGAACAATGTGTAACAGATCAAAATTCAAGTATCCATGAAAATTCTGTGTACAGGGTTTAAATTCAATGCAATATTAAACACAATATGAACAAAATAATGTCTCCATAAATGTTATTTTTGTTAGTCCTCATATTACTACCTAATTGTCAAGGTAACAAAATACTTATAGTCAATGGATTTATTATCAGAAATGATATATTATCAAAAATGCTTACCACTTTCAACATAAATACAAACGTCTTTGATTTTCAATGCTTTTTGTCATTTATTCCCACCAGAGCTCTACAATTCTTAACTTACTACAGAAGATTTTCTAATGTACTGGCTCATTCTTATATCTAAATTTCTATTTTATGTTTGTTGAACTAAACAAATCTTACCCTTAATTTAGTATCTGTTTCTGTCCCATCTGTGAAGTTATTCCCAGGAACTTTATCCTACATCCTTTTAGGAACACATGAAGAACATATTGATTAAAATAGCCCCATTTTTTGTCCTGAATCTGAGATTCAAGGAGAAAGACCTTGTATTATAAATAATGCCTTTCCACTATCTCGTTATTTGTCTTTGATCAAATCTCTGGATTTCTTTATGCTTCAGTTACTTCATCTGTTAGAAGAGGATTTTAGACCGGGTTCCAGGGTTAGCAATATATGTCTTACTGTATTAAATAATGCATGTCACTGCTTCAAGTTTTCCATGTATATATAGAATATATATTATATATAATGATATAATATTATATATATGTATATATATACATAATCAGCACTCCTTTAATTATTTTCTGACGTTCAATATGCTATGAAATGCAGAATAACTGCTTGATGGAAGTAGAAATGACTATAATGAAAGTGCTTTTGTTTTATATTGCTCACGTTAAACAAAACAAAACAAAACATTTGAACAGACTTAGAACCATACAGCAGAGAAGGCAATGGCACCCCACTCCAGTACTCTGGCCTCAAAAATCCCATGGATAGAGGAGCCTGGTAGACTGCAGTCCATGGGGTCACTACGAGTCGAACACGACTGAGCTACTTCACTTTTACTTTTCACTTTCATGCATAGGAGAAGGAAATGGGAAGGAAATGGGAACCCATTCCAGTGTTCTTGCCTGGAGAATCCCAGGGATGTGGCAGCCTGGTGGGCTGCCATCTGTGGGGTCGCACAGAGTCAGACACGACTGAAGTGACTTAGCAGCAGCAGCAGCAGCAGCACCTTAAGGTAACATAAAATGATTATCTTTGTTTTTGTAAGTCAGAAATCTGACCCAAGACTTACTGGACTAAAATAAGGATGTCTGAAGGTTAGACCCTACTCAAGTCTCTGTGAAGATATCCACTCTTAGGATCATTCAGGTTATTATT
>NW_011494950.1:7295510-7298022 GCF_000754665.1 Bison bison bison | reverse complement strand
GTTCTAATTTAATCATTTAATCTAGATTAATCATTTGTCATTTGTTTCATTTGCTATTATTTTCTCCCATTCTGAGGGTTGTCTTTTCACCTTGTTTATAGTTCACTGTGAAAAAGCTTATGAGTTTAATTAAGTCCCACTTGTTTATTTTTGTTTTTATTTCCATTGTTCTAGGTGATGGGTCATAGAGAATCTTGTGATTTATGTCACGGAATGTGCTTTCTGTGTTTTTCTCTAAGATCTTTATGGTTTCTGGCCTTACTATTTAAGTCTTTAATCCATTCTGAATTTATTTTTGTGTATAGTGTTAGGAGGTGTTCTAGTTTCATCCTTTTGCATGTAGCTGTCCAGTGTTCCCAGCACCACTGAAGAGACTTTCTTTTCTCCATTGTATATTCTTGCCTCCTTTGTCAGAGAGTAATAGACCATAAGTGCATGGGTTTATTTCCAGGCATTCCATCCTGTTTCATGCTCTATGTGCCCGTTTTTATCCCAGGACCATACTGTTTTGATGACTGTAGCTTTGTGGGAGAGTCTGAAATCAGGAAACCCAATTCTTTCAGTGAGAAGTATAAAACATTGATGAAAGAAATTGAGGAAGACACAAATAAATGGGAAAATATCCCATGTTTGTGGATCAGAGGAATTAAAATTGTTAAAATGTCCATACTACCCAAAATGATCGAGAGTCACTGAACCCCTATCAAAATTTCAATGGCATTTTTAATAGAAATAAAACAAACATCTAAAATTAAACACACACACACACACACAATAAGCCTCACATAGCTAAAGCAATTTTGATCAAAAAAGAGGAAAACTGGGGGTATAACATCTCCTTGTTTTAAAGTATATTACAAAGGTATAGTAATTAAAACAGTATGGTATTGGAATTAAAAATAGATACATAGATCAAGAAAGCTGAACAGAGAGCCCCCAGATAAACCCAGGGGTATATGGTCAATAAATTTTTGACAAAGGCATCAAGAATACACAACAGGGAAAGGATAGGCTCTTCAATAAATAGTGTTTGGAAAACTGGACACCTACATGCAAAAGAATGAAAATACAACCTTATCACATACCATGCACAAAACCCAACACATTGTGTTCATTAAAGAACTTGAGCACAAAACCTAAAACCATAAAACTTCTAGAAGAAAACATAAAGGATAACCTGCTTGACATTGGAGTGACAATGATTTTTTGTATTTGACATCAAATCCAAAGGCAACACAAGCAAAAATAAACAGGATGGAATATGTGTATTGAAATGCTTCTGCACTGAGAAGGAAACTATCAACAAACAAAAGTCAACCTGTGGAATGGGACAAAATATTTGTATACCAAATATGTTATAAGAGTTTAATATCTAAAATATGTGATGAAACCATACAGCTCAACAGCAAAACATACAAGTGTACAAACAAAAACAAAACTAAAAAAGGAAGTAACCCAATTAAAATTGGGCAAAGGCATTATTCAAAATAGGTATACAAAGTCAAAAAATACATTAAAAGATGTGAAACATCACTAATCATCAGGGAAATGCAATTAAGTCAAACCACAATGAGATCATCTTGCAGATGCTGGGATATCTGTCATCAAAAGAAGAGCGATAAAAAATGCTGGTGAAGATGTGAAGTCAAAAAAACTGCATTGTTGCTGTAAAGTGGTACAGATATTATGGAATACAGTATAGAAGATCCTCAAGAAATTAAAAATAGAACTACCCTATGATCCAGTAATCCTACTGCTGGTTATACATCCAAAACAAACAGAATCACCATTTTGAAGTGATATCTGTACTATCACATTCATTGCAGTATTATTCACAATAGCCAAGATATGGAACCAGTGTTAGTATCTGACTTATCAGGCATGAATGGATAAAGAAAATGTGATAGATAGATAAGTATGATAGATAGATACAGATAAAATTTAGCCTTAAAAGGAAAGAAATCCTACCATTAGCACATTCTACCTTTGGTCATATTCTTTTCTCTCCTTCATCCTATATGCAAGCATATGCTCATATTTCAATAAACAATTGGAGAGTCTTCTTTGCTCTGAAGCCTTTTTACAACCAGTGTTTCCCTCCCCTCTGTTGCCCCTGGATCACCCGCCTCATGACTACCACTGGATCTCAAATTGGTTGTGCCCCATATTTACCAGGAAACATATAAAAATAAAGATTCCCCATTCTCACTCTTGACTGTGAAATAGAATTTCTACTGATGGGCCCAGAAAACTGTATTTAGAAGATCCACGTGATTGCTAAAAGCAGGCAATCCAAAAGCCAGTGCTTGAGACTCACTGGACTTTCTTCTACTTTTTGCCATTCTGTATCTAGCCTCTGACTCATATTGTAGCACTTAAAACCCTTGGTTATACTTATTTGTTTACTGCTTTGTTCTACTATTATAATAAGCTCCTTGCCGGGTGATACAGTAGGAACCTAAACAGTCTCACATGGTATGTTTCTCATTCCTTTGGTCTTTCTCTTTGAATT
>NW_011494950.1:7293439-7295100 GCF_000754665.1 Bison bison bison | reverse complement strand
TCTTTGAATTATTCCTCTTCTTCCCATGTTATGTCTGCTCACCCACTTGCCAGGGCTGATCTCTGGAAGTGCTTTGTTCCAAGCCTATTTTCCTTCACCTTGAGCCAGATTTCCCATTTCTAAACCTAAGCTGATCTGCTTGTAAGAATAAGGAGAGATGGCATGGATTTAAGTGAAATTCAGGATGAAGAAGACCAAAGCACTTGGTCAAGTGAGTGAAGAGGTTAGTACATTCTTTAGGGTATCTATTGGTGTGGATCCTTTTTATGAACACTGGCACCCACCTGGTGGGCTCCTTATATATAAAACCTGAAATATTCCTTCAGTTCTAGGAATACTGCTTATATCATGAATGTCTCATCTCCAGTTTTTCCCCTCCTGTTCTTAAGAACCACCTTAAAACTTTTTGCTTTCTGTATTTATCTTTTTCACTTCTTTCTCAATTGTAAGTGGTGAGAACGTTAAATCCAACATTCAAGTCTTCAGCTATTTACTGACTGCTATCCGTTTCATCTCTTGAGGTTACTGTATCCTCCTGGGGAAAAAAGGTAAGATGGATGACTGAATGGGGGGAGAGAGGGATGAACACAGGAATACTAACTGATGTGTCAAATGCTATCACCAAGGCTTGGAATGTCAAGGAAGGGCAGAAGAAAGTGGCAGGTGCCATGTCAATAAAACACTTGAGGCTTTGGGAAATATGGTGTATTAAGTGGGCCTTAGGAGAGTAGATTTTAGCAAATGGAGGCAGGAGAGGAAGGGCATTCTACATTACAGCAACAATATGAGCTGTGGCCCTGTGACAAGACAGTGAGGCATGGGATCATGAGGTGTCTGGCCTGAGGGTTATCTGCAAAGTTAACTAGATCTATGACTGGGAAAACTGCTCCAGGCCAAGTCATTGGTGGGACTAAGGAGGAATTTGGGGGCTGATGCTTTAAAGATACTGCCAAACTGGAGAAATTTCTGGGAACCTATTAGTTGCAATTTTCCAATCATCTTCCATTTTCTGTATTATTGAAAGCCTTTTTGTGTTTGGATTTACTTCCCTCTGGGCCATGAGATGTAAGCATATACTCTGGGGTGTAAGTGAGTGTCACATAACTGTGACACAAAACTCTGTACTTTTTAAAAAATGAACATAGTATTTTTTAACATGTTATGAAGATGTTATTTTTTATAAAGCTTTCAGATTGACAGAAATATTGAGCAGATAGCATAGAGAGTTCTCATAGAACCTCCGCCACAGTTTTCCTTAGCATTAAGATCTTACCTTACTGTGACACATTCATTACAAGTAATCCACTCCAGTACTCTTGAATACACCAATATTAACATGTTACAATTAACAAACACCACAGTTTGCGTTGATGTTTGATCTTTGTGTTGGACAGTTCAATGGGCTTGAAAATGCATGAAGTCATATATCCTTCATGACAGTATCAAACAGAATAGTTTCACTATTCTAAAACACTCCTGTGCTTTACCACTTCATCCCTCAGCCACCACCCACCACTGTGCTAAATAGGTGTTATCCACTGACACTTTTGCCTCTTTTGGACTATCATTATAGTTGGACTCCAGAGAAGGCAATGGCACCCCACCCCAGTACTCTTGCCTGGAAAATCCCATGGACGGAGGGGCCTGGCGTGCTGAGGTTC
>NW_011494950.1:7292840-7293339 GCF_000754665.1 Bison bison bison | reverse complement strand
ATGGCAACCCACTCCAGTGTTCTTGCCTAGAGAATCCCAGGGATGGGGGAGCCTGGTGGGCTGCCGTCTATGGGGTTGCACAGAGTCAGACACGACTGAAGCAACTTAGCAGCAACAGCATACCTATATACTTGGAAAATTACAATAGAAATTTGAAACTTGTGAGGAACTTTTAAAGAGAAAAGAAAAGAGGGAAATAACGCAACAGTAATTTGAGGAGAGTTTGTAGAGGAACTCATGACACAGGTAGGCAAAGATTAAAGGAAAACAAAAAGGAAAATCACATCCCCTGGCTAGTAACTGAAGGATCATTTAGTGATTCTGTGCTTCAAGGCATGCAACAAAAGAGCTTTACTGTATCTCCCAAGATCAAGAGGATTGTGTGTAGAGGGCCACTATACAGAAGCTGAGACCTTCATGTGAGGGATGTAGCCAGTCAGGGATGGGTCTGCAGAGATGGAGGCAGAGAGGTGTAAATATCACACCACTCTCTTACCCT
>NW_011494950.1:7292115-7292740 GCF_000754665.1 Bison bison bison | reverse complement strand
AAGGCTGTATATACTCACTCTGCTTATTTAAATTATATTCAGAGTACATCTGGTGAAATCCCAGGCTGGATGAAACTCAAACTAGAATTAAGTTTGCCAGGAGATATATTCAACAATCTCAGATATTCAGATGATACCACTCTAAAGGCAGAAAATGAAGAGTAAGTAAAGAATCTCTTAATGGGGGATGAAAGAGGAGAGTGAAGAAGCTGGCTTAAAACTGAACATTCAAAAAACTAAAACTAGAGACATCACTTTGCTGACAAATATCTGTATAGTCAAAACTATGGTTTTTCCAGTAGTCATATACAGATTTGAAAGTTGGATCATAGAGAAAGCTGAGGGCCAAAGAATTAATACTCTTAAACTGTGGTGCTGAAGAAGACTCTTGAGAGTCCCATGGACAGCAGAGAGGTGAAACCAGTCAATTCTAAAGGAAATAAACCCTGGATATGATGCTGAAGCTGAAGTTCCAATAATTTGGCCACCTGATGTGAAGTGCCAACTCATTGGAAAAGATACTGATGCTGGGAAAGATTGAGGGCAGGAGAAGGGGGCAACAGAGGATTAGATGACATCACTGAATCAGTGGATGTAAGTTTAGGCTAACTCTGGGAGTTAATAA
>NW_011494950.1:7290349-7292015 GCF_000754665.1 Bison bison bison | reverse complement strand
GCCAGGGTTACCCACTGAAAGAGCTCAATCAGAAGCCAAAACACAAAGTCCTCTCCTGGAGCACAGAGCAGGGTGTAGAAGCATAGGGGAATGGAGCTGGAGCAGCAAATGAAAGACATACAGCACAGGATGTTAGGTTGTTTGGATAAATTTACCTAGTTTTGTCCAGGTAGGGATTGATCTATATGACCCAGTGATTCTAGCTTTTACCACCTCCAAAAGTGATCAATAATCTGCTGTGAAACTTTGACACCATTTAAAACAAGAGTCTCAGAGCAAGGCTTAATTACAAACAGTTAATTAAAGGAGAAGGGAAGTAAGAAGGGGGAAAATATTCTATTTATTATAGTGAAGCAATATAAACTATTCAGATATCAGTTTAACAAGAAAACCAGAATAAGATGAAGAAAACTATAAAATCTGATTGAAAGCCAGAAAACACAATCCCAGGAACTAAAAACATAAACCATGTTCTTTGATGAGAAGATTTAATTAATATCACAAAGAATCAAATCTCCAAAAAGTAAATGGAACATTCAATAGTAACTAGAATACACAGGATTTATTATGTGGGAATTTTATAGAATAATAAAGAGTTTATTTGTAAAAGTAAATGGCCAAGAATACACAGGGATATTACAAACAAGAAGAATAGTGAGGGACTTGCCTTAGTGGATATCATTATGTTATAATGCTAATGTAATCATATACATAAATTAATATATAATTTAATATAATGGTGGTACTTGAATTCATTTACCACTATCAGTAAAATTGAATTGTCATCTTTATAATACATACCATACAGTTGTTTTTGTTTAGTTACTAAGATGTGACCGACTCTTTGCGACCCCGTGGACTGTAACCCACCAGGCTCCTCTGTCCATGGAATTCTCCAGGCAAGAATACTGGAGTAGGTTGCCATTTCCTCCTCCAAGGGATCTTCCCAACCCATGGGACTGAACCAATGTCTCCTGCATTGCATGCAGATTCTTTACCACTGAACCACCAGGGAAGCCCCACAATACAGTATATCACAGAATCCAGATTAGCTAAAGTTCTATATTAGCTAATATAGAAAATAAGCAAAATAAATGTTGCTAGAAGATCTAGGAAGCAATTTGTACAATATGGGAGCCACAGAAATCTTCACAGGAAACGCTGAAGATAAATAAATAAACTGACACATTTGACTATGTGCAATTTGAAACTTTTGAATGCAAACCTAAATCACTAGCATACAAACAAAAAGCAAGTCAGGAAGCATAATTTCATAAATATGGCAAAGATTGAATATCCAAACTATACAGAAAGCACTCTTACAGTTTGACTAGAAAAAGAACAAGAAACTTAACTATTTCTTAAAATGGGAAAAGAATAAGAATCCGGAATTCACAGGGTCAAAAATCGAAATGACCAATAATTCAATAAATATTAGGAGGGGAGGCTAAAATTGTATAGTAGTCAAATAAATGTAAACTAAAGAAGTATTGAGATTACTGCCTTATGTGAGATTGGCAAACATGAAGAGCTATAAATTCAATTATTGGCAAGGAAGTGAGGAAAACTTTATTCACATACATTAGTGGTAGAAAACATGAAGAGCTAACGCTTTTAAAACTGAAGAAGGCAAAGTGCAGTCGCTCAGTCGTGTCCAACTCTCTTG
>NW_011494950.1:7289377-7290249 GCF_000754665.1 Bison bison bison | reverse complement strand
CACAATTCAAAAGCATTAGTTCTTGGTTGGTTAGCTTTCTTTTTGGTCCAACTCTAACATCTGTACATGAGTACTAGAAAAAGCATAGCTTTGGCTGTACAGACATCGCCAGTCATGTGATGTCTCTGCTTTTTAATATGCTCTCTATGTTTGTCACAGTTTTCCTTTCAGGGAGCAAGTGTCTTTTAATTTCATGACTGCAGTCACCATCTGCAGTGATTTTGGACCCAAAGAAAACTAAATCTATCACTGCTTCCATTTTTCCCCTCTTCTATTTGCCATGAAGTGATAGGACCAGATTCCATGATCTTCGTTTTTTTCAACGTTGAGTTTCAAGACAGTTTTTTCACTCTCCTCTTTAAATCTCATCAAGATGCTCTTTAGTTCCTCTTCATTTTCTGCTATTAGAGTGATATCATGTAAACATCTGAGGTGGTTGATATTTATCCCATCAGTCTTTGTTCCAGCCTGTGATTTATCTAGCCTGGGATTTCACAGATTGTACTCTGCATATAAGTTAAATAAGCAGGGTGACAATATGCAGGCATGATGCACTCCTTTCCCAATTTGGAACTAGTCAGTTGTCTCATGTCTGATTCTGTTACTTTTTAACACAAATTCAGGTTTCTTGGGAGATGGGTAAGGTATGGTGTTACCATCTCTTTGATCCACACAGTCAAGTGCCTTTGTGTAGTCATTGAAGCAGACCTAGATGTCTTCCTGGAACTCCTATACTTTCTCCATGATCCAATGAATGTTGGCAGCTTGATCTGGTTCCTCTGTCTTTTATAAATCCAGCTTGTACACCTTTAAGTTTTTGGCTCAGGTACTGCTGAAGCCTGGCTGGAAGGTTTTTCAGCATATCCTTATTA
>NW_011494950.1:7288923-7289277 GCF_000754665.1 Bison bison bison | reverse complement strand
GAACCCAAGTCTCTCTCCTTGCAGGCAGAGGCTTTAACCTCTGAGCCACCAGGGAAGAAGGCAAAGTGTGTGAAATTATGCATTAAAACTACACACACACACCTCAAATCAGTAATCTAACTCCTGGTTACTTATTCCATAGAAATAGAAGCATAAGTATATAAAGTCATCAGTGCAAAGATATTACTTAGTACTGGAAGAAAATTAAAACTAATCAAAACGAGAGAGGCTGAATAAAGTATATGTCCAAATCACAAATATTATATAACCATTAAGAAATGAGTTAGAGCTATGCAAGTTGACTTGGAGACACTCACACAAGGTAATCATTACATGTAGCATACAAGATCAAGA
>NW_011494950.1:7288284-7288823 GCF_000754665.1 Bison bison bison | reverse complement strand
GTGTGATTAATACAATATCATTTTCTTAGCAATGACAGAAAACCATGTACAAGTTTGTATACAGATGCCTGTGTATATCCATCTGTAAAGGACTATAGGAATTGAGAAAAACAACATGGTAGATTGTTCAACTGGGTTATTGAAGCAGCTGTTTTTAGAAAGGAAGGAGATGAGAACTTCAAACCAAAAGATAATGCAAAAATAGGCTGCACTAAAAATGTGGGATGTATATATAATGAAATTTCTGTATGTATTATAATGAAATTGTATATATTGTTATGTGGGTTTCCCTGGTGGCTCAGTGGTAAAGAATCCTGCAGTGCAGGAAACGTGTACAGGAGACATGGATTTGATCCCTGGGTCGGGGAGTTTCCATAATGGCTGCACCAGTTTACATCCCCACCAACAGGGCACAGGGGTTCCCTTTTCTCTCCATTCTCACCAGCCTTTGCTATTTCTTCTATTTTTAATAATATCCATTCTAACCGGTGTGAGATAGTGTCTCACTGTGGTTTTGATTTCCATTTCCCTGATGGTTA
>NW_011494950.1:7287677-7288184 GCF_000754665.1 Bison bison bison | reverse complement strand
TTTATTTTTTAAATTTAATTGGAGGCTAATTACTTTACAATATTGTAGTGGTTCTTGCCATACATTCACATGAATCAGCCATGGGTGTACATGTGTTCCCCATCCAGACCCTCCCTCCCACCTCCCTTCCCATCCCATCTTTCAGGGTCATCCCAGTGCACCAGTCCTGAGCACCCTGCCTCATGCATTGAACCTGGACTGGCAATCTATTTCACATATGATAATATACATATTTCAATGCTATTCTCTCAAATCATTACTTAGTACTGGAAAAAAATTAAACCTAATCAAAACGAGAGGGGCTGAATAAAGTATAATATATCCAAATCACAACTACTATATAACCATTAAGAAATGGGTTAGAGCTATGCAAGTTGACTTGGAGATACTCACACAAGGTTATCAGTACATGTCGCCTTCTCCCACAGAATCCAAAAGTCTGTTCTTTACATCTGTGTCTCTTTTGCTGTCTCGCATATAGGGTCATCATTACCATCTTTCTAAAAT
>NW_011494950.1:7285620-7286382 GCF_000754665.1 Bison bison bison | reverse complement strand
CCATTGTGTATATGTACCACAGCTTTCTTATCCGTTCGTCTGCTGATGGACATCTAGGTTGCTTCCATGCTCTGGCTATTATAAACAGCATTGTGATGAACACTGGGGCACACATATCTCTTACAATTCTGGTTTCCTGGGTGTGTATGCCCAGCAGTGGGATTGCTGGGTCATAAGGCAGTTCTATTTCCAGTTTTTAAAGGAATCTCCACACTGTTCTCCATAGTGGCTGTACTAGTTTGCATTCCCACCAACAGTGTAAGAGGGTTCCTTTTTCTCTGCACCCTCTCCAGCATTTATTGTTTGTAGAGTTTTTGATAGCAGCCATTCTGACCGGCATGAGATGGTAACCTCATTGTGGTTTAGATTTGCATTTCTCTGATAATGAGTGATGTTGAGCATCTTTTCATGTGTCTGTTAGCCATCTGTACGTCTTCTTTGGAGAAATGTCTGTTTAGTTCTTTGGCCTATTTTTTGATTGGGTTGCTTATTTTTCTGGAATTGAGCTGTAGGATCTCCTTGTATATTTTCGAGATCAATTGTTTGTCAGTTGCTTGGTTTGCTATTATTTTCTCCCATTCTGAAGGCTATATTTTCGCCTTGCTTAGAGTTTCCTTCGTTGTGCAAATGCTTTTAAGTTTAATTAGGTCCTATTTGTTTATTTTTGGTTTTATTTCCATTACTCTGGGAGGTGGGTCATAGAGGATCCTGCTGTGATTTATGTCAGAGAGTGTTTTGCCTATGTTTTCCTCTAGGAGTTTT
>NW_011494950.1:7285011-7285520 GCF_000754665.1 Bison bison bison | reverse complement strand
ATTTTTGTGTATGGTGTTAGAAAGTGTTCTAGTTTCATTCTTTTACAAGTGGTTGACCAGTTTTCCCAGCACCACTTGTTAAAGAGATTGTCTTTTCTCAGTTGTATATTCTTGCCTCCTTTGTCAAAGATAAGGTATCCATACGTGCATGGATTTATCTCTGGGCTTTCTATTTTGTTCCATTGTTCTATATTTCTGTCTTTGTGCTACTACCATACTATCTTGATGACTGTAGCTGTGTAGTAGAGCCTGAAGTCAGGCAGGTTGATTCCTCCAGTTCCATTCTTCTTTCTCAATATTGCTTTGGCTATTCGAGGTTTTGTGTATTTCCATACAACTTGTGGAATTATTTGTTCTACTTCTGTGAAAAATACCATTGGTAGCTTGATAGGGATTGCATTGAATCTATAGATTGCTTTGGGTAGTATATTCATTTTCAGTATATTGATTCTTCCGATCTATGAACATGGTATATTTCTCCATCTATTTGTGTCCTCTTTGATTTCTTT
>NW_011494950.1:7283765-7284571 GCF_000754665.1 Bison bison bison | reverse complement strand
TTTCTTTTTTTGTGTGTGTGGCATCTTTATCTGGTTTTGGTATTCGGGTGATGGTGGCCTCATAGAATGAGATTGGAAGTTTACCTTCCTCTGCAATTTTCTGGAAGAGTGTGAGTAGGATAGGTGTTAGCTCTTCTCTAAATTTGGTAGAATTCAGCTGTGAAGCCGTCTGGACCTGGGCTTTTGTTTGCTGGGAGATTTCTGATTACAGTTTCGATTTCTGTGCTTGTGATGGGTCTGATAAGATTTTCTATTTCTTCCTGGTTCAGTTTTGGAAAGTTATACTTTTCTAAGAATTTGTCGATTTCTTCCAAGTTGTCCATTTTATTGGCATATAGTTGCCAATAGTAGTCTCTTATGATCCTTTGTATTTCTGTGTTGTCTGTTGTGATTTCTCTATTTTCATTTCTAATTTTGTTGATTTGATTCTTCTCCCTTTGTTTCCTGATGAGTCTGGCTAATGGTTTGTCTATTTTATTTATCTTCTCAAAGAACCAGCTTTTAGCTTTGTCGATTTTGGCTATGGTCTCCTTTGTTTCTTTTGTATTTATTTCTGCCCTAATTTTTATAATTTCTTTCCTTCTACTAACTCTGGGGTGCTTCATTTCTTCTTTTTCTAGTTGTTTTAGGTATAGAGTTAGGTTATTTATTTGATTTTTCTCCTGTTTCTTGAGGTAGGCTTATATTGCTATGAATGTTCCCCTTAGCACTGCTTTTACTGAATCCCATAGGTTTTGGGTTGTGTTTTCATTTTCATTCATTTCTATGCATACTTTAATTTCTTTTTTGATTTCTTCTTTGATTTG
>NW_011494950.1:7280380-7280519 GCF_000754665.1 Bison bison bison | reverse complement strand
GAGAAATGCAGATCAAAACCACTATGAGGTACCATTTCACGCCAGTCAGAATGGCTGCAATCCAAAAGTCTACAAATCATAAATGCTGGAGAGGGTGTGGAGAAAAGGGAACCCTCTTACACTGTTGGTGGGAATGCAA
>NW_011494950.1:7278329-7280280 GCF_000754665.1 Bison bison bison | reverse complement strand
GCACTGTTTATAATAGCCAGGACATGGAAGCAACCTAGATGTCCATCAGCAGATGAATGGATAAGAAAGCAATGGTACATATACACAATGGAGTATTGCTCAGCCATTAAAAAGAATACCATTGCATCATTTAAAGTTTGTATTTCCTTGCTATTTTTCTGTTTAGTTGATCTATCCATAGGTGGGAGTGGGGAATTAAAGTCTCCCACTATTATTGTATTACTGTTAATTTCCTCTTTCACACTTGTTAGCATTTGCCTTACATATTGAGGTGCTCATATGTTGGGTGAATCAGTTCAGTTCAGTTACTCAGTCGTGTCCAACTCTTTGCAACCTCATGAACCGCAGCATGCCAGGCCTCCATGTCCATCACCAACTCCCAGAGTCCACCCAAATCCATATCCATCAAGTCAGTGATGCCATCCAACCATCTCATCCTCTGTCGTCCCCTTCTCCTCCTACCCTCAATCTTTCCCAGCATCAGGGTCTTTTCAAATGAGTCAGCTCTTCGCATCAGGTGGCCAAAGTATTGGAGTTTCAGCTTCAACATCAGTCCTTCCAATGAACACCCAGGACTGATCTCCTTTAGGATGGACTGGTTGGATCTCCTTGCAGTCCAAGGGACTCCATATATTTATAATTGTAATATCTTCTTCTTGGATTGATCCTTTGATCATTATGTAGTGTCCTTCTTTGTCTCTTTTCACAGCCTTTATTTCAAAGTCTATTTTATCTGATATGAGTATTGCTACTCCTGCTTTCTTTTGATCTCCATGTGCAAGAAATATCTTTTTCCAGGCCTTCACTTTCAGTCTATACGTGTCCCTAGGTTTGAGGTGGGTCTCTTGTAGACAGCATGTATAGGGGTCTTGTTTTTGTATCCATTCAGCCAGACTTTTTCTTTTGGTTGGGGCATTCAGTCCATTTCCATTTAAGGTAATTATTGACAAGCATGATCCCGTTGCCATTTACTTTGTTGTTTTGGGTTCGAGTTTGTAAACCTTTACTGTGTTTCCTGTCTAGAGAAGATCCTTTAGCATTTATTGAAGAGCTAGTTTCGTGGTGCTGAATTCTCTGAGCTTTTTCTTGTATGTAAAACTTGATTTCTCCTTCATATTTGAATGAGATCCTTGCTGGGTAAGTAATCTGGGTTGTAGGGTTTTCTCTTTCATCACATCCTGCCATTCCCTTCTGGCTTGAAGAGTTTCTATTGAAAGTCAGCTGTTATCCTTATGGGGATCCCCTTGTGGGTTATTTGTTGTTTTTCCCTTGCTCCTTTTAATATTTGTTCTTTGTGTTTGATCTTCTTTAATTTGATTAATATGTGTCTTGGGGTGTTTTGCCTTGGGTTTATCCTGTTTGGGACTCTCTGGGTTTCTTGGACTTGGGTGGCTATTTCCTTCCCCATTTTAGGGAAATTTTCAACTATTTCAATACTTGAGGAGACTCAAGTATTTTCTCATGGCCTTTCTTTTTGTCTTCTTCTTCTGAGACTCCTGTGATTCAAATGTTGGAGCGCTTAACATTGTCCCAGAGGTCTCTGAGGTTGTCCTCATTTCCTTTCATTCTTTTTTTCTTTTTTCCTCTCTGCTTCATTTATTTCCAACATTCTATCTTCTACCTCATTTATCCTATCTTCTGCCTCAGTTATTCTATGTTGGTTCCCTCCAGAGTGCTTTTGATCTCAGTTATTGCATTATTCATTATTGATTGACTCTTTTTTATTTCTTCTACACCCTTGGTAAATTTTTCTGGCATCTTCTCAATCTTTGTCTCCAGACTATTTATATGTAACTCCATTTTGTTTTCAAGATTTTGGGTCATTTTTACTATCATTATTCTGAATTCTTTTACAGGTAGACTCCCTATCTCCTCCTTTTGTTTGGTTTGGTGGGCTTTTATTGTGTTCCTTTACCTGCTGAATATTTCTTTGCCTTTTCATCTTGTTTAG
>NW_011494950.1:7276904-7277905 GCF_000754665.1 Bison bison bison | reverse complement strand
TGGGCTTACTTCTGGGCTCTCTATTCTGTTCCATTGATCATTGTGTCTGTTTTTAGGCCAGTACCACTCTATTTTGACTACTATTGTTTTGTAATACAGTTTGAAGCCAGGGCATGTGATGTCTCCCAGCTTTGTTCTCCTTTCTCAAGGTTGCTTTGACTAGTTGGAGTGTTTATCTGAAGAAATTGAAAATGCTAATTTGAAAAGGAATATACACCCCATGTTCATTGCAGCATTATTTACAATAGCCACACTGGAAACAACTTGAGTGTCTACTAGTGAATGAATGAAAAAGAAGATGGGAGATATATATCTGAATACACTTGGCCATAAAAAGAATGGAATCTTCCATTTACAACAACTTGGATGGACCTTGAGGGCATTTGCTAACTGCAAAAAAGTCAGACTGAGAAAGACAAATACTATATGATTTCACTGATCTGTGGAATCTAAGAAAACAAAACAAGCAAGCAAACAAATCAAAACAAAACAGAACAGAACCAAGCCCATAGATACAGGCAACAGATTGGTGGTTGCCAGAGGGGAGGGATCATGGTGGGAAAATTTCCACTGATAAAATAAATAAGTCACAGAGATGTAAGGTGCACCATGGTCACTTTAGTTAATAATACTGCATCACTTATTTGAAAGTTGCTAAGAGAATAAATCTTAAAACTTATCCAAGAAAAGACATTTTTGCAACTATGTGTGGTGACAGAAGGTCACGAGATTTATTGTGGTGAATGAGAGTTCCTGATGCTTCATATCCTTACCAGAATTCTGTGTTTTGTTTATATTTTTAAAATTTTAGCCACTGTAATAGATGTGTAGGGCTATAATAGGTAGGGATGTGGAACATCAGGACCTCTCCTTGATTGCTAGAGAAAGTGCAAAATGGGACAGCCACTTTGGAAGATATTTTGACAGTTCCCACCAAGTTAAATACAGTTTTACCATATGATTTAGAAATTACCCTCTTAGGTAGAAACAAAACTGGCTTG
>NW_011494950.1:7276338-7276804 GCF_000754665.1 Bison bison bison | reverse complement strand
AATTTCTAGGGGAGAAAGTGGTATCCCCATCCTATTTCTCTGCTGTCTTAGGACCAGCCCCACTTTGCCCATTTTTAAGTGATTGTTTCTTTGCTCGCTATTGAGTCTTATGAGTTTTTTATATTTTTTGAATATTGATGTGTTATCAGATGTATGATTTGCAAATATTTTCTCCCACTCGTCAGGTTGCCTTTTCATTTTGTTGATGTGTTCCTTTGCAGTGAAGAGCCATAAAGTGTAATGTAGTCTCACTTGTTTATTTTTACTTTTATTGCTTTTGTTTATGGAGTCAGGGGCTTCCCAGGTGGCAGTAGTGGTAAAGAACCCACCTGACAATGTGGGAGACAAAAGAGATGCAGGTTCGACCCCTGGGTCAGGAAGATTCCTGGGAGGAGGGCACGGGCAACTCATTCCAATATTCTTGTCTGGAGAATCCCATAGACAGAGGAGCCTGGTGGGCTACAGT
>NW_011494950.1:7272936-7273841 GCF_000754665.1 Bison bison bison | reverse complement strand
TCCATGGAATTCTTCAGGCAAGGATGCTGGAGTGGGTTGCCATTTCCTATTCTATCCAAATGGATAATTTGGAGTTAAAAAATTTACAATAACAGGGACTTCCCTGGTGGGTCAGTGGTTAAGAATCTGCCTGCCAATGCAGGGGACATGGGTTGCATCTCTGATCTGGGAAGATCCCACATGCTGTGGAGAACTAAGCCCGCATGACACAACTACTGAGCCCACGTGCCCCATGGTCTGCAACAAAAGAAGCCACTCCAATGAGAAGCTCAGGCACCACAATTACTCTCTAGAGTTGTCCCTGCTAGCCACAGCTGGGAAAAGTGTGAGTGAAGCAATGTAGACCCAGCACAGCCAAAAATAAATAAATTACAATAACCAGAATGAAAAGTTCACTAAAGTGGCTCCATGATAGATTGGAGCTGGCAGAAAAAAAGAATACACATTTGAAAATACAGATTATACAATCATAAGAACAGAAAGGAAAGAGAATGAAGTAAAATGAACCCAATGTCAGAAAACATGACACAGTTTTAAAAGCACTAACCTACATGTAATGGTATTACCAGAAAGGGCAGAAAAGTAGTAGAAAAAATATTCAAAGACATAATGAGCAAAATTTTCTGGGACAATGTTAATCTACACATCCAGGAAGATTAAAAAAAACTCCAAGAAAGTTAAATAAAAAGTGATGCATATTCATACACCTCATAGTAAAAATACTGAAATCCAAGAAGAAAAACTTAAAGGAAACAAGAGAAATGTAACTCATCACTTATAGGCAAACTGATTAAGATTAACAGGGGATGTTTTATTAGTCCAGTTCAGTTCAGTCGCTCAGTCATGTCCAACTCTTTGTGACCCCATGGACTGCAGCATGCCAGGCTTCCCTGTCCATCACCAAC
>NW_011494950.1:7271979-7272836 GCF_000754665.1 Bison bison bison | reverse complement strand
TTGTATCTATTTGTCACTTCCACTGTATAATTGTAAAGGATTTGATTTAGGTCATACCTGAATGGTCTAGAGGTTTTCCCTACTTTCTTCAATTTAAGCCTGAATTTTGCAATAAGGAGTTCATGATCTGAGCCAGTCAGCTCCCAGTCTTGTTTTTGCTGACTGTATAGAGCTTCTCCATTTTTGGCTGCAAAGAATATAGTCAATCTTATTTCAGTGTTGACCATCTGGTGATGTCATGTGCAGAGTGGTCTCTTGTGTTGTTGGAAGAGGGTGTTTGCTATGACCAGTGCATTCTCTTGGCAAAACTCTGTTGGCCTTTGCCCTGCTTCGTTTTGTACTCCAAGGCCAAATTTGCCTGTTACTCCAGGTAGTGCTTGACTTCCTAATTTTGCATTCCAGTCCCCTCTGATGAAAAGGACATCTTTTTTTCTTGTTAGTTTTAGAAGGTCTTGTAGGTCTTCATAGAACCGTTCAATTTCAGTTTCTTCAGCATTACTGGTCAGGGCATAGACTTGGATTACTGTGATATTGAATGGTTTGCCTTGGAAATGAACAGAGGTCATTCTGTCCGTTTTGAGATTGCACCCAAGTACTGCATTTTGGACTCTTGGGTGACTATGAAGGCTGCTCCATTTCTTCTAAGGAATTCTTGCCCACCATAGTAGATAATCATCATCTGAATTAGATTTGCCCATTTTTGTCCATTTTAGTTCACTGATTCCTAAAATGTCGATGTTCACTCTTGCCAGCTCCTGTTTGACCACTTCCTATTTACCTTGATTCATGGACCTAACATTCCAGGTTCCTATGCAATACTGTTCTTTACAGCATTGGACTTTACTTCCATCACCAGT
>NW_011494950.1:7271443-7271879 GCF_000754665.1 Bison bison bison | reverse complement strand
CATTAGAACTGATTCAAATGTATTCTTTTTAATGGCTGAGTAATACTCCATTGTGTATATGTACCACAGCTTTCTTACCCACTGACTGAGCAGTAACAACTAAGGCTTCATACTTCGAGGGAAATGTACTTGACTAAAATAATTGAGGGAAATATATTTGACTAAAATAGTGAAGTCACCAAACAAATAATAAAATAACAACAAAAACAGTTCCAAGGGTTTGGAAAGTGGGACCTGAATCCACAATGCTATATTACCTAAATACCCTAATTAAAAAACAGGGAATATGCAAAGAAGCAGGAAAGTATGACCCATTCACAGAAACAGAACAGGCAATAGAAACTGCCTCTGAAAAAGCCCATATGTTGAATTTAACAGAAAAAAAAAATCAAATAATCCAATATGAATATGCTCAAAGAATTAAAGGAAATCATGC
>NW_011494950.1:7270801-7271285 GCF_000754665.1 Bison bison bison | reverse complement strand
TTTTCCAGTTTGTTGTGATCCACATAGTCAAAGGCTTTACCATATTGAATGTAGCAGAAATAGAGATTTTTCTGGAATTCTCTTGTTTTTTCTATAATCCAACAGGCATTGGCAATTTGATCTCTGGTTCCTCTGCCCTTTCTAAATCCGTCTTGAAGATCTGCAAATTCTCGGGTCACATACCGTTGAAGCATAGCTTGGAGAATTTTGAGCATTACTTTGCTAGTGTGTGAGATGAATGCAATTGTGCCATAGTTTGAATATTCTTTGGCATTGCCTTTATTTGGGATTGGAATGAAAACTGACCTTTTCCAGTCCTGTGGCCACTGCTGAGTTTTCCAATTTTGCTGGCATATTGAATGCAGCACTTTCGCAGCATCATCTTCCAGGATTTGAAATAGCTCAGCTAGAATTCCATCACCTCCACTAGCTTTGTTCCTACTGATGCTTCCTAAGGCCTACTTGACTTCACACTCCAGCATGT
>NW_011494950.1:7269868-7270701 GCF_000754665.1 Bison bison bison | reverse complement strand
CATTCCCTTCTCCAGTGGACCACGTTTTGTCACATTAATTAAGAAAGAAAAATGGAGGCCAAAAACAGGGGGACAATATATTCAAAGTGCTAGAGGGGAAAAAGCTGTCAATGAAAACCTTCTATCCTACAAACTCTCTTTCAAAACTGAAATCAAAATAAAAACTCCAAGGCAAACAAAAGTTAAGTAATATCAATTGCTGACAGACCTATCTTGTAAGAAATTGTAAAGGAATTTATTCAGTTTCAAAGCAAGGAAAACTGATGTAAATTCAAATAAATATGAAAAATGAAAACACTGGTAAATGTGATTATATAATTATAAGTGAAAGTGAAGTCGCTCAGTCGTATCCAACTCTTTGCAACCCTGTGGACTGTAGCCTATCAGGCTCCTCCGTCCATGGGATTCTCCAGGCAAGAATACTGGAGTGGGTTGCCATTTCCTTCTCCAGGAGATCTTCCAAACCCAGGGATTGAACCTGGGTCTCCCACATTGTAGGCAGATGCTTTACCATCTAAGCCACCAGGGAAGTCCTAATTATAAGAGTCCATAATTATAATTATAAGAGTATAGTATAAATGCATAGTTTTTGTTCTTTAGTCTTATCTGTTTTAAAAGGCAATTATATAAATCAGTACCTATATAATTGTTTTGTTTAGCCTGTAAGATTAGAAATGTAATATATTTGACAATATCCATAACCTCAGATATGCAGATGACACCACCCTTATGGCAGAGAGTGAAGAGGAACTAAAAAGCCTCTTGATGAAAGTGAAAGTGGAGAGTGAAAAAGTTGGACTTAAAGCTCAACATTCAGAAAACGAAGATCATGG
>NW_011494950.1:7267015-7267863 GCF_000754665.1 Bison bison bison | reverse complement strand
TCCGGGAGTTGGTGATGGACAGGGAGGCCTGGCGTGCTGCGATTCATGGGGTCGCAGAGTCGGACACGACTGAGTGACTGATCTGATCTGATCTGATATTTGACAATAATAGCAGAAATGAAGTGGGTGGGAGCACAGTTGTAGTTGAGTAAGGAAATGACATAAGATGGTAGTAACTCAAACCCATAGGAACAAATACATGTTTTTTTAATAAACATCATAAATAATGTATATCTTCTTGCTCTCTTTTCTCAACTTCTTTAGTAGACATAAATTCAGACATTACATATAGAAATTAACTATTAAAAGTATATGGTTATTCCACGGACAGAGTAACCTGGTGAACTACAGTCCATGGGGTTGCAAAGAGTTGAACACGACTCAGTGACTAGCACACACACAACATATGGTTACATTTGTAACAGATAAGTATTTAATAGGTATGACAATAATATCAAAAAAGGTGAAAAGGGAATAGAGCTCCATACAAGTAACATTCCAATATCTCACTGGAATTAACATAAATCTGGAGTGGATTCTGATAAGGTAAGATGCTATGGTAAGATCTAAAGAAGGCAGAAGAAATAACTTAAAAATAAATAAAATAACACTAGAAAATATTCATTTAGCTTAAAACTTATTTACAAAACGGAAATAGAACTACAGATGTAGAAAACAAACTTATAGTTTGCAGAGGGTAAGAGAGGGAGGGACAGATTGGGAAACTGGGATTGACACATACACACTATTTTATATATAACAGGTAACTAACAAGAACCTATTGTATAGCACAGGGAACTCTATTCAATATTCTGTAATGGCCTATATGGGAAAGGAATCTAAAAAAG
>NW_011494950.1:7265578-7266915 GCF_000754665.1 Bison bison bison | reverse complement strand
TTTGATATTTGGCAAAACTAATACAATTATGTAAAGTTTAAAAATAAAATAAAATTTAAAAAAAAGATAAAAAATAAAAGAAAGCATTAAAGCAAGAATAAAGAAACAAAAAGGATCTGTGGCATACAGAAAGCAAAAGGTAGAATACAGATATTAATCTAACTATAGCAATAATAATGTAAAATATAAGTGGATTAAACAACCCAACAGACAAATCTCTGACAATTCTTGAGTTAAAGATTGTCAGACTGGATTAAACAAAGAGACCCAACCATTGAATACAGGAGACACATTTCAGATTCAAAGATACAAAGAGGCTGAATGAAAAAGGATGGAAAAACATGTATCATGCAAACAGAAATCATAAAAAGCTGTGATGGCTATCCTAATATCAGAAAAATAGACTTTAAAGGAAAAAATATTACTACAAATGAAGAGGAATGTTTTATAATATAAAAGTCAGCCACAAGTAAGTTATAACAATTGAAAACATATATATGGAGAATCCCCATGAACAGAGGAGCCTGGCAGGCTACAGTCCATGGAGTTGCAAAGAGTCGGACACAACTGAATGACTAAGCACAGCACATACACAAATTGATGGTTCAGCGGATTGCAGGATTATCGGGTTTGATCCCTGTGTCCAGAAGATCCCCTGGAGGAGGAAATGGCAACCCACTCCAGTTATTCTCACCTGGAAAATCCCATGGACAGAGGAGCCAGCCATGCTACAGTCTATGGGGTCGCAAAGAGTTGAACCTGACTAAGCGTGCACACACACACATACACAAATCAGACCTAACAGATACCTATCAAATGCTATATCAAAAAACAACTGAATAAAGGGAATTCCCTGGCAGTCAGTGGTTAGGATTCAGTAGTTTCACTACTGTGGCCTGAGTTCAATTCCTAGTCAGGGAACTAAGATCCCACAAGCCACAAAATATGGAAACACACACACACACACAAATTCTTTTCAAGCACACATGGAACATTTCCAGGATAGGTCCTAAGTTAAGATATAGAAAGAGCTTAGTAAATGTTTAAAAGACTGAAATCATGCAAAGTGTGTTATCTGATCATGATGGAGATAAAATGGAAATTAATAACAACAGGAAATTTTCAGACATGTGGAGATTAAATAACACACTAAAAAATAGCTTGATAGTCAATGAAAAAAATCCCTCTAAATCAAGATGGCAGAGAAGAAGGACATGAACCCAACTTCTCCTGCAAGAACACCAAAATCACAACTAGCTGCTGAACAACCATCAACAGGAGGATGTTGGAACCCACCAGAAAAAGATACCCCACATCCAAGGGCAAAGGAGAATCCC
>NW_011494950.1:7264990-7265478 GCF_000754665.1 Bison bison bison | reverse complement strand
GAAGCAGCAGTTAGAACTTTACATGGAACAACTGAGTGGTTCAAAATTGGGAAAGGAGCATGACAAGGCTGTATATTGTCACTCTGCTTATTTAACTTATATGCAGAGTACATCATGCGAATTGCCAGGATGGATGTCAAGTTTGCCAGGAGAAATATCAACAAACATCAGATATGCAGATGATAGCACTCCAATGGCAGAAAGTAAAGAGGAGCTAAAGAGTTCTTGATGAATGTGAAGCAGAGTGGAAAATCTGGCTTAAAATTCAACATTTAGAAAACTAAGATCATGGAGCCCAGTCCAATCACTTCATGGCAAATAGAAGTTGGAAAAGTGGAAACAGTGACAGATTTTATATTCTTGCCTCCAAAATCACTGTGGACAGTGACTAGAGCCATGAAGTTAAGATGCTTGCTCCTTGGAGGGAAAGCTATGGCAAACCTAGACAGCATATTAAAAAGCAGAGACATCACTTTGCCAAGTCTGTA
>NW_011494950.1:7263693-7264890 GCF_000754665.1 Bison bison bison | reverse complement strand
GGCAAAAAGATATGAACTGGAAGATGAACCCCCCAGGTCAGTAGGTGTCTAATATGCTACTGGGGAAGAGCAGAAAAATAGCTCCAGAAAGAATGAAGTGGCTGAGCCAAAGTGGAAACAATACTCAGTTGTGGATGTGTCTGGTGATGAAAGTAAAGTTTGATATTGTAAAAAACAATATTGCATAGGAACTTGGATTGAGTCATGGTAAATTGGACATGGTCAAGCAGGAGAAGGCAAGAATTAATATTGACATTTTAGGAATCAGTGAGCTAAAATGGATGGGCATGGGTGAATTTAATTCAGATGACCATTAGATCTACTACTGTGGGCAAAATCCCTTAGAAGAAATGGAGTATCCCTCATAGTTAACAAAAGAGTCCAAAATGCAATACTAGAATGCAATCTTAAAAACGACAGAATGGTATCAGTTCATTTCCAAGGCAAACCATTCAACATCACAGTAATCCAAGTCTATGACCCAATTGCTGATGCTGAAGAAGCTGAGGTTGAGTTCTATGAATACCTACAAGACCTTCTAGAACTAACACCAAAAAGATATACTTTTTAACATAGGGAACTGGAATGCAAAAGTAGGAAGTCAAGAGATATCTGGAGTAACCGGCAACTTTGGCCTTGGAGTACAAAATGAACCAGAGCAAAGGCTAACAGAATTTTGTCAAGAGAACACACTGTTTATAGCAAATATCCTCTTCCAACAACCCAAGTGATGACTCTACACATGGACATCACCAGATGGTCAATACTGAAATCAGATTGATTATATTCTTTGGAGCTGAAGTTGGAGAAGCTCTATACAGTCAGCAAAAACAAGACTTGGAGCTGACTGTGGCTCAGATAATGAGCTCCTTATTGAAAAGTTCAGGCTTACATTGAAGCAAGTAGGTAAAACCACTAGATCATTCAGGTATGGCCTAAATCAAATCCCTTAGGATTATTCAGTAGAGGTAATCAATAAATTCAAGGGATTAAATCTGGTAGACAGAGTGCCTCAAAAACTATGGACTAACATTGTACAGGAGGCCCTGACCAAAAACCATCCCAAAGAAATGCAAGATGGCAAAATGGTTATCTGAGGAGGGTTTACAAATAGCTGAGGAAAGAAGAGAAGTGAAAGGCAAGGGAGAAAGGGAAAAATATACCCAACTGAATGCACAGAAAAACTATACAAGAAAG
>NW_011494950.1:7258286-7262281 GCF_000754665.1 Bison bison bison | reverse complement strand
TTCTTTAAAAAGTAAATTTTTAAGAGATGTACTGAGGCTACTCCATTAACTTTTTTGTCATAAGAGAGAAAAACGTTCAAGGCTTTTTTTTTTACTTGATATTGTGGTAAGTGCAATCATTTTGGAGTTATAACTGGGTTCAAGTGCTGACTCCCATTTCCTAGCCACTAGCTGTGTGATTACAAAAAAAAGTGACTGAAATTACTCAGTTGCCTCCCCTTTGCAAAACAGGGATAATACTACCTTCTTTGGAGGACTGTTCTAAGAATACAGGATTAGAAGAATAAAAATTGTCTGATTCTCTCTCTCTTGTATTTTCACTTTCTCCCTTTCCAATGCCTCCTTCTCTTCATTCTAAATAATGTATTCAAGTATTTCCTATCCTAAATAACCTTGTCTTGAATCCCCTCTGTAATTACCAAACTCCCCATCTCATTTCCGTTCAAATGAAGTACCATCAAACAAAAAGACTTCCCTTCCTCGATCTTCAATTTAATTCAGCCTGGCTTCATTCTCTAAGAGCCTCCAGTTGCCCCAACTGTCACAGCTCTCAATAAGGTAACAAGGATGTCCTAATTAATGAATCCCAAAGGAATCCTATCTCGATTCTTATCTGCCCTTACCTCTCTGTAGCATCAACACCCCCTCCTTTGAGTCTGTGTCTCTACTTCTTCTCCTGGTTACTTTCCTATGCCAGTGAAACTTCTGTTTTTGGTCTCCGCCTATTCCCTAAGTCCCTTTCTTGGTCATCAGCTCTCTATATTCTATATTTCCTACATCCTACATCCATGGATGTATTAATTCAAATTGCTTCATTTGACATTGATAGTTGAGATGACTCCCAAATGTGTATTTTTGGTCTGGAGCTAGACCACCAGACTAAAACATTATCATGGATGTTTTCACAAGGACCTCAAGATCAGACCTAATCTCAATGTGTTCCCTTCACCTGCAAATGTATGCACACTTCTTGTTCAATTTTTCATTAAAGGGCTCTTGCATTACTCAGTTACCCAACTCAGAATCTTTCCCATATCAAAGTCTGGATGAACCCAGGCCTTCAGTCAAGAAGCAGTAGACTGCTGGTAAAAAGTCAAATGAGCAGAGAGACCAGTACCATCTACAATTATAGATATCAACCTCAACCAAACTCTAGGGAGTGTCCAGTAAATTTAATGTATTTTTGTAATCATCTCTCTCTCTACTTATAATGGCCATTTCAAAATTAAAAACTCCTCAAATACCTGATCTCCTTTCCTCTCACTTACAGAAGCTAACCATATCTTCCATTTTACCAAGAAAATAAAAGTCCTTGGGTGGGACTATCTCAACTTTCTACCACCAAATATAAAGATATACCTTCATTTACATCCATAATTGTTGCCTTTCCTCTAGGTATGATAGATCACTGACATATTTCAGCTTATTTGATGTTGCTCTTTGGTTGATTCTGTGCATGTGCTAAGTTGCTTCAGTCGTGTCCGACTCTTTGTGACCCCACGGACTGTAGCCCACCAGGCTCCTCTCTCCATGGGGATTCTCCAGGCAAGAATACTGGAGTGGGGTACCATTTCCTTTTCCAGGGGACCTTCCCCTTGGTTGAGTCTAAGGCATCGCAAAGTCTGCATGATATGATTTTCACTGTCCTGTGCCCAACCTCAACCAACTTGGGAGACCTTGACCAACTTGGGAGATTAAAAGAAGGCTTGTATGGTTCAGTCATGTAGTGCTTATAGGTCACATTATGGAGTCTGGTATTTTTGTCTAAGAGCACTCAAGAAAAAGAGTGGATATATGTGTAACTAAATCACTTTGCTATATACCTGAAACTGACACAACATTGAAAATCAACTATGTGCTTAGTGCTCAGTATTAGCAGATGGTAAGTAGATGGTATCACCATCTATCCAGTCGTACAAGCCTGGAAGTCATCTCTGACATCCTCTCCAACATTAAGTTCTGCTGACCTTAGCTCCTAAATATCTCTTAAACCTCTCCACTTTTTCTTCATCTCTACTATCACTGCTCTGATACATATGACCATCATGCCATACCTAAAGTACCACAATATTCTCCTTATTGACCTAGTCACGTCAGCCCTGCCCTTCCATCTGTTATTTATAGTGTTGACAGAATTTCCTGCAAACTGATATTTAACTCTTTTTTAATATAAATTTATGTATTTTAATTAGAGACTAATTACTTTACAATATTGTATTGGTTTTGCCATACATCAACATGAATCCGCCACAGGTGTACACGTGTTCCCCATCCTGAACCCCTCTCCCACCTCCCACCCATACCATCCCACTGGGAATGGAAGCAACCTAGATGATATTTAACTCTTAATTTAAATTTCTTTCTTTAAATTTTTATTTTATATTGGACTATAGTTGATTTACTAGAGAAGGAAATGGTGACACACTCCAGTAGCCTTGCCTGGAAAAATGGACAGAGGAGCCTGGTGGGCTACAGTCCATGGAGTTGCAAAGAGTTGGACACGACTGAGCACTAAGCACATAGTTGATTTACAATGTGTCAGTTTCAGGTATATAGCAAAGTGATTTAGTTACACATATATCCACTCTTTTTCTTGAATTCTCTTAGACAAAAATACCAGACTCCATAATGTGACCTATAAGTACTACATGACCAAACCACACAAGCCTTCTTTCAACCTCCCAAGTTGGTCAAGGTCTCCCCCCTTCACTAGGACATTAATAAACGCTGTCATTTCTGTCCTGTTGTGTCTAGAATGATTTCCATCTCCACTCCCTTTTTCAACTATTCAGAGCCTACTTTTCTTTCAAATCACAGCACAAGAAAACTTTCCTTTGGAGATCTTCGCTGACCCCTCAAACTAGGTCAGGTCACCCAGTTAAAGTACTAGGTACCTTTCCTTTGTATTGCATACCATAATGAATGAATACATGTAAAACAGTGCTTGACACATAACGAGCACTCAATAAATTGTGTTATTACACTTTAAACATATGTGTGTCACTATTTCAACTATTATTTCATTTATTTAATGAAATTATAGCTGTTCAAGGTGTTAGAGATAAAGGAGTGACTAAAAGAGACACAAATATTATTCTTGACTAATATGAATGTTCCCTCCTGGCTGTAGGATAATATGAAGTCAGAGACAGACGAGCCCTCAGAACTTACTAGAGTTGAGACTAAGTGTAGGATGAAAGGACACTGAAAGATCCATTTTAGAAACCTCCTTTTAAAAATAGGAACCCCATCTAAACAACGGTCCACAGTTCCATCCTCAGCTCAAAAAAGCTGTGAACCCCTTCTCCCACTGTTGTTACTCCCCTTTGATGTGAGTGAGACCTGAGAAGGTATTACCTTGGTTTATAGAAGTGCAAAAAAGCAAAATGTCTGTCTAAGGAGGCCTTACAAATAGCTGTGAAAAGAAGAGAAGCCAAAAGCAAAGGAGAAAAGGAAAGATATACCCATTTGAATGCAGAGTTCCAAAGAATAGCAAGAGAGATAAGAATGCCTTCCTCAGTGATCTGTGCAAATAAATAGAGGAAGACAACAGAATGGGAAAGACTAGAGATCTCAAGAAAATTAGAGATACCAAGGGAATATTTCATGCAAAGATGGGCACAATAAAGGACAGAAATGGTTTGGACCTAAGAGAAGCAGAAGATATTAAGAAGAGGTGGCAAGAATACACAGAAGAACTGTACAAAAAAGATCTTCACAACCCAGATAGTCATGATGGTGTGATCATTCACCTAGAGCCAGACATCCTGGAATGTGAAGTCAAGTGAGTCTTAGGAAGCATCACTACCAACAAAGCTAGTGGAGGTGATGGAATTTCAATTGAGCTATTTCAAATCCTGAAAGATGATGCTGTGAAAGTGCTGCACTCAATATGCCAGCACATTTGGAAAACTCAGCAGTGGCCACAGGACTGGAAAAGGTCAGTTTTCATTCCAATCCCAAAGAAAGGCAATGCCAAAGAATGCTCAAACTAC
>NW_011494950.1:7257369-7257676 GCF_000754665.1 Bison bison bison | reverse complement strand
AGATTGTTGTAAATATTAAATGTCATAAAGTACGTAAAGCATTTAGCGCAATGCCTGGCACCAGAGTAAACACTTAATAAAATGTTGAAATTTTAAGTTTGGCAAATTCTTTTTTTTCTAATCACCCTTCACTAAACTTATGAAATCCCTAAAAGGTGCCCATTCTCCCTCCCTCCACAACCAGATGTCCTGAAAGAAATGGGTCTGTTGTCATTATTACACCTACTTCTTAGCTCTTAGCTCACATCTTTCACTCCATCATTCCCTACAATAATGCTTACTACATAATATAAGCAATCACCTCAGG
>NW_011494950.1:7256947-7257269 GCF_000754665.1 Bison bison bison | reverse complement strand
CATCAGATGGAGAGAGTAGAGAGACTTTCTTATCTGCCACATCAGATGGAGAGAGTACTTCTCCATTCTCAATGACCACATTATATTTATTTCAACCATTCAGGTATGATCTGAATGAAATCCCTTACGATTATGAGGTGGAAGTGACAAATAGATTCAAGGGATTACATCTGATAGACAGAGTACCTGAAGAATTATGGACAGAGGTTCATGACATTGTACAGGAGGCAGTGATCAACACCATCCCCAAGAAAAAGAAGTGCAAAAATGGAAAACACTTGTCTGAGGAGCCTTACAAATAGCTGAGAAAAAGAGAAGAGAA
>NW_011494950.1:7255911-7256847 GCF_000754665.1 Bison bison bison | reverse complement strand
TCATTTGAAAAGACCCTGATGCTGGGAAAGATTGAGGGCAGGAGGAGAAGGTGATGACAGAGGGTGAGATGGTTAGATGGCATCACCGACTCAGTGGACATGAGTTTGAATAAGCTCTGGGTGTTGGTGATGGCTAGGGAGGCCTGCCAAGCTGCAGTCCACGGGGTCACGAAGAGTCGGACATGACTGAGTGACTGAACTGATAGAAGTGTATTTGATTATATCCCTGAGGTTGGCAACCACATCTCAGGAGTTAGGTAGAGCAGCCAGGAAAAATCTCCAAGCATCTGTCCTCTCTGCTCCCCTCCCCACAAGATACACTATCTTTTGCCAAATAGCCATCCTCCACCCCTGGTGTTAAAAAAAATAAAAATCTGCTGCAGAGTGTGGCAGGTCACCATCCCAAGCCTGAAAGTGCAGAGACACCATCGGAAATGTTGCCCTTCCTTCCCACTACCCTCAATTCAAAGAACTTTCAGTGTCCCTCTAGGAAGTTGGTAGGTCTAGCTTTCTCCATATTCCTTTGGTTACCTCAAACTTCTTATACAGCTGAAGTAGAGGAAGGATAGGCAGAATTGAAGGAATTAAGGAGGCACAGATGAAATTCAGTGGAAAAGCTATGGATTACTACAGTGTTTAAGTGCGTAGGATTTGGTGTCACACCGGCTTTAGCATCTTGACCGGCTTTAGCATCTTGCCTTGCCTCTGAGTTACAGTGTGGCTTTAGTCACTTAACATCTCCAAGCCTCTGCCCTTTCATTTGCAGAATGGAGACAGTAAGATTAAATTACCATTGCGTGCGTGCTAAGTTACTTCAGTTATGTCTGACTCTTTGCGACCCTATGGACTGTGGCCTGCCAGGCACCTCTGTCCATGGGATTCTCCAGGCAAGAATACTGGAGTGGGTTGCATGCCCTCCTCCAGATAACCATTAGA